>NC_041390.1:135164961-135220607 GCF_002162155.2 Triticum dicoccoides | reverse complement strand
AGTGAAGAGCAAACCTCTCACTCGGAGGCTTAGCTGTAGTCCAAGTACTCGCCTAAGTAATCAAAAATCCTACCGAGTGAAGAGCAAACCTCTCACTCGGGGGCTTAGCTGCAGTCCGAGTACTCGCCTAAGTTATCGAAAATCCTACCGAGTGAAGAGCAAACCTCTCACTCGGGGGCTTAGCTGCAGCCCAGTGCTAGCCTAAGTTATCAAAATCCTTCCGAGTGAAGAGCAAACCTCTCACTCGGGGGCTTAGCTACAACCCAGTGCTCGCCTAAGTTATCAAAATCCTACCGAGTGAAGAGCAAACCTCTCACTCGGGGGCTTAGCTGCAGTCCAAGTACTCGCCTAAGTTATAAAAATCCTACCGAGTGGTAAGCCAGACTTCCACTTGGAGGCTTAGCCGCAGCCCAGTGCTCGCCTAAGTGGACTAAGGAATAAGTCGATTGCAATAAAGGCGCCCTGCTTTGAACCTGCAAAAGACATTTTGAGCCAAAAGCAATCATATTCAAGCACCAAATTCAAGTTCGAATCGATATCTAAAGGAACCGAAAGTGCTTAGGCGCTAAGCCCGTTAAGGTTTATCGGTTACAATTCCACTCGGCATACCGAGGCAAATTTAAAGCGTCGAGTTTAGAAGAAGTTTTTTACCCCTCCTGCGGAGGGCTGGAAGGTGCAACAAACTCATCAAGATCAATTCCGTCTGCGATCCGAGTGGCAGCCGCAAGGAAAGTTTCCATAAAGGACCTGAAGTCGTGTTTCTTGGTGTTGGCCACCCGGAGGGCCGCCAGCTTCTCTTCTCGCGCATCTTTGCAGTGGACTCGGGCCAGACACAGAGCAACATCTGCACCGCACCTAGCCGAGGACTTCTTCCACTCCTGCACTCGACCAGGGATCGTGTTCAAGCGAGCCATCAGCGACTCAAGGTCATTCTGAAGTGTCTCCCCGGGCCAGAGCGTCGAGTCGATGCGAGATGTGGTGACCTTCAGCCTTGCAAGATAGTCCACGGCAGCTGCAACACGGGACTCCAGTCGGAAAACATTCATGGCAACTTCGTCGTTCACTCGAGAATTGACGGGGTCGAGGTTTGGTTCCAGCCGGCTAGTTTATTCTTCAAAGTTTTGACAAAATTCTGCAAGGACGATCACCGAGTCAAGGTGATGGTCGAATGGAAAAACCACGATTGGAAATAATTGCCTAGCATAGAGGTTTACCTTCAAGCATAAGAAACAGCTTCTTGGCAAGACCACTCAGGAAGGCCTCCAGATCATTTTTCTTCCCAGTCAACTTACTGACTTGGTCGGTCAGGGCAGCATTATCAGTTTTCAGTCGACTGACCTCCTTGTTGGCGATCCCAAGAGAAGCTTTCAGATTGGTATTGTCTTGTTCAAGCTTGGTGACTGAAGCTAACTTCTCGTCAGCAAGCTTGATCTTCTCAGCTAGTTCAAGGTCTTTCTTCTGTTGGGCCTCCCTTACCTTACCTGCAAGTTACAGCAAGATCAACTTTTGAAACAAACAAAGGGAAAAGCAGTCGTCAAGGTCTCACCAAACATACCTTCGGTCTCCTCCTTTGCCTTCGTCAGTTTCTCCTGAACCAGCTTCAAGTTCAGCTCGAGCTGAACGTGCTTGTTTTCCAGCTCAGAGTAGCGAGCCACAAGATCACAGGAGTTCTGCGAAGAACCAATCGACTAAATGTCAAATATAATTCACTTCCGAGTGAAAAAGGAAAAATCACACGTTTCTAAGACTACAGCCGAATACAAGTATTCGAATACAAGCATTCGACCGTAGTCTCGGGGACTACACCCAGTGGGTGCACTCAGCGTGCCTCCACTAATCCTATCGAAGATAAAGTCGACCAGTCGACCTCAAAAAAAAGAAGAGAGAGATGTATTCTTTAAGACTGTAATCGACTGCAAGCAGTCGACCACAGTCTCGGGGACTACACCCAGTGGGTGCACTCAGCGTGCCCCCACCGGTTTGCGAAATCCATTCGACATACTCGAATGACGCAAAGACTAAAATTATAAAACCTAAAGCCGACTGCCAGCAGTCGACCTTAGCCTTGGAGACTACACCCAGTGGGTGCACTCAGCGTGCCCCCACTAATCCTATTGAAGACAGAGTCGACCAGTCGACCAGTTTGCGAAATCCATTCGACATAGTCGAATGACGGAAAGCCTGAAATTATAAAGCCTAAGGCCGACTGCCAGCAGTCGACCTTAGCCTTGGGGACTACACCCAGCGGGTGCACTCAGCGTGCTCCCGCTAACACGGAGTCTGAATCGACACACCCAGTGGGTGACTACTATAAATTCTAGAAAGAAAAGTTTTTGATAGCATATCCTAACAGAACAGGCGGTGGTCGACTGACCTGAACATTGCTTTGAAGGGCGGAACTGGCGTCGTAAGCTGCCTGGCTCGCATCCCGGATGGTCCTTAACTGCTCCATCATGATCCCTGCCTGGCGTATCGCCTCCTTCGCGGTGCCAGCTTGGTCCTCTGGGACGTGGTGCGTCGTGAAGAGGGAGGGCTGCTGAGCACTCGTCAGTGGATCTGCGAAGGACACGGTGTGTCGAGTGGTATTCTCTTCCTCCGCAATCAGAGTCTCAGGCGCCGTCACATCCTGGGGCACCCTGCTGGCAGACGCTTTCCTACTCTTTCTGCGCTTCAGCGGTTCCTCATCCTCATCATCATCAGGGAGAGTGATAACAACATTGGGTGGAGCTACAGAGAAGAATCAGGATTAGAGATCATGAGTCAGTCGACTAAAAACGGCGTTAAGAATATAATACCTGGTTTTGAGGTTGCTGCGTCCTCCATCTCATGGTCATCAGCCCGGGCTGAGGTCTCAGAAGTAGCAGCACTGCAACTCCAAAGAATCAGTCGACTAACTTCAGCGTCAACCAGAGACAAAGTTCACACAAAATAAGAAGACTTAAGCAGCATGATTACCCTGATATGGTGGGGATGGACACCTTCATCTTCGGCAGGAGCTTGGTCGGCTTCGACGGAGCCGCCCGGGGCTGCTTCGGCGCCTTTTCAGTCGGCGCCGGAGAGGTGGTCCGAGGGCGCTTGGTCGACTGTGCAACGGTCGCAACCCCCTTGCCACGTTCAGTCGAAGGGTTGTGGACAAGCTTCGACCGCCTTTCTGAGCGCGGTGGTACGACCTCCTCCTCCTCTTCTTCCTCGTCTTCAGCGTCATCTTCATCACCGTCATCGTCGTCATCGTCATCATCATCCTCAGCAACGTCCGAGTCCCATTCCTCCTCCTCCTGGCTCTCGCCCCCACTCGCCTCACCCTCCTCAGTCGGAGCCTGTGCTCCATTGGGCATCGAGTACAGCTCGGTGAGGGCCTGATAGACATCAAGACAAGGATCAATCGACCAATTGGCAGAATAAACATAAATGAATATGACAAGAACACAGTGGAGAGCAGAGCAGGCATACCTTGTTTGGATCACTGTTGTGGTCGAGTGGAGGAATCCTTCTGGCTCCGCGTGGGTTATCCTTGTTTCCGGTAATGGCGGCCATCCATCTTTCCAGAGTGACATCGTCGACTGCTTCTGGATGGACTCGAGTCTCGTCTTTAGTCCCACAGTACAACCACATGCAGTGGCTCCGGAACTGAAGGGGCTGGATACGACGCCTAAGGAAAACCTCCAGGAGATCCATGCTCGTCACTCCCTCCCGAACCAACTGTACCACGCGCTCCATCAACATCTTCACGTCAGCTTTCTCCTCCGGAATCAACTTCAGAGAGGAGGGCTTGTTCACTCGGTCCATGGTAAACTGAGGGAGTCCACTCGACTGCCCCGGCGTCGACTGATCCTGGCAGTAGAACCAGGTCGACTGCCAGCCTCTGACTGACTCGGGAAAAGTCATGGCTGGGAAGGTGCTCTTATTCCTCACCTGGATCCCCAGGCCCCCACACATTTGGACGACTCGGGTTCTTTCGTCGCCTGGGCTCGCCTTCTTCACGGTCTGAGAGCGACACGTGAATATATGCTTGAACAAGCCCCAGTGCGGTCGACAGCCCAGAAAACCCTCACACATGGACACGAACGCGGCAAGATAGGCGATAGAATTTGGGGTAAAGTGGTGGAGCTGCGCTCCAAAGAAGTTCAAGAAACCACGGAAGAAAATACTCGGCGGCAAAGAAAATCCACGATCAACATGGGTGGCCAAGAGCACGCACTCACCCTCTTCTGGCTGGGGCTGCCACTCCTTCCCCGGAAGCCTCGCAGCTCCATGAGGGATTAGACCCTCATTGGCCATGTCGAGGAGATCTTTCTCCGTGATGGTCGACTGGATCCAATCTCCTTGGACCCAGCCCTTCGGCAGGTGGGATCTAGACGAAGACCCGCCACGGCTAGTGGATCTCCCCTTCGCCTTCTCCGTCGCCGACGCCTTCTTCGCGCGTTCCAGCGCCGCCGTCTTCTCCTTGGCCATGGTTGCCGGTGAGACGCGCGAGGAGAAGTTGTGCGGAGGCGAGAGCGAGCGCGCTGGACGGAGACGAAGGGAGCAGAGAAAGAGAATGCTGAGGCACTGTACAAAAAACCCTCGCCGGGCGTATTTATAAGGTCCCTTCCGAGTGGATGACAGGTGGGCCCGGTCGATCTAATCATATCCAGGAACAGTTATGCAGGCGGGATACGTGGCGAAGAAAGCGGCGCGGGGATCGAGGCGTCTATGTCCCGTCCCATCCGAACGCCGCGGTCCGCTCCGCTTCGCGCGCTTCCCCAAATTTCGCATCCCGCGGAATCCGCGAACGGCAGATCGGTCTGTCAGACGCGGGATTTCCTACGATCCGTCGCTCGGAAATCGTCAAAGCCCAAAAGATCACTCGACAAAAGAAGTGAATGGACCGAGTCGACTGAAGACAAGTTGCTCACTACCAACAAAGAGATTCTTTGGTCCAGAACAACGCACGACCAGTGTGCAAAAGTTAATCGGAAACAACATCAACTCCTTCCTCACTCGAAGCCTCAATCCATTCGGGGGCTAATGATGGGGTCATGTACCTAGGGTAGGGTCACTGACCTGATCTAAGTACCCTGCCCAAAGACACCCTTAGAAGAGGTCACCTTCCAGTCGACCAACGAGGGACTCACTCGACTGACTTGAAGGACTCGACCACGAAGACTCACGCGACCACCAGAAGGTCAAGAGGCACTCTGCACTGCAACGGCCTGTAATTAAGTAGACTTTATGATAGTAAAGACACTTTATGTGGGGCGTTACCAGTAACGCCCCAGACTTAACTCACCTTAAACCCTCTCCTACGTGGGCTGGCTGGGGTCCTGGCGCACTCTATATAAGCCACCCCCCTCCACAGGTAGAAGGGTTCGGCACCCTGTAACTCGTATACATATAATCCACTCGACCGCCTCTGGGCTCCGAGACGTAGGGCTTTTACTTCTTCCGAGAAGGGCCTGGACTCGTACATCCCCTGTGTTTACAACCTCTCCATAGCTAGGACCTTGCCTCTCCATACCTACCCCCCACTCTACTGTCAGGCTTAGAACCACGACAGTATCCAACACAAATTCTTGGAGAATGGCTGGTTTAGAGGAAAACCAACTTGATCACGAACTCAGCATAGCGGTCAGGTGACAACCTGGTAACACTTCCGAGAAGATATTCGGAAAATCATGAACCACCGATATGTTATTAAGCTCGAGAACAATCTTGCTTTTCAGAGCAAGACGATATGATCAAATAAGCAAGGATTGACACTATAATAACTCATTGATCGAAAGGTGCACCGGAAATAAGGACTGGGTAGCACGATCAATCTTAGGATGATGATTTAATAACCAACACGCTAAGAATGATAATATTGTCCATTTACTACCAAGCAACGAGTTGCTCAGAGTATTGATTTCACACATCACAATTCACTTGTCGGCATTCCGGTTAGAACAACACGGGGACCGAGGAATGAACAATGATGGCAAGAAGTATTACTGCGTCAAGAATTCATAAGAGGCGGTGCAATTCTCATGACACCCGTAACATAAACATGGTAACACTCCAAGGTAGAGCAAAGCAAAAGCTGGATTGGCATTTTGATCTGCGGAATACAATTGTTTTGACCCAATCCTAGATATGGATGAGGTTCTGGAGTTTGTTTCTCCTAGTCATTCTGTAATAGAATGGCTTGACGGACCACAAGAGTAATAGGTATCAATGAACGAATGCACACATACTCTTGACTATCAATTGACAGACGAGGGCCAGAAAGTAACTAAAGAGGGACAACTCAAAGGAACATATAACTTTCTGAGTTGTGGATGCATAGATTAGTATGTTGAACAAAGCTCAACATATTTCTTCCGGATAACCCATGCAGAAAGGTAGAACTGGCAAAGTCACAATATGAATGAAGAACTCATCAAGAGCACTCTGGTTGTGATCTTTTGGTTCAAAAGAACTTCTGCCATATTGGTTCATGGTACTGGAAGAACGATATACCACGGACCTCGAGGACTATCGCAAAGGTTACTAATATCCTAAAGGGACTAGCAAACACTATCAACATGAAGTAAGTAGGGCGAATCTCATGTTCATGAACCCCGGAGTAGAATACCTACTAACTAATAACATCACGGGATGCTTTCGAGAAGAATGGCCAGAATCATCACACTAGGAATATAAAGCATTGCTAGATTACTGGGTGATTCTTTAAGACACCTAGGGTCATAATAATAACTCCAACATATATGTCGATGCAATAGAGTACCTCAACTCAGCAATTAGTGTGCTTATTCTGACCAAAAGGACATCGGGAACGGAAAGAAAGGATTTGCAAATGCATCAGATTGTTTAGAAACCTGGGATGACTTGGACAGCATAACGGCTGTAAATGCTCAAAAAAAATTAAGACATCCTGCAAAATGGTGGCATAACCACTCAGAAGCACAATATCAAGGTTCCGGACCAACTATGAACACACGGAAGTAGTAGAAACTGAACTGGGGCTTAAATGCATCAGTCCTATAAGAGTCTACGGATTAGTAACACGTGAACCTGATAGATAGATGAGAAGGCCTAGTTCTTAACCCCGTAGAAAAGAAGAGGTTGACTCAGATCAGAAGGGCATAAGGTAAAGGAGTAAAAGAGCCTTACGTTCCCTTCCACAATCAATTCCCTTATATAACTAAAGCATTTCTAGACTCAACTTCGACCAGTTTGGCTTGGTAATCCCACAGGCATTCAGGCTCTGATACCAAAGCTGTCAGGACCCCGATCCTAAGCCACATCGATCTAGCATGTAACACATCATATCACTTTGCGGCCTCACGCATGGTATTCCCACGGGTGCCACCTTACCTGGCCCGGGACCGTTTGCGCCTTTTGGCTCACGTATATGATAGTGTCGCTAGCATCCGTATGACAGAGAACCCGGGCCGACATGGCTAGTCGTGAACCCAAAGCGGCGCTAACCCATGAGGACAGGCATACATGAATCACATCGAGCATGTCAGTCATCAACGTGTGAATCCGGGCTGTAGCACTGGGCTAACAGGACTCCGGTAACCCGGGCTGTAGCAGGCTAGGCAGGACTCCGGATGTCACCGCGTGACATTTCCCCGAAGGGACAGACACAGGAACAAAGTGAAACATATGCCGGCCAGTCAAGTGTCCTGAGCAGTAGTGCTGGGCTAGCAGGACTCCGGTGAACCGGGCTGTAGCGGACTACTATGGCTCATGGAAGCACTAGACTACATTTCCCCATAAGAGAGGCTGCCAAGGATAAACAACTAGATTGTCGGATCCCACACATACCAAGCATTTCAATCATACACATAATATGCTCGATATGTGTAAATACAACATGGCATCACAACAAGACTCTACGACTCAAGTATTTATTCAATAGGCTCCGAGGAGTGAGATATTACAAACAAGGGTCTCATGACCCAACATACAGAGCATACAAGCAACAAGCACATGCGGAAGCTTAACTTGTCTGAGTACAGACAACTACAAATGAAGAAGGCTGAGAAGCCTGACTATCTACCAGATCCTGCCGAGGGCACAAGATCGTAGCTGAGGTATCAAGCTAAACGTCGAAGTCCACACGGAACTACTAGCGAGACTGACGTCTCTCTGCAAAACATAAAATAGGCAAACGTGAGTACAAATGTACCCAGCAAGACTTACATCAGAACTATCTACATATGCATCGGTATCAATAAAGGGGTGGTGGAGTTTAACTGCAGCAAGCCAGCTTTGACTCAGTGGCTAACCTGAACTACGACTGCAAGTAACTCTTTTGAGGTGGCACACACGAGTCCACATATTCACCATACCAATACACCACTATGGATCCGCTCCCGTCTCCCTGCGAGAATGCCATCCATAGCACTCACGCTTATCTTGCGCATTTTAGAGTATCCACTTTCACTTGTCTATGAACTGTACAAGGGGTCCAAGTTTCCATATCCGAGGAATCCGGCTATTCGAATAGATAACGATAACCCTGCAGGGGTGTACTTCTTCACACACGCTCTCGCCACTTATCGCCCTGTACACGCCATGTACCTCGGCAACCTTCAAGCGGAAACCGGGCGAGGGAGTCGGCCACGACCTGACTAACCAACAAGTCTCTTGTCCAGGTTTATCGCCTATTCGGGTTCCATCCGCAAGGAGATCCGGCCGGGGTGTCGCTCACGGCCCCAAACGATGTGTGCAGGGTTCCCAAGCCCACCATCCGGGTGCCACTTGGTACACCGGGCCACTATGCCTAGTCTGTCCCAAGCCCACCTGTACCGGGTGCCACTTGGTAGACTACTAACACTACCTACAAACACCAGAAACTAGTTGCAACTCCTGGACAGAGATCGGGTTGATTAATAAGTCGAGAGGGGCACTTAAGCATTCCAATGCATGGTAGTAGCTGTTCATGGATCACAAACACAGAACTCAGTTCCTGAGGACGGCTGCAATGATACAACCCACCATGTACTCCTACATGGCCTCTCACCGCTACCTTTACCAAATCGTGTTCACACACTTAGCTCTCAACAGTAGGACATGTTCACCACATTCCAATTCATCCCCGATGAATCAGACCTGACTCAACTCTAAGCAGTAGCAGGCATGACAAACAAACATGAATGAGTAGGCACATCAGGGCTCAAACAACTCCTACTCATGCTAGTGGGTTTCATCTATTTACTGTGGCAATGACAGGTCATGCAGGGGAAAGGGGTTCAGCTACCGCAACATGTAACAGTTGAACAGTTGTTGTCCTAATGCAGTAAAAGAGAGCAGGAGCAAGAGAGTGGGCTTGTATCGGAATGAACAAGGGGGTTTTGCTTGCCCGGCACTTCTGAAGATAACATTGAGTCTTCATCAGTGTCAACGATCACAGCGTCGGAGCAGCGTCTACCGAGAGGGGACAATTACCAGCAAACAAGGAAGAACACAATCAATGCGATGCAACAATATGATGCATGATCATGACATGGCAATATGCTATTGATTGAGCTAATGCAACTAGCAACAAGTCAAATGGAGTTGGTTTGAACACTAGGTTCAAATTCAAATTCAAACTATGAATCCAAATAGTGCATTATCATGTTTTGGACTAAACAGTGAGGTTAAGTTGTTCAAACATGCATGAAAATGCCATATTCAGATTCTTTGGATTTTTCTGATAATTTTTCATATATAATTTATTTCATTTGGAGTTTCGGTTGATTTACTATGAATTTTAGAAGTTTATACTATTTTCTGGAATTTCCTGAGTAAGAATAAATCCAGAAAAACCTATTACCGCGTCAGCATTGCGTCATTCTGACCTCAGCAGGTCAACAGACCCGGTCCAGGTCAAACTTGACCAGTGGGACCTGCATGTCAGTGACTCACACTGGTTAGTCCCACAGACAGGTGGGTCCTGTCAACGCCGACTAGGTCAAAGTCAACGCCGACACGTGGGCCATAGGGTTATCACTAATCTAAACAGAAAATTGATCTAACCTAAACATGCACTGGGGCCCACATGGCGGTGGCCCAGGGGTGTTTAGCGGGGTTATTAGTGCTAAATAAATCGGCGCCACGTCAGCAGGTGACGCCGGCGACCACAGCAGCGGCGGGATCTCGCCGGAGTTGGTCGGGGCGGCGCTACAGGCCGCGACTGGTCGCGCTGAGGGCACTAGGAGGGAGCTCGTGCTCCCGCACATCTAGGGGCGCACGCAACTGGGCACAGGGAGGCCGGGGTCGACGGCCGCGACCACTTGGGCGGCGGGCGGAGCTACGGGTTTGGGCGGAGCGAGGCTACGGAGCGCTAGGGGCTGGCTGAGGGGCTATGCGGACTCCTGGGGCAGCTAGGAGCTCGCTAGGCTCGTCGGACTGAGCGCAGCAACACGGCAGCGCCATGCCCGGCGTCCATGGCGGACGGCGGCGCTCGGTACGATGGCTAGCACGGCTACAGCGCGGGAAAACCACGGGGAGAGAGGGGAAATGTAGGAGAGCTCACGGGGATGCGGCAGGGTAGGTCAGCGGCCTCGCAGATGCGTCGGAGACGGCGAATCAACGGCGGTGAGCTTTGGCACCCGAGGAGGAAGACGACGGTGGTGACGGCGTTGCAGGGTGTTCGGCGATGCGCGGTTCGACGGAGAGGAAGAATAGGTCACGGCGGAGCTTCTGGTCACTTCGCGGGGCGTGGGGGGGGGAGGGGGGGAAGGTGTGGCCGCGAGGCTCATGGCGGTGAGGTCGCATGGCTCTCTGCCATGGCGATGAGAAGGCGGGGAGAGGGAGAGAGCGCCGAGAGAGAGGAGGGGAAGCGAGAGGGGCCAGCGCGTTCTCCAGGCGCGGTTGGGATGAAGGGGAGCTCGCCAGCGCGAAGCAGGAGCTGGCACGGCTGGCGTCGTGCTCTGGTTCGCCTCTGCCTTCTGGCAGGGGTAGAAGACAAGGATGCCCTTGTGGGTTGGGCCTCCTGTGCTGGGCCAGGTGGCTATGCCAGGTGGGCTACAGGTAAGCACTTCTCAATCTCTCATTTAATTCTGTTTTTCTATTTATTTTTCTCTGTTTTGATTTAGTTTGAAAACTAAACCATTTATATAAATTCTAAGAATAATTGTGGGAGCTCTCTGCAATATACCAGCGATCCACAATTACTTTCAAAATATTTGGAGCTATAAATTAGTTATAGATTTTATTTGCTCCAACTCAAATACAATATGAATTAATTCAAAAATCCATAAATGGCCAAGAAATATGCTCATCATTTTTGGCAGAGGTTTTCACCTTTATCATAAATCATGAACATTTTCAAAGGGCATTGTGGGGTCTTTGAAAATATTTTTATTTTTATCCTAGTTGCATTTCATTTGGTGCTAGGGTTTAACAGTCCCCAATTCAATTCCAAAAGAATTTAAACAGGATGGCATGATGAACAAGCAAAGTCAAGCAAGGGCTGAACTGGGGTTGTGACAATGCAGGGGAAGCTGAGGCGCGGAACTTGGGGACGAGCACTCCAGCGAGGGACTTGGCGAAGGCAGCGGCGAGGGGAAAGACTCCAGCGAGGACAGGTGCGAGCTCGGGCTACAGATCGACGGGACTTGGGTCTTGGAGCAGCCGGGCGGCAGCGTGGGACACCGGGTACAGCGGCAAGGAGGGCTTGGACGGCATCAGCGTTTGGCGGCGGCGGTCGCAGCTCCATGGGGATGGCGCCATGAGTTCCTGCTCAATCAGAGAGACAGAGGGGTGAGAGGGAGAGAGAAGACGAAAGGAAGGGGAAGGGAAGAAAGAGGGGAGGAGGTGCTCATCTTCGGCGGGGTTCCGATCGTTGGCGTCGGCCGGTCAACGGGGCAGGGGACCTGCTGGTCCAGCGGCGGCGTCGTGGTGGTTGAGGCCGTCGGTGGCGTTCTGGATCGAGGTGCAGGAAGAGGGAACGGGGCGCTCGACTGCTGCTGCTGCGTTGCGGGCATGCAGACGCGAGGGGCTGCGAGCGCTGACCGTCTCCGGGAGCGCGAAGGCGAGGAAGAAGGATTCATGGGGATCGGGAGGAGGAGAGGGGTTGGACAGGCACGAAAAACAGAGGAGGGATTTTTGATCGGGAGTATCCCGATGAGGAGGAGACAGGAAGAGTGTCGGCGCTCGGGAGGATCCCTAGAAATTACGGATTTGTCTGATTTGGGTAGGGGTTGGACTATATATATATGGAAAAGAAGGGAGTTGGATCATCCGATCAAAATCCGACGGTCAAGAATAGATAGGCTAGGAAAGTCTAAATAAGAAACGGAGACGTTTTGTAGAAGTTTGGGGATGATCCGGACACAACGGTGTCGACTGCTCGGGTCGGGTCCGGGACAACTTTTCGGACGCGCGCGCGAGGAGGGCCACGGGCTGACAAGAGAGGTTAGGTTGGACCTGGCAGTTGGTACTGGGTTGTGTAGACGGTCTCGAGCTGAGAGAAGACAAGAGAGGGAGGCCCGGCGACTGTTTCCGGAGGCCGAAAACATCCGACAATAGACCGACTATAAAGCCGCTATAGTTATCCGTTGGGGCGTCAAACGGACTCAGAATGCGATGAAACTTGGCAGGCGGTCTATCTACACTATAATAAGACCACACGCCAACTTTCAACCCAATCCGAGAAGATTTTCCGGCCACTTATAAAATAATATTACGGCCATACCGCGGGCGCTTGCAAGTGTGGTTGGACTCAGAACGGACAACGGAAGGAACGGGGAGGCCGGGGCGGATGCAAGTTTTGAAAACATGATGATACAATGCACATGATGACATGATGAAATGCAACACGCAAGCAAAAGACATGGCAATGGCAGCGAAAAACTGGAGGACACCTGGCACATCGGACTCGGGGCGTTACAACACTCCACCACTACGAGAGGATCTCGTCCCGATATCTAGAATGGCACCGGAGGGAAAAACGGAAGAGAAAGAGGAGAGGTAAAACTAAGTTTCTTCTTTGACAAACGAGTGAAACCAAAGAACCTTGAAAAGGGTAAGCCATTTTGAGCAAAGAAAACAACGTAGATGCACAAGGTTGAAAGCACTCTGGTAGGGAAGAGGAACAAGGAAGAACAAATTCGGACAACACTCCGATTGAAAAGAAAAAGGAATTGAATAAGAACTTGATAAGATGATAAGATACTTGAATGAAAAAACAACACTCCGGTTGGAAAAGGATTAGCAAAGGACAGAATATGGTGTTGACAAACCGAGATGAGGAGTGAAAAGAGCAACATCACTAGACCTCCGGGAGAAAGAATAGAATATAGATAATTGAGATAAAAGAATGTAGCAGAAAATGCCAACTTCTGCTACAAAAGAGCTTGAAAAGGTATCCTTAGTAGAAGGGTCGAACGAAGTTGTTGGAAAACCAACAACGAAAAGAGTAAGCTTGTAGTGGGCTTATGGAGAACAACTCAAAACCATGAGGTGAAATTCTTCCACTCACAGAAAAAGAATTGGATTGATATGAACAAGGAGACAAGAACTTGTTACACCGGGAGGATAAAAGAAGAACTTGGGTCATTTATAAATACCACCAATAGATACAATCCTTAGAGAAAGCTTTAGGTGAAATATAACCCAAGATAACTCCAATGGCGAGATTGATGGATTTAAAATATCTCATCCTTGATAATTTGTGAATCATGAACTCAAATTATCGAGAATGACATAATAGCACTTCCAATGATATGCGTGAAAGAATTGCACAACGGTATTGCAAGATGAAGAACGCATGAGCTCCTCTGAAAAGAATCTTGATGAACACTTCGAAAAGGAATTAAATACTTGATGAACCATCAAGTAGAACCTTCATGAAGAACTCCGGTAACAAAAAGGATGATCAAACGGAAGGAAAGAGAAGTTGAAAACACAAGGTGAATCCTTGTACCGATTTAAATGAATCTCCGTGGTGAAATAATTGAAAAAGGATGGAACTCCAGGAAAAAGAGAAGATGAAACAATTGAAATCAGGAATTTGATGAGCCTCCGGAATAAGTAATTGAATATACTCGATGAAACAAGAATAAGAATTACATTATGCATATCCTTCACCAATTAAATTTATGACAAACAATGGATTTGGCATACTACTTATTCTCGTAGAAGGATTAAGAGAGACATGGCGCAAACTTGAGAAAGTCTTCAACGAGCCACCGGTAGGATTGAAGCAACGAATAAATTGATATGATAAACGAAGGAAGAGAATTCTTGAATGAACCACCGTAAAAATTAAAAATGAACCAAAGTAAAGATAAAGAAACACCGGGAAGAATTATAAAAAGAACGAAGATACTTGAGAGGATTTAGATATATGAGACCGAAGAGATGACAAGCTGATTAGAGAATACTTGAATGATGCACCGGTAAGGTTTGGAGAACGAGAGCTGAAAGCTAGAATGAATAAATCTTCTGAAATGATGGCCTTCGGAGAATCAAACTGAAAAGAATCTTGAATAGCTCCGGATGGGTGAAAAAAAATTTCACAATCGAATACAATGATGAGGCAATACGCTAGAACCATGAATCGTGTCAACTTTGCATGCATGTGGATCATGTTGAAGATATTTTATGTGATAGATATTTTGTTGAATTTTCCTATGATCCCACATGTAATTATTATGAGAGAGTAAATAATGATTCTAGAAATTTTCATTTTACTAAATCACCTCTCGTTATGTTGAGATTGCTATTGGTTCTTTCCACTTCCTTGCATATGCTAGTTTTTGCTTGTTATGATAATTTGTTTGCCTATAAGATGCCTATGCATAGGAAATATGTTAGACTTAGATGTGTTTGTCACGTGTTTCATGATGCTCTCTTTGTGCTTCAATTCTTGTCTTTCATGTGAGCATCATTGAAATTATCAATGCCTAGCTAGGGGCGTTAAACGATAGCGCTTGTTGGGAGGCAACCCAATTTTATTTTTGTTTCTTGTTTTTTCTTTCTGTTTAGTAATAAATAATTCATCTAGCTTCTGTTTAGATGTGGTTTATGCTTTTAATTAATGTTTTTGCCAAGTAGAAGCATTGGGAAGACTTGGGGGAAGTCTTTGTGATCTTGCTGTAAAAAAACAGAAACTTTAGCGCTCACGAGATTTGCTGCCATTTTTTACTGGAGAGTGAAATTAGGTTGATTATTTTTGCATATGATTACTAGAAAAATTCCTCACTTCCAACAATTTATTTCAGAGTTGTTGGTGTTACAGAAGTATTCGAAACCTACAGATTACTACAGACTGTTCTGTTTTTGACAGATTCTGTTTTTCGTGTGTTGTTTGCTTATTTTGATGAATCTATGGCTAGTATCGGGGGGTATGAACCATAGAGAAGTTGGAATACAGTAGGTTTAACACCAATATGAATAAAGAATGAGTTCATTACAGTACCTTGAAGTGGTGGTTTGTTTTCTTATACTAACGGAGCTCATGAGATTTTCTGTTGAAGTTTTGTGCTGTCAAGTTTTCATGTTTTGGGTAAAGATTTGATGGATTTTGGAATAAGGAGTGGAAAGAGCCTAATCTTGGGGATGCCCACCCCAAGGTAAAATTCAAGGACAACCAAAATCCTAAGCTTGGGGATGCCCCGGAAGGCATCCCCTCTTTCATCTTCGTCTATCGGTAACTTTACTTGAGGCTATATTTTTATTCACCACATGATATGTGTTTTGCTTGGAGCGTCTTGTACAATTTGAGTCTTTGCTTTTTAGTTTACCACAATCATCCTTGATGTACACACCTTTTGGGAGAGACACACATGAATCGGAATTTATTATAATACTCTATGTGCTTCACTTATATCTTTTGAGCTAGATAACTTTGCTCTAGTGCTTCACTCATATCTTTTTATAGCACGGTGGTGGTTTTATTTTATAGAAATTATTGATATATCATGCTTCACTTATATTATTTTGAGAGTCTTATAGAACAGCATGGTAATTTTCTTTGGCTATAAAATTAGTCCTAATATGATAGGCATCCAAGATGGGTATAATAAAAACTATCATAAAAAGTGCATTGAATACTATCAGAAGTTTGATACTTGATGATTGTTTTGAGATATAAAGATGGTGATATTAGAGTCATGCTAGTTGAGTAGTTGTGAATTTGAGAAATACTTGTTTTAAAGTTTGTGATTCTCGTAGCATGCACGTATGATGAACCGTTATGTGATGAAGTTGGAGCATGATTTATTTATTGATTGTATTCCTTATGATTGGCGGTCGGGGACGAGGGATGGTATTTTCCTACCAATCTATCCCCCCAGGAGCATGCGCGTAGTACTTTGTTTCGATAACTAATAGATTTTTGCAATAAGTATGTGAGTTCTTTATGACTAATGTTGAGTCCATGGATTATACACACTCTCACCCTTCCACCATTGATAGCCTCTCTAGTACCGCGCAACTTTCGCCGGTACCATAAACCCACCTTATACCTTCCTCAAAACAGCCACCATACCTACCTATTATGGCATTTCCATAGCCATTCCGAGATATATTGCCGTGCAACTTACGACCATTCTGTTTCTTATGACACGCTTCATCATTGTCATATTGCTTTGCATGATCATGTAGTTGACATCGTATTTGTGGCAAAGCCACCATTCATAATTCTTTCATACATGTCACTCTTGATTCATTGCACATCCCGGTACACCGCCGGAGGGATTCACATAGAGTCATATTTTGTTCTAGTATCGAGTTGTAATTTTTAATTTGTAAGTAAATAAAAGTATGATGATCATCATTATTAGAGCATCGTCCCAAGTGAGGAAAGGATGATGGAGACTATGATTCCCCCACAAGTCGGGATGAGACTCCGGACGAAAAAAAAAGAGGCCATAAAAAAGAGAAGGCCCAAATAAAAAAAAAGAGAGAAAAAGAGAGAAGGGACAATGCTACTATCCTTTTACCACACTTGTGCTTCAAAATATCACCATGATCTTCATGATAGAGAGTCTCCTATGTTGTCACTTTCATATACTAGTGGGAATTTTACATCATATAACTTGGATTGTATATTCCAATGATGGGCTTCCTCAAAATGCCCTAGGTCTTCGTGAGCAGGCATGTTGGATGCACACCCACTTAGTTTCTTTTTGAGATTTCATACACTTATAGCTCTAGTGCATCCGTTGCATGGCAATCCATACTCACTCACATTGATATCTATTGATGGGCATCTCCATAGCCCATTGATTTGCCTAGTTGATGTGAGACTATCTTCTCCTTTTGTCTTCTCCACAACCACCATTCTATTCCACCTATAGTGCTATGTCCATGGCTCACGCTCATATATTGCGTGAAGATTGAAAAAGTTTGAGAACACCAAAAGTATGAAACAATTGCTTGGCTTGTCATCGGGGTTTTGCATGATTTAAATACTTTGTGTGGTGAAGATAGAGCATAGCCAGACTATATGATTTTGTAGGGATAACTTTCTTTGGCCATGTTATTTTGAGAAGACATGATTGCTTTGTTAGTATGCTTGAAGTATTATTATTTTTATGTCAATATTAAACTTATGTCTTGAATCTTTCGGATATGAACATTCATGTCACAATAAAGAAAATTACATTGAGAATTATGCTAGGTAGCATTCCACATCAAAAATTCTGTTTTTGTCATTTACCTACTCGAGGATGAGCAGGAATTAAGCTTGGGGATGCTTGATACGTGTCCAACGTATCTATAATTTTTTATTGTTCCATGCTATTATATTATCTGTTTTGGATGTTTAATGTGCTTTATTTATCTTTTTAAATTATTTTTGGGACCAACCTACTAACTAAAGGCCCAGTGCAAATTGCTATTTTTTTTGCCTATTTCAGTGTTTCGCAGAAAAGGAATAGCAAACAAAATCCAAACAGAATGAAACCTTCGGGAGAGTTATTTTTGGAACAAACGTGATCCAGGAGACTTGGAGTGGACGTCAAGAAAGAAGCAAGGAGGCCACGAGGTAGGGAGGCACGCCTAGGGGGGTATGCGCGCCCCCACCCTCGTGGGCCCCTCGCAGCTCCACCGACATACTTCTTCCTCCTATATATACCCATATACCCCTAAAACATCCAGGAGCACCACGGAACCCTATTTCCACCGTCGCAACCTTCTGTACCCATGAGACCCATCTTGGGGCCTTTTTCGGCGCTCTACCGGAGGGGGAATTGATCACGGAGGGCTTCTACATCAACACCATAGCCCCTCCGATGATGTGTGACTATTTTACCACAGACCTTCGGGGCCATAGTTATTAGCTAGATGGCTTCTTCTCTCTCTTTGGATCTCAATACAAAGTTCTCCTTGATTCTCTTGGAGATCTATTTGATGTAATTCTTTTTGCGGTGTGTTTCTCGAGATCCGATGAATTGTGGGTTTATGATCAAGATTATCTATGAACAATATTTGATTCTTCTTTGAAATCTTGTATGCATGATTTAAATATCTTTGCAAGTCTCTTCGAAGTATCAGTTTGGTTTGGCCTACTAGATTGATCGTTCTTGCAATGGGAGAAGTGCTTAGCTTTGGGTTCAATCTTGGAGTGTCCTTTCCCAGTGATAGCAGGGGCAACACGGCACTTATTGTATTGTTGCCATCGAGGATAAAAAGATGGGGTTTATATCATATTGCTTGAGTTTATCCCTCTACATCATGTCATCTTGCCTAATGAGTTACTCTGTTCTTATGAACTTAATACTCTAGATGCATGCTCGATAGCGGTCGATGTGTGGAGTAATAGTAGTAGATGCAGAATTGTTTCGGTCTACTTGTCGCGGACGTGATGCCTATATACATGAGCATGCCTGGATATTCTCATAAGTATTCACTTTTCTATCAATTGCTCGACAGTAATTTGTTCACCCACCGTAGAATTTGCTATCTTGAGAGAAGCCACTAGTGAAACCTATGGCCCCCGGGTCTATCTTCCATCATATTATTTCCATATCAATTTGCTATTTCTATTACCGTTTATTTTGCAATCTTTATTTTCCAATCTATATCACAAAAATACCAAAAATATTTATCTTATTGTCTTTATCATATCTCACTTTCGTAAGTGACCGTGAAGGGATTGACAACCCCTTTATCGCGTTGGTTTCGAGGTTCTTGTTTGTTTGTACAGGTACTAGGTGACTTGTGTGTTACCTCCTATTGGATTGATACCTTGGTTCTCAAAAACTGAGGGAAATACTTACGCTACTGTGCCGCATCACCCTTTCCTCTTCAAGGGAAAACCAATGCATGCTCAAGAGGTAGCAAGAAGGATTTCTGACGTCGTTTCTGGGGAGGATGCATCAAGTCAAGACATACCAAGTACCGATCACAAACTCTTATCCCTCGCATTACATTATTTGCCATTTTCCTCTTGTTTTCCTCTCCCCCACTTCACCTTTGCCTTTTCTTTGCCTTCTTCCCGTATGTATCTTTGTTTGTGTTTCCATGTGCCTTCTATTTGCTTGCATCTTTGCTTTCTAAAAATCTATTGATATGAATCCACTTAAAGTGTTCTACTTGGATCATCTTTGGTCCTTATGCACTCATGCTGAAGCCCCAACTATCCTAGTTGATGGGAAATATTCAGATGAGCATGCTCATTTTTTGTGTCACCGTTGTCTGAAAAAGGGAGACTCTTATGGGATCAAATAAACAGGTTTCTATGTTATGCTTGGAATCTTTGTTAAATTTATGATTTTACTTGTTGCTCTAAGAACCCTAAAAAAACACCTTCCCTACCTATGTGAGTTTAATGATAATGAAATCTTATCTTCTTATGCAAAGTGTGTTTATAGTTACTACGAATCGAGCAAATTGAAGAATTTGTTGCTTTTAAGGGTGCTTATGAAGTTGCTTCTTTGATTGAAAAGTATGATATTACTCTCTACGAATCTGAAAATTTTGACATACTTAAATATTGCTATGAAAACTATGCTCATAATGTCTATGTCAAAGAATTTATTTAAAGAATGACCGTTGCTTGGGAAGAAAATAATGATATGCATGAATCTATAGATAAATATGATTCCGATGATTTGATTGAAATATCCCTTGATGAACATGATGCTTGCTATTCTTGTGGCCATGATGCCAATATTTATGAAGATGAGTTTGCTATAGTTCCTTATGTTAAACATGAGATCGTTGCTATTGCACCCACACTTGATAGTTCCTTCGATGAAAATCATGATTGCAATAATGTTATCATAAATTCTCTTAATGTCAATTGTTTTAATGATATGCAAAACCCCAAGCCTGGGGATGCTAGTTTTGCTATGACTACTATTTGTTGAAATGATCATGATTGGGGTGATTATTATTTTGATCTTGAAAATTTATTTAAGACCCATGATGAATATGAGATTGATAATGGTGTTTGCAATATTATTGAAAGTGGGTTTGGAGAGGTCATGACTTTAGTTAATGTTAATCCCACTATTTTGGAAGAGTGTCAACTTTGCATGCATGTGGATCATGTTGAAGATATTTTATGTGATAGCTATTTTGTTGAATTTTTCTATGATCCCACATGTAATTATTATGAGAGAGGAAATTATGATTCTAGAAATTTTCATTTTACTAAATCACCTCTCGTTATGTTGAGATTGCTATTGTTTCTTTCCACTTCCTTGCATATGCTAGTTTTTGCTTATTATGATAATTTGTTTGCCTATAAGATGCCTATGCATAGGAAATATGTTAGACTTAGATGTGTTTGTCACGTGTTTCATGATGCTCCGTTTGTGCTTCAATTCTTGTCTTTCATGTGAGCATCATTGAAATTATCAATGCCTAGCTAGGGGCGTTAAACGATAGCGCTTGTTGGGAGGCAACCCAATTTTATTTTTGTTTCTTGTTTTTTCTTTCTGTTTAGTAATAAATAATTCATCTAGCTTCTGTTTAGATGTGGTTTATGCTTTTAATTAATGTTTTTGCCAAGTAGAAGCATTGGGAAGACTTGGGGGAAGTCTTTGTGATCTTGCTGTAAAAAAACAGAAACTTTAGCGCTCACGAGGTGCTGCCATTTTTTACTGGAGAGTGAAATTAGGTTGATTCTTTTTGCATATAATTACTAGACAAATTCCTCACTTCCACAAATTTATTTCAGAGTTGTTGGGGTTACAGAAGTATTCGAAACCTACAGATTACTACAGACTATTCTGTTTTTGACAGATTCTATTTTTCGTGTGTTGTTTGCTTATTTTGATGAATCTATGGCTAGTATCGGGGGGTATGAACCATAGAGAAGTTGGAATACAGTAGGTTTAACACCAATATGAATAAAGAATGAGTTCATTACAGTACCTTGAAGTGGTGGTTTGTTTTCTTATACTAACGGAGCTCATGAGATTTTCTGTTGAAGTTTTGTGCTGTCAAGTTTTCAAGTTTTGGGTAAAGATTTGATGGATTTTGGAATAAGGAGTGGAAAGAGCCTAAGCTTGGGGATGCCCACCCCAAGGTAAAATTCAAGTACAACCAAAATCCTAAGCTTGGGGATGCCCTGGAAGGCATCCCCTCTTTCGTCTTCGTCTATCGGTAACTTTACTTGAGGCTATATTTTTATTCACCACACGATATGTGTTTTGCTTGGAGCATCTTGTACAATTTGAGTCTTTGATTTTTAGTTTACCACAATCATCCTTGATGTACACACCTTTTGGGAGAGACACACGTGAATTGGAATTTATTATAATACTCTATGTGCTTCACTTATATCTTTTGAGCTAGATAACTTTGCTCTAGTGCTTCACTCATATCTTTTTAGAGCACGGTGGTGGTTATATTTTATAGAAATTATTGATCTCTCATGCTTCACTTATATTATTTTGAGAGTCTTATAGAACAGCATGGTAATTTTCTTTGGCTATAAAATTAGTCCTAATATGATAGGCATCCAAGATGGGTATAATAAAAACTATCATAAAAAGTGAATTGAATACTATGAGAAGTTTGATACTTGATGATTGTTTTGAGATATAAAGATGGTGATATTAGAGTCATGCTAGTTGAGTAGTTGTGAATTTGAGAAATACTTGTGTTAAAGTTTGTGATTCTCGTAGCATGCACGTATGGTGAACCATTATGTGATGAAGTTGGAGCATGATTTATTTATTGATTGTATTCCTTATGATTGGCGGTCGGGGACGAGCGATGGTCTTTTCCTACCAATCTATCCCCCTAGGAGCATGCGCGTAGTACTTTGTTTCGATAACTAATAGATTTTTGCAATAAGTATGTGAGTTCTTTATGACTAATGTTGAGTCCATGGATTATACACACTCTCACCCTTCCACCATTGCTAGCCTCTCTAGTACCGCGCAACTTTTGCCGGTACCATAAACCCACCTTATACCTTCCTCAAAACAGCCACCATACCTACCTATTATGGCATTTCCATAGCCATTCCGAGATATATTGCCATGCAACTTATGACCACTCCGTTTCTTATGCCACGCTTCATCATTGTCATATTGCTTTGCATGATCATGTAGTTGACATCGTATTTGTGGCAAAGCCACCATTCATAATTCTTTCATACATGTCACTCTTGATTCATTGCACATCCCGGCACACCGCCGGAGGGATTCACATAGAGTCATATTTTGTTCTAGTATCGAGTTGTAATTTTTAATTTGTAAGTAAATAAAAGTATGATGATCATCATTATTAGAGCATCGTCCCAAGTGAGGAAAGGATGATGGAGACTATGATTCCCCCACAAGTCGGGATGAGACTCCGGACGAAAAAAAATAAAAAAAAGAGGCCATAAAAAAAGAGAAGGCCCAAATAAAAAATGAGAGAAAAAGAGAGAAGGGACAATGCTACTATCCTTTTACCACACTTGTGCTTCAAAATATCACCATGATCTTCATGATAGAGAGTCTCCTATGTTGTCACTTTCATATACTAGTGGGAATTTTACATCATATAACTTGGCTTGTATATTCCAATGATGGGCTTCCTCAAAATTCCCTAGGTCTTCGTGAGTAGGCAAGTTGGATGCACACCCACTTAGTTTCTTTTTGAGCTTTCATACACTTATAGCTCTAGTGCATCCGTTGCATGGCAATCCGTACTCACTCACATTGATATCTATTGATGGGCATCTCCATAGCCCATTGATTCGCCTAGTTGATGTGAGACTATCTTCTCCTTTTGTCTTCTCCACAACCACCATTCTATTCCACCTATAGTGTTATGTCCATGGCTCACGCTCATATATTGCGTGAAGATTGAAAAAGTTTGAGAACACCAAAAGTATGAAAAAATTGCTTGGCTTGTCATCGGGGTTGTGCATGATTTAAATACTTTGTGTGGTGAAGATAGAGCATAGCCAGACTATATGATTTTGTAAGGATAACTTTCTTTGGCCATGTTATTTTGAGAAGACATGATTGCTTTGTTAGTATGCTTGAAGTATTATTTTTTTTATGTCAATATTAAACTTATGTCTTGAATCTTTCGGATATGAACATTCATGCCACAATAAAGAAAATTACATTGAGAATTATGCTAGGTAGCATTCCACATCAAAAATTCTGTTTTTATCATTTACCTACTCGAGGACGAGCAGGAATTAAGCTTGGGGATGCTTGATACGTCTCCAACGTATCTATAATTTTTGATTGTTCCATGATATTATATTATCTGTTTTGGATGTTTAATGGGCTTTATTTACCTTTTTATATTATTTTTGGAACTAACCTAATAGCCAAAGGCCCAGTGCAAATTGCTATTTTTTGCCTATTTCAGTGTTTCGCAGAAAAGGAATACCAAACGGAATCCAAACGGAATGAAACCTTCGGGAGAGTTATTTTTGGAACAAACGTGATCCAGGAGACTTGGAGTGGACGTCAAGAAAGAACCGAGGAGGCCACGAGGCAGGGAGGCGCGCCCCCCACCCTCGTGGGCCCCTCGCGGCTCCACCTACATACTTCTTCCTCCTATATATACCCATATACCCCTAAAACATCCAGGAGCACCACGAAGCCCTATTTCAACCGCCGCAACCTTATGTACCCATGAGATCCCATCTTGGGGCCTTTTCCGGCGCTCTGCCTGAGGGGGAATTGATCACGGAGGGCTTCTACATCAACACCATAGCCTCTCCGATGATGTGTGACTAGTTTACCACAGACCTTCGGGGCCATAGTTATTAGCTAGATGGCTTCTTCTCTCTCTTTGGATCTCAATACAAAGTTCTCCTCGATTCTCTTGAAGATCTATTCGATGTAATTCTTTTTGCGGTGTGTTTCTCGAGATCCGATGAATTGTGGGTTTATGATCAAGATTATCTATGAACAATATTTGATTCTTCTCTGAAATCTTGTATGCATGATTTAAATATCTTTGCAAGTCTCTTTGAAGTATAAGTTTGGTTTGGCCTACTAGATTGATCGTTCTTGCAATGGGAGAAGTGCTTAGCTTTGGGTTCAATCTTGCAGTGTCCTTTCCCAGTGACAGCAGGGGCAGCAAGGCACGTATTGTATTGTTGACATCGAGGATAAAAATATGGGGTTTATATCATATTGCTTGAGTTTATCCCTCTACATCATGTCATCTTGCCTAATGAGTTACTCTGTTCTTATGAACTTAATACTCTAGATGCATGCTCGATAGTGGTCGATGTGTGGAGTAATAGTAGTAGATGCAGAATCGTTTCGGTCTACTTGTCGCGGACGTGATGCCTATATACATGATCATGCCTAGATATTCTCATAAGTATTCGCTTTTCTATCAATTGCTCGACAGTAATTTGTTCACCCACCATAGAATTTGCTATCTTGAGAGAAGCCACTAGTGAAACCTATGGCCCCCGGGTCTATCTTCCATCATATTATTTCCATATCAATTTGCTATTTTTATTACCGTTTTTTTGCTATCTTTATTTTCCAATCTATATCACAAAAATACCAAAAATATTTATCTTATTGTCTTTATCAGATCTCACTTTTGTAAGTGACCGTGAAGGGATTGACAACCCCTTTATCGCGTTGGTTGTGAGGTTCTTGTTTGTTTGTGCAAGTACTAGGTGACTTGTGTGTTACCTCCTACTTGACTGATACCTTGGTTCTCAAAAACTAAGGGAAATACTTACGCTACTGTGCTGCATCACCCTTTCCTCTTCAAGGGAAAACCAATGCATGCTCAAGAGGTAGCAAGAAGGATTTCTGGCGCCGTTTCCGGGGAGATCTAAGCACAAGTCAAGACATACCACGTACCCAGCACAAACTCTTATCCCTCGCATTACATTATATGCCATTTTCCTCTTGTTTTCCTCTCCCCCACTTCACCTTTGCCTTTTCTTTGCCTTCTTCCCGTATGTATCTTTGTTTGTGTTTCCATGTGCTTTCTATTTGCTTGCATCTTTGCTTGCTAAAAATCTATTGATATGAATCCACTTAAACTGTTCTACTTGGATCATCTTCAATCCTTATGCGCTCGTGCTGAAGCCCCAACTAGCCTAGTTGATGGGAAATCTTTAGATGAGCATGCTCATGTTGTGCATCACCGTTTGTCTGAAAAAGGGAGACTCTTATGGGATCAAATAAACAGGTTGCTATGTTATGCTTGGAATCTTTGTTAAATTTATGATTTTACTTGTTGCTCTAAGAACCCTAAAAAACACCTCCCCTACCTATGTGAGTTTAATGATAATGAAATCTTATCTTCTTATGCAAAGGGTGTTTGTAATTACTATGATATCGAACAAACTGAAGAATTTGTTGCTTTTAAGGGTGCTTATGAAGTTGCTTCTTTGATTGAAAAGTATGATATTACTCTCTACGAATCTGAAAAATTTGACATACTTAAATATTGCTATGAAAACTATGCTTATGATGTCTATGCCAAAGAATTTATTGGAAGAATGACCGTTGCTTGGGAAGAAAATAATGATATGCATGAATCTATAGATAATTATTATTCCGATGATTTGATTGAAATATCCCTCGATGAACATGATGCTTGCTATTCTTGTGGCCATGATTCCAATATTTATGAAGATGATTTTGCTATAGTTCCTTATGTTAAACATGAGATCGTTGCTATTGCACCCACACTTGATAGTTCCTTCGATGAAAAGCATGATTTCAATAATGTTATCATAAATTCTCTTAATGTCAATTGTGTTAATGATATGTGAAACCCCAAGCTTGGGGATGCTAGTTTTGCTATGACTACTATTTGTTGCAATGATCATGATTGGGGTGATTCTTCTTTTGATCTTGAAAATTTATTTAAGACCCATGATGAATATGAGATTGATAATGGTGTTTGCAATATTATTGAAAGTGGGTTTGGAGAGGTCATGACTTTAGTTAATGTTAATCCCACTATTTTGGAAGAGTGTCAACTTTGCATGCATGTGGATCGTGTTGAAGATATTTTAGCTATTTTGTTGAATTTTCCTATGATCCCACATGTAATTATTATGAGAGAGGAAATTATGATTGTAGAAATTTTCATTTTACTAAATCACCTCTCGTTATGTTGAGATTGCTATTGTTTCTTTCGACTTCCTTGCATATGCTAGTTTTTGCTTGCTATGATAATTTGTTTGCCTATCAGATGCCTATGCATAGGAAGTATGTTAGACTTAGATGTGTTTGTCACGTGCTTCATGATGCTCCCTTTGTGCTTCAATTCTTGTCTTTCATGTGAGGATCATTGAAATTATCAATGCCTAGCTAGGGGCGTTAAACGATAGCGCTTGTTGGGAGGCAACCCAATTTTATTTTTGTTTCTGTTTAGTAATAAATAATTCATCTAGCTTCTGTTTAGATGTGGTTTTATGCTTTTAATTAATGTTTGTGCCAAGTAGAACCTTTGGGAAGATTTGGGGGAAGTCTTTGTGATCTTGCTGTTAAAAAACAGAAACTTTAGCACTCACAAGATTTGCTGCCATTTTTTACTGGAGAGTGCAATTAGGTTGATTATTTTTGCATATGATTAATAGACAAATTCCTCACGTCCACCAATTTATTTCAGAATTTTTGGGGTTACAGAAGTATTCGAAACTGTGAAGGGATTGACAACCCCTTTATCGCGTTGGTTGCGAGGTTCTTGTTTGTTTGTGCAGGTACTAGGTGACTTTTGTGTTACCTCCTACTGGATTGATACCTTGGTTCTCAAATTCTGAGGGAAATACTTACGCTATTGTGCTGCATCACCCTTTCCTCTTCAAGGGAAAACCAACGCATGCTCAAGAGGTAGCAATATACAAGATAAATCATTATCCACTCCTAGCTACTTATGCATGGCATGAGAAACTATAATCTCTAATTGTCACTGGAAACATGTTTAATCATAATGGGCTGAAGCGTGGATACTAGGTTAAACATATTTACACAAACAGAACAAGTCGAGTTCATACCAGTTTCTCTTTGCCACGGCCAGTTCATCGAATATCGTCATTATTGCCTTTCACTTGCATGACCGAACGATATGAAAATAATAATAGTGCAAGAGTGCCGTGGACTAAGCTGGAATCTGTAAAACATTTTATTCAATAGGAGAAGACAAGGTAAAATGGGCTCTTTATTAGTTCAAGAGTTATTCATATGAGAGCCATTCAACATTTTCATTGTGGTCTTCTCCTCGGTAAGACTCGAATAAAAAAATTCAGAGACACACACTGAAATATTTTGGAGTTTTTGGTTTTCTTCAACAAGTAAATAAAAAACAAAAACGAGAAAAACTATTTACACGGGAAAGCTCCCAACAAGCAGAAGAAGAATAAGGAAATATTTTTGGATTTTCTTTTTAGTGCTACTACTAAGCATGCATAGAAAGTAAATTACTACAACTAATTTTTTTTGGTTTTTCTAAAGTTTTTCAAACACACAAGAAGAAAGCAAGAAAATAAATCTAAGCATGGATGATACAATGAAAAAGTGTGAGCACCGACAGATAGAATGATATGTGAACATGAATGTAATGTCGGTGAGAACACATACTCCCCCAAGCTTAGGCTTTTGGCCTAAGTTGGTAATCGATCAGTAGCCTGGAGGGTAGTAGGGGTACTGAGGAGTGGGCATCCAATGATCCCACTGCAGAGGCTCCCGCACTACCTCTGCAGCAGCCTGAGCGTTCTGGTAGGCGGTGATGTCCTCAGGCATAATCCTATATCCGCCCCTGGCAACAGAATCAAACAAAGCAGGAGCAGGCAAGGGGATAATATCACAAGTTTTAACGCTAAAGACCAGGTTATAAGGAATAGGAATATCAGGGGATTTATCATCAGTAAAATGGTGGTGATCCATGGCAGCACGGTCTAGGTAAACCTTGGTCAGAGGGTAATCATGAGGGCGTATCTCAACCTCGAAGTGAGCCGCCAAGCGAGTAGCAAAAATCCTACCATGTATTCCCCCCTGAGATTTATTAAGATGGAGGCGACGAGCCACAATAGCCCCCAAGCTATAAGTGTTGTCACCCTCCAGTGCCTGGCGTAAAACAGCAATGTCTGGTGCGCTGAGCTCACCTAATTTCTTTCTAGCAAGCAGACACTTAGCAACAAATAAAGCAAAATAATGTATAGCAGGAAAGTGTAAGCTAGCAGCCGTGGTGGCTGACACCCCTCTCGCATCCCCCACTGTCAAAGTGCGATAAAAGGCCTCAAACCTAGCCGGCCTAGGCTCGGCCAAGCTCCCATCAGAGGGGATCATGCATATGTCACAAAATTCAGTAAATGGTATCTGATGGTTTTCAGCATATAAGTCACAGCTCACTTCAGGAGGATTATTTCTAGGCAGGAAAGTAAAACTTTGAACAAAGAAGTTAGAGAGGATTTGGTGTTGGTCACACTCATCTGCGATGAAGTCTGTGAGGCCAGCATTAGCGATGTATTGCATGAACTCCTCATGGATTCCAGCCTCTTGCAGGAACGGGGTGTGCGGCCATTTGCACGGCCATACCTCTGCCAACCTCCGAGGGTGGAGATCACTGTCAGAAGACTCCCCAATAACACCCTTGGAGTTCTTCTTAGAGCCAAACTTCCTAAAGATATTCATGTTCACATACAATTTTCTGAAAATAAAAATCTGAAAGTCCACAAAATTTTCTCAACAAAACTTCACAAAATTGAGAACACTAAGAATCAAACATGCAAGCACATCTACAGCAGCACCAAGAGTAACTAATTATTCAAAGTTTAAACCACTAAAACAAAAAACTAATTGGACAAATGGTGGAGTCACATACCAAGCAACAATCCCCTGAAACAGTTTCGGAAATAGTGCCTCGAGCAAAGCGATCGAAATCCGCGGGTTTGAGCTCAAGAACACAGGAGAGAGAGCAATGAGGAATTTTTTCTGGAGGTAGGTGATGATGTGGGCTAAAGAGATAAGTGAGGGGGGCCACATGGGGACCACAACCCACCAGGGCGCACCCAGGTGGGTTGTGCCCACCTGGTGCACCTCCCTCTGATGTTATTTGCACCAATAGTTCTCAAATATTCAAAAAAAATCATGTTCAATTTTCAGGGCATTCTAAGAACTTTTATTTTTGGGTCATTTTTTTATTGCACGGGAAATTCAGAAAATAGACAAAACATGGCATTTTATTTTATTTAACTAATAAAAACAGAGATTGAAAAGTAGGGACAGAATGTAGTGCTTACTAAATTCATCAACTTTATATCGTTCAAAAATGATTCATTAATAAGGTTGATCAAGTCTTATTCACAACCACTTTCGATTAGCATGAAACCGAAGAACTTTCGTAAATCACTAGGTTACCTCATGGGGATATGCATTTCCCCTATAATAAGCATTTCATATTTCTTTTTGACAGCAGGTAGAGGTATTTTAAAACTTTCATAGTGATTGTCGGAGATTTTTCAATAACATTAATACCATTCACTTGGAATTGTTTCTTCGGAAAGTGCATCGTATGCTCATTACCATTGATATGAAAAGTGACCTTGCTTTTATTGCAATCAATAACATCCCCTGCGGTATTCAAGAAGGGTCTACCAAGGACAATCGGCATGTTGTCGTCCTCGGGCATCTCAAGTATAACAAAGTCAGTCAAAATAGTAACATTAGCAACAACAACGGGCACATCCTCACAGATACCGATAGGTATGGTAGTTGATTTGTCACCCATTTGCAAAGATATTTCAGTAGGTGTGAGTTTATTCAAGTAAAGTCTTTTATATAAAGATAAAGGCATAATACTAACACCAGCTCCTAAATCACACAAAGTAGTTTTCACATAATTATTTTTGATAGAGCAAGGTATAGTTGGTATACCCGGATCTCCAAGTTTTTTAGGTATTCCATCTTTAAAAGTATAATTAGCAAGCATAGTGGAGATTTCAGCTTCCGCTATTTTTCTCTTATTTGTGATGATGTCTTTCATATACTTTGCATAAGGAGGTATTTTCAAGATATCAGTCAAGCGAGTATGAAAAAAGACTGGCCTCAGCATTTCAGCAAAGCGTTCAAATTCTCCATCATCTTTCTTTCTAGTTGTCTTGGGTGGAAAAGGCATAGGTTTTTGAACCCACGGTTCTCTTTCTTTACCGTGTTTTCTAGCAACAAAGTCTCTTTTATCACACCTTTTATTTTTGGGTTGTGGGTTATCAAGATCAACAGGTGGTTCTATCTCAACATCATTATTCGGTTCTTTATCATTTGATTGAGTGTCTTCATGAACCTCATCATCATCTTTTTCATTATCACTAGGTGGATGTTCATTACGAGACCGAGTTTTAGCATCTGAGATAGAAGTTTCATTTTCATTATCAGGAGGTTTTTCTATTTCAGGTTCACTAGAAGTATGCAAAGTCCTATCATTTTTCTTTTTCTTTCTAGAAGGACTAGGTGCACTAGTGTTAGCTCTTTGTGAATCTTGTTCTATTCTTTTAGGATGTCCCTGAGGATAAAGTGGTTCCTGAGTCATTTTACCTCCTCTAGTTGCAACTCTAACGGCAAAGTCATGCATATTATGATTCATTTCATCAAGCAATTCTCTTTGTGATTTAGCAACTTATTCTAGTTGAGCTTGAACCATAGAAGCATGTTTTCCAACACCTCTAACATCATTTAATATTCTAAATAACAAATCACTCAAGCGAGCAATCATATCAGAATTATATTTCAATTGTTTCAAAACATTTGCATTGAAGTGATCTTGTTTTCTAATGTGGTTTTCAAACTCATAAAGGCATTAACTAGGATGCATATTGTGAGGATTATCACTATCATTAAACTTCATAAGAGAATTTACCTCTACCACCTTAGGCAGTGGTGGTGTATTAAGCCCATGTATTTCTTCAATAGGAGGTAAAATTTTAACATCCTCGGCTTTAATACCTTTTTTCCTACATAGATTTTGTTGCCTCTTGCATATCTTCATGACCAAGATATAATATACCCCTCTTCGCCGGAGTGGGTTTAGGCCATGGTTCAGGAATAGTCCAATCATCATAATTTTTCAATATGTTATTCAATAATTCTTCAGCTTGAGCAATAGTCTGTTCCCTGAAAACACAACTAGCACAACTATCTAGGAAGTCCCTAGAAGCATCGGTTAGTCCATTATAGAAGATATCAAGTATTTCATTTCTTAAGAGGATGATCAGGCAAAGCATTAAGTAACTGGCAAAGCCTCCCCCAAGCTTGTGGGAGACTCTCTTCTTTAGTTTGCACTGAGTTAAATATTTCCTGTAAGGCGGCTTGTTTCTTATGAGCAGGAAAATATTTTTCATAGAAGTAATAAATCATATCTTGGGGACTACGCACACAACCAGGAGCAAGAGTATTCTACCAAGCTTTAGCATCACCCTTTAATGAGAAAGGAAATAATTTGAGAATAAAGTAATAGCGAGTTTTCTCATCATGAGTAAGAAGGGTGGCTATATCATTCAACTTAGTAAGATGTGCCACAGATCCAACCAAAGTAATTAACTCTGGGTCGATAGAGAATTCATAATACTTATCATCAATAAAGATAGGTGAAGTAGCAAACTTAGGATCACATTTCATTCTAGCATTCAGAGATTTTGCTTTATACTTGTGTAATAATTTCTCTAGATCATCTCTATCATTGCAACGAAGAATATCTCTAGTTGTTTCTTCACTCGTAACATAACCTTCCGGTACCTTAGGCAATTCATATCTAGGAGGGCTAGTTCTAGCAGGTGTTTCAGGAGTTTCAGTTTCAAGCTCATCATCAGATTCAACAACATCATGTTGTATTACTCTAGCAATTTTTTTATCAAGCAAGGTACTAGCATCATCATAAGTGAGGGAGTCCTGGATTAGGGGGTGTCTGGATAGCCGGACTATACCTTCGGCCGGACTCCTGGACTATGAAGATACAAGATTGAAGACTTCGTCCCGTGTCCGGAAGGGACTTTCCTTGGCGTGGAAGGCAAGCTTGGCGATACGGATATGTAGATCTCCTACCATTATAACCGACTCTGTGTAACCCTAGCCCTCTCCGGCGTCTATATAAACTGGAGGGTTTTAGTCCGTAGGACGAATAACAATCATACCATAGGCTAGCTTCTAGGGTTTAGCCTCCTTGATCTTGTGGTAGATCTACTCTTGTACTACCCATATCATCAATATTAATCAAGCAGGACATAGGCTTTTACCTCCATCGAGAGGGCCCGAACCTGGGTAAAAACATCGTGTCCCCGGTCTCCTGTTACCATCTGCCTAGACGCACAGTTCAGGACCCCCTACCCGAGATCTGCCGGTTTTGACACCGACATTGGTGCTTTCATTGAGAGTTCCTCTGTGTCGTCACTTTTAGGCCCGATGGCTCCTCCGATCATCAACGATGATGCGATCCAGGGTGAGACTTTTCTCCCCGGACAGATCTTCGTATTTGGCGGCTTTGCACTGCGAGCCAATTCGCTTGGCCATCTGGAGCAGATCGAAAGCTACGCCCCTGGCCGTCAGGTCAGATTTGGAAGTTTAAACTACACAGCGGACGACCGTGGAGACTTGATCTTCGACGGATCTGAGCCGCAGCCGAGCGCGCCACACTGTCCCGGTGGGCATGATCTAGCTCTGCCACCGAACAGTGCCCTGGAGGCCGCACCTGTGTCCGCTCCAACCCTTGGCTCGGAGCCGACCACACCAATCGAGGATGGGTGGTTAGACACCGCCTCGGGGGCTGCAATCTCTACAGCGATCAAGCCGAACACCAGCCTTGTCCTCCGCGAAGCCCGTGACTACAAGATGCCGGACTCCTCTCTGGACTCCGAGCCCTCCGCGCCCCTACCGATCGAATCTGATTGGGCGCCGATCATGGAGTTCACCGCCGCAGACATCTTTCAGCACTCGCCCTTCGGCAACATTCTGAATTCACTCAGGTATCCCTCTTTGTCAGGAGAGTCCTGGTCGGACTATGACCGGCAGGATTGGGATGTGGACGACGAAGAAATCCGATGCCCACCCACGACCCACTTCGTAGCCACTGTCGATAATTTAAAAGACGTGCTCGACTTCGACTCCGAAGACATTGACGGTATGGACGACGATGTAGGTGAAAGTGCAACTATCCCTAGGTGGTTTTGCTAATTCATAACAACATATAGCTCATTGAGCTAATGCTATTCCAAGATGACTATTTCAGGAAAGCTCAATGATTGGCATGGCATGGATGTGAAAGTGGAACCCTCAAAATGCTAAGGACAAAGGATTGGCTCAAGCTCAAAAGCTCAAGACTCTTCATTTTATATTTTAGTGATCCAAGATCACATTGAGTCTTTAGGAAAAGCCAATACTATCAAGGAGGGATGAGGTGTTGCTTAATGAGCCTCTTGCTTCATGTGCTTAGTGATATGCTCCAAAACCCTCAACTGCTTTCCCATATCCACATATGGCCTAAACCCTAAGCCAAACTCGGTCCTACCGATTCTTTCTATCCGGCGCCATCGAGTTTCACTTGTCATAAGCCACTGCCAAACCCTAGAAATTCGGTTCTACCGATAGGGATCTTGGTCTCACCGAGATGGGATTGCAAACTCTCTGTTTCCCTTTCGTAACTTTTCGGTCTCACCGAAAGAGCAAATAGGTCCCACCGAGTTTGCTTGACCAAATCTCTGGTTAGCTAATTACCAAATTCGGTCCCACCGAGTTTGTGTAATCGGTCTCACCGAGATTACGTTATGCCCAAACCCTAACCATATCGGTCCTACCGAGTTGCATGTCAGTCCCACCGAAAATCTCTAACGGTCACTAGGTTTACCTTTTCGGTCCAACCGAGTTTGTTGATTCGGTCCCACCGAGATTGGAAAACTGTGTGTAACGGTTGGATTTTGTGTGGAGGCTATATATACCCCTCCACCTCCTCTTCATTCATGGAGAGAGCCATCAGAACACATACACAATTCCAACTCATATGTTCTGAGAGAGAACCACCTACTCATGTGTTGAGACCAAGATATTCCATTCCTACCATATGAATCTTGATCTCTGGCCTTCCCAAGTTGCTTTCCACTCAAATCTTATTTCCACCAAATCCAAATCCTATGAGAGAGAGTTGAGTGTTGGGGAGACTATCATTTGAAGCACAAGAGCAAGGAGTTCATTACCTACACACCATTTGTTACTTCTTGGAGAGTGGTGTCTCCTAGATTGGCTAGGTGTCACTTGGGAGCCTCCGACAAGATTGTGGAGTTGAACCAAGGAGTTTGTAAGGGAAAGGAGATCGCCTACTTCGTGAAGATCTACCGCTAGTGAGGCAAGTCCTTCGTGGGCGATGGCCATGGTGGGATAGACAAGGTTGCTTCTTTGTGGACCCTTTGTGGGTGGTTGCTTGTTCATGGACCCTTCGTGGGTGGAGCCCTCCGTGGACTCACGCAACCATTACCCTTCGTGGGTGGAGCCCTCCGTGGACTCGCGCAACCGTTACCCTTTGTGGGTTGAAGTCTCCATCAACGTGGATGTAGGATAGCACCACCTATCCGAACCATGGGAAAAACATGCGTGTCTCCAATTGCGTTTGAATTCTCCAAACCCTTTCCTTTACATTCTTGCAAGTTGCATGCTTTACTTTCCGCTGCCAATATACTCTTTGCATGCTTGCTTGAATTGTGTGATGATTGCTTGACTTGTCCTACATTAGCTAAAATCTGCCAAGAACTAAAATTGGGAAAAGGTTAAGTTTTTACTTGGTCAAGTAGTCTAATCACCCCTCCTCTAGACATACTTTCGATCCTACAGTAGGAGATGAACATGAACCAACGCCTATAAGGCACTGGACAGCCACCTCATCTCATGATGTATACATGGTGGACACACCCAAAGGAAGCGACGACGAGGAACACAGGGATGCAACGAGGGATCGTTCACTCGAAAAGCAATCAAAGCGGCGACGTAAGCGCCGCTCCAAGCCCCGCCTCGACAGAGACAGTAGCCATACAGACCCAGCCATAGAGCAGGATGAGCCGGCGGACGACGAACATGCCTTCGAGCAACCGTCCGAACAGGGCAACTTGGATAAACAAACCGAACACCCCGTCCCCGGCGAAAACAACAGTCCGGACGACCTTACGCCGGATAGGCCCATGGAGCAGAAGAACCTCCACAAAAGGCTCGTCGCCACTGCGCGTAGCCTGAAAAAGCAGAAGCGGAAGCTCAAAACTGCGGAAGATGCACTCAGAATCAGATGGAGCAAAGTACGCAACACCACAGACAAATATGGCGGCAGTCACCGCACAAAAAGCTATCCAAAGCGAAAGCTACTGCCTGAATTTGACGAGGAGGCCTTAGAGCCCCCGCAGTCAAAAAACAGGAAGGCCACCCGGTCGGATAGACGATCGCATGGCCAGCATGGAGCGGCAAGCGGCGCCGCACACAAGCCGGCACGCGATCCACCAAAGGATCCACATCAAAAAGATGGCCCAGCCAGATCTTTCTACGGGCCAAGAAAGCAAGCTCTAGTAAGCAATGCAACACAACAAATATCCGAACATCACAGCACACCCAAATACAGGGGTGCCGCACACCCCCTATGTTTCACCGAGGAGGTGCTGGACCATGAATTTCCAGCGGGATTCAAGCCCGTAAACATAGAGGCGTACGACCGAACAACAGACCCTGGGGTCTGGATTGAGGATTATATCCTCCACATACACATGGCCAGAGGAGATGACCTCCACGCCATAAAATACTTACCCCTCAAACTTAAAGGGTCAGCCCGGCATTGGCTCAAAAGCCTTCCCAAAAACACCATTGGAAGTTGGGAAGAGCTTGAGGATGCTTTCCGGGCCAATTTTCAAGGGACCTATGTCCGCCCTCCGGATGCAGACGATCTCAGTCACATAACTCAACAGGCCGGAGAGTCAGCCCGGAAATTCTGGAACAGACTTCTTACTAAAAAGAATCAGATAGTCGACTGTCCGGACGCCGAAGCCCTAGCAGCTTTTAAGCATAACGTTCAAGACGAATGGCTCGCCAAACACCTCGGCCAAGAAAAGCCAAGAACAATGGCCGCATTAACAAGCCTCATGACCCGCTTTTGGGCAGGAGAGGACAACTGGTTGGCAAGATGTAGCACCAGCGACCCAAGTACATCCGAAGTTACGGATGGAAACAAGAAACCCCGACGCAACAAGGACTAGCGTCGGAATAAGGGAAACAACCCAAAGAGCACGGCGGTCAACGCCGGATTCAAAAGCTCGCGACAGAATCAGAGAAAGCCGCCCCTCAAGGATAACAGGGACGAGCTATCCAACTTAAACAAAATCTTGGACAAGATATGTCAAATACACAGTACTCCCGGGAAGCCTGCGAACCATACCCATAGAGATTGTTGGGTTTTCAAGCAATCCGGCAAACTCAACGCCAAACGCAAGGGGCTCGACACACCAAGTGAGGACGACGACGAACCCCACAAGCAGAGCACCAGGAAACAAAAGGATTTCCCACAAGAAGTCAAAACAGTAAACTTACTTTACGTGACAAACAGAATGGCGCCAACAGAGATATGCGCCATACGGCCTATCCCAAAGGAGTCTCGCCAATGGTTGTTAAAACCGATCACCTTCGACCATCAGGATTACTCTAGAAGTATCCGGAACGCAGGCTGGACTGCCTTGGTATTAGATCCAATAATCGGTGGACTCCACTTTACAAATGTCCTGATGGACAGCGGCAGTGGTCTAAACCTGTTATACCAGGACACAATCCGCAACATGGGGATAGACCCAACAAAAATTCGCCATAGCAAAACCTCCTTTCAAGGGGTAACGCCAGGCCCGGATGCACGTTGCATGGGTTCTCTCCGGCTAGAAGTTATGTTCGGCTCCCCCGATAACTTCCGTCGTGAACAGCTAACTTTCCACATTGCCCCATTCTCAAGTAGCTATCAAGCACTGCTGGGATGCGAAGCTTTCGCCCGCTTTAACGCAATACCGCATTATGCATCTCTTACGCTTAAGATGCCCGGTCCACGAGGCATCATCTCATTAAAGGGAAAACATTGAGTGTTCCTCCCACGCGGAAGATAGTGTGGCTGCCTTGACAGCCCCACAATAAAGCGGCTTCACCAGCCAAAGCACCTAAACAGGTCGTCAAGACCATGGACACGGCTAGACGAGTCCGGCATAAACATACAATTCATAAAGGCTTAATAGCCGTATACCCCTGTACTAGGGGCTCCGCGCATATAAAACAAGAGACAATAAAGCTCAATTTTACCCATTTCGATTTATACTTTGTTTATTTAGTATAACTCATGTTCAGCATGATCTTTCTTTAACTAAGTTCCTCTCTTTTACAGATGAACACCGTGCTACGCCCGTCCAGGATACGGCACAACGGAGACACAGGCGCAGACGTGCAGCAGGGACCCGTTCCAAGGATTCTTTTCAGATTAAGACCATGCGTAAACCTTTTTTACTGTCTCTTGTTGATACACATCCCCTGGTTTCTTGGTATAACCAAGGAGGAGGCTGGCGTTTTGGCATGTGGCCACGTCAGAGTTTTGCGCGTACCTGGACACTAGGGGCTTATTACTAAGGGCGTTATCCCGCCCGCCCTCATAAAGACCGAATACCTTAGGGAGTGTTCGGCATCGCGAGTTTGGCCTTATATGCATCAGCTCCGAATCATGTCTTTGGTCAAATGTTGGGTTTTCCCGGCTCCTGTGTTTTGCTACCTTATGTTCCGCTCTATCGGCTAAGGCGGCACCAGGAGAACTACTGCGATTGTGCCCCGGTTCGGCCAGGCAAGCACCTCAGTAGAGAAAGCCGAAAACTGACTGTCATGATATAGCGTGAGACTGGTCAACCACTCGATGACTTACCGGAATCTTTAGGATTCCTCCGCATTAACGAAGGGCCGCTTCCCGGCGAGGCACATACGCACCCCGAGTTCGGGCGAGCGCAGGCGCCACCAGGGGCTATATAAGTAGCCTCACTGTCAGACTCCTATGGCTAAGTGAAAGTGATAAAGCATCATAGTCCGATTGCCTAGTTCGCTGCGCTATCACCTCCTTTGTAGGACCAAGACGTTGGATCAAGTGTGAAAATGCGCCTTCTGCGAACACCCCCGCATTATGTGCGTGGGGGCTGAAGCCGACGACTGCCATCTTTCAGATTATATATACATATATGTTAAACGGCCGCACATGAGGTATTATAACACTTGCAGGCACAAGTATAAAAAGCTTCTACAATTTATCAAAATATTGTTTTACAATAATATATGTTATTCGAATATAGTATCCTTCGAGCACTACGTCTCTATTAAACGAGCGCCTTGCAGAACTTCCTGAAAATAGTGCTCGACAGGTACTCGGCTTCCATCAGAGTCTGGGGATGCAACAACGATGGCCTCCATTTCCGCCCAGTATGTATTGACACGGGCAAGAGCCATCCGTGCATCCTCTATGCACGCTGACCTCTTCATCGCATTGATATGTGGCGCCGCACCAAGGAACTGCTGCACCAAGTTGAAATAACTTTTCGGCTCTGGCCTCTCTGGCCACAGATGACTCATGACATACTTCATGGCGAGTCCGTACAACCTATTTAGCTTGGCCCATTCGGCCAAACGATCGGCTAATGACAGTGGACGCTCCGGATTGTGGAACTGCGACCAAAAGAGCTTTTCCACTTCGCGATCTTCTTGATCTCGGAAGTGTTCGGCCGCATCTGCGGCACTCGCTGCCAAATCCAGATAGGTGTCTACCACATCCAGTCTAATGGAGCATGTTTAGGATCACAGAACTTCCTCCGCAGCATAAAGGGCTTTCCAGCCGCGATCTCTCCGGCCTGACGCAGCTCCTCCTTCATAGCTCTCATCACAGAGCGAGCATCCTTGGCATCGGCAATGGCCTTCTCCAGGTCCGTCTGTTCCGCCTGATCTTCTTTTTCAAGAAGCTTGCAACGGTCAGCAGCGCTCTTCAGCTTCACAGCCATCTCGGCCATTTCCTTCTTGCTTCGGTAGTGAGCAGCTTGTTCAGCTCTCAGCTCTTCAATTGCCTTTCCGGCAGCCGCATCACTTTTCCTGGCTTGCTCCTTGGCTCGGGCAAGTTCCGCCCAAAGATTCTCCATGGCAGCAGCACCATCTGCATCAAGTGCACACATTGTAAGATACTGGCATAAAGCTCCTCTTACCAGGTGCCGCCGGAGTAATTACATACCTTGTGCCTCGTCAAGCCGCTTGTTGACAAGCGCGATGTCGGCATCTGCCACGTCAAGTTGCCGCTTTAGCTCAGCAAATTCATCAGTCCGGCTGGCCACCCGACACTTCGCCACCTATGTATGAAGCGGCGTATTAGACCTGGGTTTATGATCCTCTGCGCATCGTCACTTTTGACAACACACAGAGTCTCAGGGGCTACTATCTACACAGGGCGCATCTTATTTATGCGCAACTGCCCAAAAAGGGTACATTATTTCGCGTACCTCAAAGTCTGTCAGTAAACTCCTGGCGGCCTCGTGCAATCCGCTCTCCGCGGATGAAATCCTCTCAATCACCGTACCCATCAATGCACGGTGCTCCTCTGAGATAGATGCTCGCCCTAGCAGATCCTTCAGCTCCTCCGACCGTGCACCAGACGGTGCCGGACTCGTCCGATGGCCCTTTTCAAAGGCCGGATGCGAAGGGCTTTGGGGGGCCATATGACTACCTTCCGGCCTTGCCGGATTCGGAGAAACCCTCCGCGACGATACCTCAGGGTCGCCCGCCTCGCAAGGCGGTACGACAGGGGGAGGCGTTCCGCTCTCCATCATCTCCGGAAGAAGATCCCCCGAAGACAAGCTCTGCTGAGAAGGGCTAAGGTCCGAGCTACAAGGTAAACTTTAGATTACTTTTCTCAGATATAAAGCAAGGATTTCTCTCATTTCTTAAAAAGAAAACTCCTCTCTACTTACGGCTCGGTGGAGGGCTGATCCCCTTGAGGGCATAATTCGGCCGAAGTATCCCCCAGCACAGGACCCTCTGGCGAAGATTTCTTCCCCCGCTTTGAGGCCATGGTCTGCGGGTCTTCAGAGGTGGTCCTCTTCTTCCCCTGAGGAGAGGAATTTTCGATTCCTCCCTTCCAGACAACCTCCTTCGAGGAGGCCGTATCTTCCTTGTCCCCTCCCTCGCTTTCCTCCGAAGGCACAACCTCCAACATCCTGACTAGCACGGGACCCGGCGTGGTCTCGGGGAGGGGGGTCGGACACCTTATTAGCTTTGCTTTCGCTATCCACTCCTGTTTAAAGGACAGCTCTTTTAAGGGCAATTTTATGATAAATATGCGGATTGCGAGTCCGGGCACATGGCTACTTACTTGAGTATCCGGGCGGTTGCAGCTCAGACCTGCTTCCTCGGTCAAGTCCGGACACATTGCTTGTGATCCGAAGAACAATTTGTACATCTCCATGGGTGTTGCGCCCATGAAATGCTGGAGAGCTCGTGGTCCCTCCGGATTGAACTCCCACAGGCGAAGGGGGCGACGCTTGCCGGGCAAGGCTCGGCGGATCAACATGACCTGCGTCACCACGACCAGGCTAATCTCTCTTTCTAAGAGATCTCGAATGCGGCCATGCAACAAGGGCACGTCCTTGGATGGCCCCCAGTCCGGTCCTTTATTGACCCATGACACTAGCTGTGGTGGGGGACCCGAGCGAAAGGCAGGTGGCGCCACCCACTTGGTGCCACTGGGAACGGTGATGTAAAACCACTCTCGTTGCCCTAAGATGGACTCCTCTTGAAAAGAGCCCTTGGGCCATGGAGCACCAGCATTCTTGCTTATAAAAGCACCTCCGCACTCCGCGTGCCGTCCCTCGATCCTCTTCGGCTCTACTTTGAAGGTCTTGAGCCATAGTCCGAAGTGAGGAGTAATACGGAGGAAGGCTTCACACACGACGATGAATGAGGAAATATGGAGGATGGACTCCGGAGCTAAGTCGTGAAATTCCAGCCCATAATAAAACATGAGCCCCCTCACGAAGGGATCCATCGGGAAGCCTAGCCCCCGAAGGAAGTGAGACATGAACACCACACTCTCACCAGGCTTGGGAGTGGGAATGACCTGCCCTTGAGCAGGCAGCCTATGCCAGATTTCGCCAGTCAAGAACCTGGCCTCTCTCAACTTCAGCACGTCCTCCTCCATGACGGAGGAGGGCATCCATCGGCCTCGAAGGTCGGAACCGGACATTGTCGAAGGTCTGAAGCGCCTGAAATCTGGAGCCTTGGGTGTTGGAACTCGAGGCGAAGGGCGAACTCGTTTGAGATTGAAAGAAAGGAGTAAGGCCTTGGTCTCTTTATAAGAGGTTGAATACCAAGGGCCCTCCCCATGACCGTTTGGGACTTGCCTTTGATCGAGAAAACATACCAACGGGTACGGTTGGGTTACCCACGCCCGTATTGATGAGAATCCCGGAATAAGGGGACACGATCTCTCCTTTGACAAGACGTGCCAAGGAAACCGCCTCGCTAAACGCGATGAGGTGGGACAGTAAAACGATTCGAATAAAGACTTGGCCGTGGTGTGATGTCACGCTACGGAATACATCAGCAGATTAGATTTGTGTAGATATTATTCTCTCTATGGCAATATGTGGAAACTTATTTTGCGGAGCCGGACACTACCTTTGTGTTCAAAATCTTCTATGAAGTACTTGGAGGAGGAACCCGCCTTGCAATGCCGAAGACAATCTGCGCGCCGGACTTGTTTTCATTGAAGCCTGGTTCAGGGGCTACTGAGGGAGTCCTGGATTAGGGGGTGTCCGGATAGCCGGACTATACCTTCGGCCGGACTCCTGGACTATGAAGATACAAGATTGAAGACTTCGTCCCGTGTCCGGAAGGGACTTTCCTTAGCGTGGAAGGCAAGCTTGGCGATACGGATATGTAGATCTCCTACCATTGTAACCGACTCTGTGTAACCCTAGCCCTCTCTGGTGTCTATATAAACCGGAGGGTTTTAGTCCGTAGGACGAACAACAATCATACCATAGGCTAGCTTCTAGGGTTTAGCCTCCTTGATCTTGTGGTAGATCTACTCTTGTACTACCCATATCATCAATATTAATCAAGCAGGACGTAGGGTTTTACCTCCATCGAGAGGGCCCGAACCTGGGTAAAAACATCGTGTCCCCGGTCTCCTGTTACCATCTGCCTAGACGCACAGTTCGGGAGCCCCTACCCGAGATCCGCCGGTTTTGACACCGACAATAAGCATCATTCATAGTAGAAGTAACATCATCAATAACTTGCGATATATCAGAATTAATAGCATGTGGTGGTGTTGCAAGTTTACTCATAACAGAAGGTGAATCTAAAGCAGAACTGGATGGCAGTTCCTTACCTTCCCTCGTCCTTGAGGGAAATATCTTAGTCTTTGGATCTTTCAGATTCTTCATAGTGATAATGTGATAATAATCCCAAGTGACTCAACAAATATAGTTATGCTCCCCGACAACGGCGCCAGAAAAAGGTCTTGATAACCCACAAGTATAGGGGATCGCAATAGTTTTCGAGGGTAGAGTATTCAACCCAAATTTATAGATTTGACACAAGGGGAGCCAAAGAATATTTGAAGGTATTAGCATCTGAGTTGTCAATTCAACCACACCTGGAGATTAATTATCTGCAGCAAAGTGATTAGTAGCAAAGTAGTTTGATAGTTTTGATAGTAGTGACAGCAACAATAGTAATAGTAACAGTCATAGCAGTAATTTTGTAGCAAGTGTAACAATGATGATAGCAGTAGTAACTTAGCAGAAACAATATAAGATAAATTCGTAGGCATTGGATTGGTGACTTGTTGGATGATATTCATCATATGACAGTTATAACCTAGGGCGATACGGCACTAGCTCCAGTTCATCGATATAATGTAGGCATGTATTCCGTAAATAGTCATACATGCTTTATTAAAAGAACTTGCATGACATCTTTTGTCCTACCCTCCCGTGGCAGCGGGGTCCATATTGGAAACTAAGGGATATTAAGGCCTCCTTTTAATAGAGAACCGGAACAAAGTATTAACACATAGTGAATACATGAACTCCTCAAACTACGGTCACCACCGAGAGTGGGCCCGGTTGTTGTCACTCCGGGTTGTTGGATCATAATCGTAGTAGGTGACCATGACTTGAAAGATCGGATCTAAAACATGGATATAATGATGAATTCATAAATGGTTCAGATCTGAGTTCATGGCACCCGGGCCAAAAGTGACAAGCATTAAGCATAGCAAAGTCATAGCAACATCAATCTAAGAACATAATGAATACTAGGCATCGGGCCCTAGTATTCATGATCCAACTCGATTACATGATGAATCTCATCCAACTCCTCACCGACCAACGAGCCTACGAAGGAATTACTCACTCTCGATGGAGAGCATCATGGAATTGGCGATGAAGATGAGTTGGCGATGATGAAGAACGAAGATCCCCCTCTCCGGAGCCCCAAACGTACTCCAGATCTGCCCTCCCGAGGAAGAACAGGGCTTGGTGGCGTCTCCATCTCGTGGATCGCGATAATTCTTTCTTCCTAAAATTTTTCTGTAAATATGTGATTTTATAGTATCAGGGGGGTCGACTGCGGCACCATCAGATGAGTACAACCCACCTGGGCGTGCTAGGAGAGGGGCGCGCGCCCTGGTGGGTTGTGCCCACCCAGGGCCCCCTCTCTGATAGGTCTTGACTCCAGAAATTCTTATATATTCTATAAAAATTCCTCGCAAAGTTTCGTTCCATTCCGAGAACTTTTATTTCTGCACAGAAACAACACCATGGTAGTTCTGCTGAAAACAGCGTCAGTCCAGGGTTAGTTTCATTCAAATCATGCAAATTATAGTCCAAAACAAGAGGAAAAGCGTGAGAAAAGTAGATATGTTGGAAACGTACAGAAAGATTTGGCTTGAATCTTGCCAGCACTGCTAGGTGTAGCAAGATCGAAGTGAACACGGAGCCCGGAGGTCATTTCAACGCTAAAGGATGGTTATTCATCCTCGGTGGCCAGTGCAATCTTCGATGACTGTTATTACATGTACCTAGATTTCAGTCATATTTTGTATGAACATTGCTATACAGAGAACAATAGAGTAGCCCATGAATTAGCTAGGCTAGCAAAAGTTTCTCCTCCAGATTTATGGTTGGCGGCACCCCCCTAGGGATGTTATCCCGCTGATTGTTTCGATGCTACTATTGTAGAGAATTAATAAAGGAGGATGATATAGTAATTTTTTTCCCAAAATAGATATAAAATAAAGATACTAATAAAGGAAATAAAGGGCAAAAGGAGAAATGCATAGAAACAAAAAAACAAAAAACAAAAACAAAGGGAAGGAGGGATGGCTGGGCGGTACAAATAATTGGGCTTCAACGAGCTCATAGAACACCCCTAAAAATGAAATCACTAATTAAGGAGCATCTTTTGCAAAGGTCATTCCCACCTTCCAGATTGAGACAAGTGGCGCACTGTGTGTCACTTGTCGCAACTTGTCAGTTTTTCATTTCTTCGTAGATTCGTTTATTTAAAATATTTTATCTCTTAAACCGTGCATCCAAATCTCGAACCATTTTTAATGTTGGATTTCTCGGGTCGAGATCTTCAAAACTAGATCTCATGCTGGTAGGTTTTGACGAAAAAAAATCACAAAAAAGGGGACGTAAAAACCGAACCAGGAGCATATGTTTTTTTCCTTTCCAAAAAAAGCACAGCCATGCTTTTTGCGGAAGCAAATCCATGTCTCTAAGAGAAGTAAACTTGTGCCTCTCGCTGAAGGGAAAAAAGAAAACACATTTTTTTTGTTTTCGAGATGTACGGTCGTGCCTCTCGCGGAAGTAAATAAACGTGTTCTTTTTCATTTTTGAGAGACACGACCGTGCCTCTCGTGGAAGCAAATTTGTGCGTGTTGCGGAAGAAAAAAAGTGTTTTCTTTCTCTTTTTTCCATTTTCAAGAGGCACGACCATACCTTTCGTGGAAGTAAAAAGAAAAAGAAAACCCCTTTTTCCATTTTTTGAGATACTTGGTTGGGCCTCTCGCAAAAGTAAATCTATGTCTCTCACAGAAACAAAAGAAAAAAGAAAACCCATTTTTTCGTGTAAATGTATTTTTTCTAAAAGAAATTGTCCAAAAGCTTAGAAAGACTGATGAAACAAGAAAAAACTGAAAAAAAACCATCTAAAAGGATAAAAAACACATGCGGAAAAATTTAAAATCAAGAATCGAAGGAAGTACTAAGAGCATGACACGTGACGGCGCCTAAGAGCCCGCTAAATGGGGCGCTCTGAGCCCACCCGAGGTGACCCTTTCGGGGCTCTCGAAACTAGTAAGCTCCCAAAAAAACAGCTCATAGAACAGCCCCATTAAAAAACACAGCACAAATCTCATAGCAGAATCAACGGCCTCAATCGAGTGACCCAAAATTTAAAATCCAGGCAACTTAGAAAAATATAGAACAGAAGTGTTGTATATTACTATCTCTGTTTTTACGAACAGAGGGTGCATGTCCTATACAAGCTGCGAGGCAGAGTACCTGCATACCCTGGCCTCTGAAAACACAAGCCCCGTTCCGCAGTAGTACCCTTGCCCCGGGCTGCAGTGTCTGTCCTCAGAGCAGACGCATCGCCCGTCCAGCGCGCACCCATCGTCCTTACTGAGCTCCTTGCCGCCGACGACGTCTTCGGACCACGGGCTGTCGAACAGTCCCCGCGGGTCCAGCTGCCGCTTGGCCGCGGCGAACCTGGCCCATCCCGGGTACTTCCCCTGCACGCCCCGGAAGGCCACCATCCTGTTCTTGGCCCAGTGCGGGCGCGCCCCGTGCTTGACGAACGCCAGCTGCTCCACCTCCTCCCACACGTCCTGGCTCAGCCGCGCCGCCGACGGGTCCGCCGCGCGGTAGTAGTTGAAGTCCACCACCACGGAGTCCTCCGGCTGGCCCAGCCACGCCTCCGACCTCCGCACGAACCGGACCAGCAGGCCATTGTAGACGTCCACGCCGCACATGCCGTCCGGGTTGAGGTCGCGCAGCTTCTTCACGTCGAGGACGAAGGACCGGAACCGCGCCGGCGAGAAGATGGCCGTGCTCTCGTAGAAGAAGAGCCCCTTGAACCTGGGGTCCCACGCGCACGCCGTGAGCGGGCTGGAGGCCGGCGGGCGCGCGCAGGAGCCCGACGTCTGCATCTTGCCCTGGAACCCCACGACGGGGTAGCCGGTGAACGGCTGCCCGTCCTTTCGGCGCAGCCCGTTGCCGATCAGCCGCTTCGCCGCGATCTCCGCCGTGGCCATTGCGCACTTGCCCTTGACGTTCCTCGACCCCTCCAGCGCGGTCTCCAGCGCCCTGACCCCCTGGGAGACCGCGATGAGCGTGGAGCGGAAGCCGATGAAGTCGTTGACCCCGTCGCCGGTGGCGTTGAGCGGCGCGCGGTCGTCGAGCCTGTACACGGCCTGGTGCTGGGACGGGTACCAGGCGATGTCGGCGAACTCGTGGCGCGCGGCGTGGTTCGCGAAGTCGTCCTGGAAGGTGGAGTCATCCCTGTAGTCGTAGGTCACGCTTCTCTTGAACCTCGGCTCCAGCGCCAGAGTGACCTGCAGTTGCGTACCAACAGTATATATATCTTCCATGCATCAGTTGGGAGTTGGACATGATGAAACATGAGTAAAACAAAACTTGCATCTGAACATGTGATCTCTTCAGAATGACAATGCGTGCAAGCATGCATTTTTCCTGTCTTTTCAGAGTTGTCGTGTCACAATAAGGGCATCTGCAGGATATGGGCATAATTTTATACCAAAAAGTAGTACCCATATACCGCCCGTTAATTCGTGAGTAGGGCACGGGTATAGCTTTGTACTCATGGATATACCCATACCCTATCTGTTTATACTGACATGTTACATATTTGTCGGATGCTATTTCGTGAAGTGTATTGCGAGCTTTTGACCTATGTTAAAGTTGTCATCAATTATCAATTTCAATTGAGATAATTGTTTTGTACTCATCTATCTGTTATTGAGTTGAGATAAATGTTCTTTTTGTCAAATGAGCTATGGATGAATGTAAAATTGTGAATAACTTGTGTAGTGTTTGATCTACCAATGGGTATGGGTACCCGTCGGGTATGGGTACGAGTATGGGTAGAATTGCGTACCCATTGACTACACATGTATGGGTATGATATTGCTCTACCCGCCTCATACCTATCCATTGCCATCCTTATGTCACGTTGTTTTTCTGCTGAAATTTTTTGCACTGCATTCATAGCGACAGCAAAGCATTTGCCACTCAACATTTCGGCGGCAATAGGCAACGGTGTATTAACAACATGTACTACCTGTCTCTCTCGGATTAGGATCTAGATCTGGTGATGTTTCATGCTTCATCTAGTCAAGAAAGCATTAGTGGTTGGCCGCACTCAATTGCTAATCGAAGAGTTAGTAGGGCCTTCCAGGGCCACTTGGACTAGTATGCGTTACACAGGTCATTCCAACTCTAACAGGACCAAAATACCAAAATTGTAATCAAAGAATCCATATTGTTTTCTGAGAAGAAACAGTATGCTTGAGTTGATTTATTATGTTACATCTTTCATATTCCAACTCTCTTCTGACATTTTGTTTACAGGATTTGCCCCCATTTAAGAGATTTTTCATCCGTTTTAACACACTTAACAAGACATATGCCACATATTAGATCTGTTTTTGTCTTCTGTCATTGTGTATCTATGCCAGTACATCATATATGTTTCTAAGTACCAAAAGCTCAGAATCAGAGTTTTCAGCTAAAACATGGCGGCACATCAATGAGATTTTTCCTTGTCTTACTAGCAGTACGAAATAGAACGCCAGAGTACAGATCGTACTACATGCAAAATTTAACCGACAGGCTAGTACAACAGAATGTAGTCCCTGCAGGAAGTCTGAACTACAGAACGGCGCACGCTCGACAATCCTTCTTGGTCCTTTTCTGAACTCCACATCTAGGGCAGAGTACAGTGGTGATCAGTAGTTCAGTACTAACCTTGGAGATAACCCCTAGAAGGCCAAGCGAGACGAGCGCGGCGGGGAAGAGCGCGTCACCTTTGGCGAGCGGCACCACCCTGGCCCACCCGTCGGCCGCTCCGGCGGGCACGACGAGGCTGAGCCGCACGACATGATCGTGCAGGGCGCCGCCCCGGCCCCACCACGAGCTGCCGTGGGACCCCGTGCTCACGGCCCCGCCGACGCTCACCCCCTCCCAGTAGGGCGACGCCGGCAGGCTCAGCCCGCTCGCCTCCGCCGCGTCGATCACGGCCCGCAGCGGGGCGCCGGCGTCCGCGGTCACCGTCCGCGCCGCCGCGTCCACCTCCACGCCAGCGTACCTGGCCGTGCTGATCAGCAGAGACGCCGCGCTGCCGTTCCCGCCGCCGCCGGGGCAGGCCAGCTTCGGGATGGTGTGCGCGAAGCCGCTGACGGCCTTGACCCGCATGCCGCCCGCGCTGGCGCGCGCCACGGCCGCGACCACGTCCCGCTCGGACGCCGGGTACGCGACGGCCGCCACGGGGCAGTCCGCGCGGTCGCTCGACCACGCGCCGTACGCGTTCGAGAGCACGCAGCCCGCGTCGCCGTCGCCGTCGCTGCCGCAGCGCACCGGCGGGCGGGGCGGGACGGAGAGGGCGGCGGGGGCCAGCGAGCAGAGCACGAGTAGGAGAAAAGCGGACATCATTGTGCGTGCGAGTGCGCGTTGCCTTGGCTAGCTGTGGTGTGTAGCTCGGCTCTGCTTTTGCTTTCCTCGTGTTGAGGCTGCTCCGTCAAGCAATGCGTGTTTGGCTGGAAAGGTTCGCCAGGGTTGCCTTAAGGATTCGTGGTGCGTCGGCTTAAGTTTCTCCTTGTTCGAGCATTTTGTGTGTAGCTTTTCGGACCGCGTTTGATCAGCAGACACGTCGAATTTAAAATGTTATTACTCCCTTTATGCTCCAGTATACAGAGACCTTCTATTGGACCGTCGGTCGGCCATTGTTCCTGTAATTTATGATATGAACGAGACACATATTATCATGTAAAAAAATCCAATTTATACTTTGCAATTTGTTATGGCCTTCGCTCCCTTTCAAAATGGAGGGGTTATAGCCTTTCTAAGGCGAGCTTTTAAAAAATGGTTGAAATCCATGCAAGCCATCATTTTTGTGTGATTCAATGGCTAGCCTTACTATTACCTCTTGTGAGGTACTAATATATACAGTATATGTTAACCTATCAAAAAAAGAGGTAATATTATATGTTAAAATTCCCGCAAAAAGGTAAAATGTGTTTTTTATCAAAAAAAGTAGAATAAGTTAATGATTGTGCAGGGCTCTTAGGGATTTATTTACGTCTACAAATTAGGAAAGAGATTTCTTTTGCGGGTAACTATGAAGAGATTATAGCGCACTTAAATATTGAAGGTAAATAAGGAAAGAATAAAATGCTATTTAATGTTATATACTACTAATCAATCTTCGAATATTTTCCTTTTTTATGAGACAATTCGAATATTTACCTTCCATTTTACATTCTAACACCACGGAGCAACGTGTAGTATTTTTTCAAGATGATATGTCGGCTCAGTTTTTCGGAGGTACTCATAGGGATGAGTGTATGCGAACCAACCCGTGGTTGGATGGTTAGAGGGACTGTGGTATCCCCAGCCCACCAAGGTTCAAATCTTGGTGCTCGTATTTATTTCAGGATTTCCGGCGATGCGCATTCAGTGGGAGGAGACGTTTCCGTCGACGACGAGGCGCATACCGTGACTTCGTAAATCTCAAGATAATATGTCGGCTCAGTCTTTCGAAGGTGCTCATAGGAATAGGGCGTGCGTGTGTGCGTTCATAGGGGTGAGTGTATGCGCGTGTATATGAATGCTTGTGGCTGTACTGATATTCAAAAAAATAAAAGGAATGAGCGTATGCGCATCTTACATTCTTAAGAAGTTGCTCCCCACTATTACTAATTCTTTCAACATGCATACTGTCTACATCAGCTTTATGCCACGTCAGTTTTTAGCACTAAATTTCTCTCACTTCTTCTGCTGCCACATCACCACCGATCCTGCGGTTATCGCCCGCACGGTTTTCATGTTGTGTCCTTCTCACTTTTTTTTTGAGAAAATCTCGCCATTTTATTGATTCACGATAATGTTCATAGGTACAAGCCTTGGGTTATGTGGAGAATCCAACCAAATATGTCTACCTATGGCTAAATTACAAGCAAATTTGGCAAGATTGTGAGCTTCAAAATTGTGATTCCTACGCTCATGGACAAAAGAGCACTGATTAAAACTATCTCTACGGCTCATAATTTCATGGACTATGGCTGAGTGATGACCTCCCGTTCCATGAACTATGTCATTTACAACTCCCTGACAGTCAGATGCTACCATCAGGTTCTGAACATGTAAATCCTCTGCAAGTGATAGTGCTTCTCTGCATGCAAACGTTTCCAAAACTGTCGGGTCTCTTGTGTCCCGGAAGACAACAGCCGAGGACCCCAAATAAGCTCCGGTGTGATCTCGGCACACAGCGGCGACAGCCCCACCGCGCATGTTGCGTGCAACTGCACCATCAGCATTAATCTTTGCCACTCCACTAGGTGAAAGAAGCCATTGTCTTGGGCCCACCTGATGCTGAATTCCCATAACTGGCTTGGTTTCCGTATTAGCAATTTGATCCAGCTCACTGATATAGGAGTTCACAAAGGAAGACGTTTGCATAGGAGACTGGAAAACGCCTTCGTGTATTGCCTGGCGCCGAGCATACCAAATAGACCACAGGGTCACCACCATTCTCGTGAACGTGCTGTGATCAAGGGCCTCATACATCTGAAATAGCCAGCTCTTAGCTCCTGGCTCTGTATTCTCCGCCATTTTTGCTACCAACAGAGGGTCTGACAATGCCCACGTACACCTCGCGGACGTACAGGAGATCAGGGCATGGCGCCATGAGTCAGGTGTCCCACACAACGGACATGCGTCACGGGTAGCCATGTTTCGTCTGCTCAACACGTCTGTTGTGGGCAGTGAATGGCGAGCCAAACGCCACAAAAATATTCTCAGTTTTGACGGCACCGTCAGACTCCACAATTTAGACCAATCATTTTCTTCTCTGTCAGTACTTGATGATCCCGATCTGCCCTCAAGCCAGTCTTCCCTAGTTATCTTGGTTTTCACCATAAACTTATACGCCGAACTGACTGTAAACCGGCCCTTCTTCTCTGGGTGCCATGCCCAGAAATCTTCAGTATTTCTGGTGCACACTGGGATCCTTAAGATCGCCTCTGCATCCGTAGGCAGGAACACAAATCGAACCAGCTGCTCATTCCATGCAGCCATAGCTGGTAGCATGAGTTCCGCTACCCTCTCTGGTGGGTCTTGTACAAGGGACACTATAGGTCGCAATGATGATTCTTTGGGTATCCAGTTATGGTCCCAAATACTCGTCGTTTGGCCATTCCCTATCCTTCGAATTAACCCTTGTTTGAGAATATCTCTGCCTTCAAGAATTGCCCGCCAGATCTGGAACGGTCTTGACCCAATTTCTGCATTTAGGAGTGACCTGTCAGGGTAATACGACGCTTTGAGGATCCTAGAGCTCAAAGACGAAGGGTCCTGTAGCACCCTCCAAGACTGTCGTGCCAGGAGTGCCAAGTTAAAGAGTTCAAGATTCCTGAACCCTAAACCTCCAAGATATTTGGGTCTTGTCATAACTTCCCATGACACCCACGCCGGTTTTCTCTCACCCTGTTTGCAACCCCACCAAAACTTTCGAATGATAGAATTTATATGACTGCACAGACCCTCGGAAGCTTGAAACAAGACATCGAGTAAACGGGGATTGTTTGGGCTACGGATTTGATCAAAACTTCCTTGCCACCGGATTTGCTGTGTCCTTCTCACGGTAGGCTGAAAAAGAAAAGGTGGTGTATTCCGTGCGTGTGTCAACAACGGGGTCATTTTTCGCAAGTGGGCTGCCCGGTTCAGTGGGTTAATTGGTACGTAACATAACTGCCTTCGTCATTTGTGCTAGCCCACTATCTAACGCGGCCTGTAGGCGGCTTATTATATCCCGGTGTTAGCCATGCAATCACAGTGGATCGCTTAGGCTTCATCTTCCCTATGGCCAGTCGTAACGTCGCCGCACAGCACACCATTCATTGCCATGAAAACGGCAACCACAAATCCACATGAAACGTCAGAATTCATCGCCGGCCTCCATTACCCAGCAAACAGGAGTTTCACCTTAAAACGCCATCGTCGATCACGCACAGGCTGGTAGCATCTACTCTCTGAACTAGCTGCTTCCAGCCCTGCACTGTGGTGGGAGATGCTCCCTATTTTCAGAGTACTCGCCATCTGACACCCAAGACGTGCCACCTACCAATGGGACTTTCTTGGCTCCATCCAGGTACTACGACGACCTCACCAGGAACCTTACGCCATTGTCGTTGTAATGGGCGATGCACGTTGCCGGACGCAAGACATACATGCTCACTCGGCGCGGCAGTGCCCATTCCCCCATGCGTCCCTCATGGCTGCGCCCGGCACGGGGCTGCTAGCTGACTGTTGGGTGCAATCCTACAACAACCCAACCTACCAGTTCGCGCACGGAGACGTGGGCACTCTGCGGAGCGCGTGTAGCATAAAAGTAAACGACGGCTTGCCGTCAGGTGCTGTATACCTCGGCTGCCAGCGTGGCTGGGTGTTGCCGATAGTGCTTCGTCGACGCAAGCAAGGTTGTGTCACAGGTGCTGCTGCTCGAAGGTGCGGCCAATTATGGCGAGATCATGTTATCTGGAGCCGTTGGCACAATGTGAGGCTGCAGAGCAACTTGCAAAACCGGAAACAAAACATGGGTAAGAATTTGTGTTCTATGGTCGTCTATTCTAATTTTATCTGCGGTCGTATCTTTCAAGAGGCTAACGTTTTGTTTGATTAAATTACAGGATAGGGCGCATCCTAAAATAGAATCCATAAGTGCTTACTTCTTTTTTATTCTGATCATGTTTTCCTTGCATGATATATTTGTATTGTTCAACCGGCATCTAACTTACCCGTGTAGTCATAGTGCATATACACAACCTAATTCAAGATTTTGCAAGTTGGTGATTTCCTTGACATTCTTTTTGATGCATTTTGAACTACCCGTTTCTTACCACTAGCACATGCAGGCAACCAGATCAAGGTTTTGGCAAAAGTTTTCTACTCACGTGTCTTTGCAGTCAGTTTTGCACGTCTTTGCAGTCCATATCAGCAATGGGTATCTTCCTGGTGCCACTACACCTTGAATCTCAATGGTAGTGGTCTCTCTGGGTCTCGGCAAAAAATTATGCTTTTAATTTTCTCAAGCATTCAACCAAAGTGGAGATCAATATATCAACTACCTTAGTTGCTTGATTATTAGTGTTTCTGTATTTGCAACAAAGCTCGATTGTACAGTATGGAAAAATCCATGAATTTTGCTGGATCCCTTGGAGATTTTTTATTTATTTGTCACAAGTTGTTGATTGGATTTAACATTTTGTCTGATTCATCATAAAGGAAAGTCTGAAATAAATCGCTATAGGTTATGTTGATAGTTCTGAAATGGCTGTAGTCTAAAAGTATCATCTGTGATTACTAATGATGTCACAAGAATATGTTTATATAATAGTAGTATTTTTGAAACACAAGCTCACAAGCTCGAATTAGTAGCATATTTTGGTTTATGTATGTGCATGCTTGCAATTATACTTTTTGAAGCAATATTAAGGAGCTCGACCATTGCTGAAACCTAATTTCATTTGCTTGCTGTATCTGTAGTTTTGCAATATCTACTAAATGCAAACTCCAATCCTGACTTACACCAATCTTCACCTCTCTGACATCCACCTCTGACTAATACTCATGTTTATCAAATCATCTTTAGTATTCATGTATATAGGAACCGATGTAAGACGCTATATGGCAACGTGACCCATCTCTGAAATAGCAACTGCATAGTCTATGTCCTATTTGGTGTGTACTTAACCGCATGTCAATTTCTTGCTGCTGACAACCACAAAAATATAAAATAATCATGATATTTAAATTCAACCAATTTAGCATTTAGTAGTCCACTAGATTTTCCCGCAACAACGCGCGGGGTATCATCTAGTGTATATAAGCGGTTGCGTTCAAAAAAGAAACACAACGGAGCAACGTGTAGTATTTTTTCTTAGTGCGCGCGGCTACGTGTTCAGTCCGTTTTGTTTCCCCTGGCCATTGGGCCAGTTACAGTCAAAGCTGTAAACCGGCGCACCCCTCTGAGCCATCAATATAAGTTTTTTTATATTCTAAAAAAAACCAACATGAGTTTTTAGTGCACCGGCCCATATACGGTCGCTCATTTCTGGGACGTTCCCGAACCGGTTTTGGGAGGTTTTCATTGGTTTTTTCTTCTTTTTATGGACCAATTTTATTCCTTTTCATTTTTTTTCTATTTTTTCCTTCTTCAAGATACATGAACTTTATCCTATTTTAAACTTTATTCAAACCCTAAACCTTTTTTTGAAAAACTGTAGATTTTTTTCAAAATCCGATGATTTTTTTAAAATTTGTGAACTTTTAGAAAATGATTAAAATTTCTAAATCTGTGATTTTTTTTCAAAATGATGTACATTTTCTGTATTTGCAAACTTAAAAAAAATCCATGAACTTTTCCCGATTTAGTTAATATTTTTTCAAAATTGATGAACTATTTTAAAATCTGTGATTTTTTTCAAAATTGGGTGATATTTTTTCGAATTCATGAGCTTTTTTCAAAATTGATAAAAAATTTCTAATCCAATATTTTTTTAATTGAAGATCGATGAACTTTTGTCAAATCATCAAGCTTTCTTTCGAACTCCTGAATTGGAAAACTTTTTCAAACTCATGAACTTTTATCAATTTTGGGATTTTTTTAAATCCTCAACATGTGAGACGGCCAACTGCTCAATTGATCAACCAGCCAACCGTGCGACTTGCTTTGAAAAAGTTTTATGTTTGATCGATCAGTTTTTTAGACAGTTTAGTCGATCATTTGAATTTGTTGGAGCATCATGTTCCCGATCGAAGAATTTTTGGGCCAGCCGCTAGACGTCGCCTTCGAATTATGCTGAGAGCACAGTTTAGGAACTCTTGTGGCCTTGTCCAGTCTCTAGCTTCCATTGTGGGTTTCCTATTTGACGCTTGACATACCAAAGCTCTATTTGGCGCCTCATGCTCCAGCTAAAGG
>NC_041390.1:135112930-135164383 GCF_002162155.2 Triticum dicoccoides | reverse complement strand
CTTCTATATTTTTTCTTATTTTTCATTATATTTTTTGGCTTCTCTTATTCCTTATTTTTGTTTTCTTTTTTGTCTTTTTTTCAAATGTGTTTTTTTAGTTTCGTGAACTTTCCTAAATTCACGTTTTTTTCTAAATTTTATTATTCCGTCTAATCCAAATTAATTTTGTAACTTTAGTATAATTTTAGTACAAAATTATACTAAAGCTGCAACAATTAATTAGAATTGAAGGGTGTAACATTCTTTCTAATTTACAAACTTCTTTAAATTTATGTGAACGTTTCTTGAATTATGATTTTTTTTCCAAAACCTGTGAACTTTTCCTCAAATCTGCGGTCTTTTTCCGAAATAAGAACTTATCTTAATTTTTGTGACCTCTCGTCAAATTACGAACTTTTTCCAAAGCCTGTGAACTTTTTTCAAATGCATGAATGTTTCCAAATCCATGAACTTTTTGTCAAAATCCGCATACTTTTTTTTCAAAATCCATGAACTTTTTTCCATTCATATGTTTTCAAAATCCATGATCTTTTTCAAAATTTCGATTTATTTAAAAAATGAGTTTTTTAAAAAAAATTTGGTCTTTAAAAAAATCAATTGTTCAAATTTTCTCAAGAAATTCACGGTCAACCAGTCCGTCTGGCAACCCATCAATGGTCCATCTATCAAAGCAGGCGTAACACCCAAGCTCGGGCGCGAGCGTTTAAGGCGCTTGTTAGCTTTTACTGTATGCGGTGCCCTGCGCTAGTTCCTGTATGGGCTGACTAACGTTTTTTTCTCACGCATTTTTCCGGTGCGAGTTTTCTCTGGCTAGACTGGTCTCATAGATCAATATTGCTTTTTCCTACGCACTTTGTCCTTACTCGTGGGTACCCAGGAATAACTTCATGGTCAGGAACCTATTCTGAATTTACTCCAAGCTGAGCATGCATAACTTCAGAGCTCTTTTTGAACGGGCTTTCGAAAAAGAAGAAATTCCTTATTGATATGAATAGTCCATCATCCCTATTAAGCCAGCCTATCACATACACCCCCACTCAGAGAAACCAACGTCCTCGACGGGGAACATGAACGTTCCCTCTTGGCATATACGTCTGTGCGAGCACTCTGGTACATGTGTCATGTTGTGTGCCACGATGGGTCACAAATGTCATGCACAACATGACCGCGCACCTGACCCGCAAACATCCGTGTAACCGCGAGGGTCAGCTCTGAGACCAACTTGTAATGCCCCAGATATACTCACCGGCTGTCGTTACTCCTTGTGGCCCAACCCAAGTCTCGGGGGCTACTACATTGACGATTCAATGCAAAAAAATCAATGTGCAATATGGTTTCCGAGGAGATTACGATCCTCAGATTGGTCAGCCGAACCCAACCTGGGTCTCAGAGGCTACTGCACACCGCGTTTCTATTCCTAAAGTATATATGCTACCGAGCAAGGAGTTGATCCTCAGGCCGATTTTGTGAATCGACATGAGTCTCATGGGCTACTGGGATCAACAGTTTCATTTTATCCTTCAGGTGCATCCCGGATTTTAGGCCGACATGCACCTTGAGGGCTACTGGCTATACATCTCGACAGTAAATAAATTACACCGATCAGAAATAAATTCCACAAAAAATCAATGGCGTACCACCTCGGAAGCAGCGCGGCATGAAGCTCTGATGCAAGTGACTGGCTCCCTAGCTAAGGGACCCGACATTAAGGTCAGCTGAACTCCTTAAACTTTTTCAAATCAAGGTGATCTATGACACCTCGGATGCAATTCAGCGCTGGAGCTCGGATGCAAGAGGACATCGCACACGGGAAACACTTCAAACCCGAGGTGTGGCGTAAAAATAACAAGGCATTAATAAAGGCCAAGAACTTAAAGGGCCTCCTCAGATGCCCGCTGTGTGAACTCTTCGGATTCACCTCGGCAATCCTCAAGATGGATGATACGCCCATTTTGCATCATGTTTTCCTACTGTTATTTATAGTGTTTCTAATCATTATAACACCTTGTGGAGAAACTCTAGTGCCTTTTATCTCTTAATATGCATGATTTACATGGAGAGGGAAATTGCCGATAACTGGAATTGTGGACCTAACAAAGCTATGTCACAGATACCTATTCTGCACATCTCCAAATGAGCTGAAATTTCATAGAGAATTATTTGGAATATATAATAATTATTGGAGAAAAGAAATACCAGAGGGGGCCACCCAGGTGACCACTAGGCATCAGGGCGTGCCTACCCCCCTAGCATGCCCTGGTGAGTAGTGGGGGCACTGGCCAGCATTCAATGCCCATCTTCTTGTATATAAGCCCATTTGCCCTAGAAAAAAATAAGGAGAGGACTTTCTGGACGGAATGCCACCGTCTCGAGGCTGAACTTGGGCAGGAGCACTTTTGCTCTCTGGCAGAGCGATTCCGCCGGGGATACTTCCCTCCGGGAGGGGATATCGATGACATCGTCATCACCAACAACCCTCTCATTATGGGAGGATCAATCTTCATCAACATCTTCACCAACACCATCTCATCTCAAACCCTAGTTCATCTCTTGTGTTCAATCTTTGTATCAAATCCTCAGATTGGTACCTGTGGGTGACTAGTAGTGTTGATTACATCTTGTAGTTGATGCTAGTTGGTTTATTTGGAGGAAAATTATATGTTCAGATCCATTATGCTATTTAATATCCCTACGATCTTGAACATGAATATTATTTGTAAGTAGTTGCTTTTGTTCTTGAGGATATGGAAGAAGTCTTGTCATAAGTAATTATGTGAATTTGGATTCGTTCGATATGTGTATGTTGCGATTCCCTTAGTGGTGTTTTGTGAACGTCGACTACATGACACTTCACCATCTTTGTGCCTAAGGGAATGCATTATGGAGTAGTTATTAGATGATGGGTTGCTAGAGTGACAGAAGCTTAAATCGTAGTTTATGCGCTATTCCGTAAGGGGCTGATTTGGATCCATATGTTTAATGATATGGTTAGATTTTATCTTAACTCTTCTTTCGTAGTTGCGGATGCTCGCGAGAGGGGTTAATCATAAGTGGGAGTCTTGTTCAAGTAAGAAAAACACCCAAGCACCGGTCCACCCACATATCAAAGTAGCGAACGCGAATAAAACAAACATGATGAAAGTAACTAGATGAAATTTCCATGTGTTCTCGAGAACGTTTTACTTATTATAAGAGATCGTTCCAGCCTGTCCTTTGCTACAAAAAGGATTGGGCTATCTTGCTGCACCTATTTTTACTATTGTTACTTGTTACTTGTTACAAATTATCTTGCTACCAAACTATCTGTTACCGATAATTTCAATGCTTGCAGAAAATACCGTGCTGAAAACCGCTTGTCATATTCCTTCTGCTCCTCGTTGGGTTCAACACTCTTACTTATCGAAAGGACTGCGATTGATCCCCTATAATTGTGGGTCATCAAGGATCTTTTCTGGCGCCGTTGCCGAAACGTGAAGCGCATTTGGTGAGTGGAATTTGGCAAGGAAATATTTTTGGGAAACGTAGTAGAAAACAAGAAAAATCGCACCTACGATCACCAATATAAATATGAAGATGCATAAGGGTTGGGATCAACGATCATAACCAACTCCAGAGTGCAGGGGAAGAAGAAGAGTCGGTGTATATCATGCTCTAAGTCCCTCGAACCATGATGACGATCCCGCGAACCGCCCTTGAATGATCCCTCGAACAGAAGACCAAAAGCACGACCTCTCTACTTGGTTGCAAGCGTACGGTCTTCATGATCCGGTAGCCCTGCACAATCATCGCTGCAGTTTTTTTCTCACGCATTTTTCCCGTGCCAGTTCTTGTAGTCTTTTCAATTATTTCCCCATTTTTCTTTTATGTTTTTTAATTTTTAAAAAATATTTTTTAATTTTTATTTTTGAAGTCATAAACATTTTACAAATTCATGAACCTTTTTCAAATTTGGTAAGCATTTTCAAATCTGACTTTTTTCAAAATTTGCAAACAATTTTTAAATTCATGAACAATTTTTAAATTGCAAACTTTCTACCAAATATGTGGAGTTTTTTTTGAGTTTGTGGTTATTTTCCAATTCATGGAATTTTTCAAATTCGTGAACTTTTTTCAAATCCATGAACATTTTTAAGGGGGAAATGAGAGCATGTTCTCTCCCGCATCGCCTCTTCCCTTTTATAGTGAGGGAAAACTGCAGCGACGACAACTTAATGCCGTTAGGCGGCAAACAAATCTCTTCGCATCCCCATGACTATGTGTTAATGGCACACGTGGATCGAGGTGTTGGTTGTTAATCTTCATGTGGGAATCGAGTCACACACTCCATCTTGATGGGACGTGGCCTTGGTGGTCCCTTGATCCACTCCTACACGTTACTGTCGGATTTCGGGTTCCGGCAGACCCTTGAGGTTCGAACACTGGGGTGCGCGCGGAGATCTCTCCCCTACCGATCTACGTCCGATCCTCTCGTGCGAACTAAGATGAAAATGATGAACAACACAAGAGACATGATGTTTATACTGGTTCGGGCCACCGTTGTGGTGTAATACCCTACTCCAGTGTGTGGTGTGGTGGATTGCCTCTGGGGCTGATGATGGACAGTACAAGGGAAGAACAGCCTCGCGAGAGGTGTTCTTGAGCTGGTGCGATGAACTGCTAGGGTGAGTTCAGTCGCCTCTTTCTCTCTCTTTGCTATGGTTCTACTAGATTTCCAGCCGTCCCCTCATTCTGTGGTGGCTAGCTCTATTTATAGAGGCCCTGGGCCTCTCCCCAAATAATGAGCGGGAAGGGCGCCAACATTTGGCCATTTCGAAGGGGAACATCTAGTACAAGTTATCCTTACCAAAGGTGGTCTTCGGCTGCCAAAAGCATTGGCGATGACGCCGTCTTGGGCTCCACGGTGACCTCCGTCCTACCGTCCGGCTGGTCTTGGTCTCGTTGCACCGGAATGGTAACCCTTGCCTGATGCCTTGGCCTGTGCTTGCCCCCTTTGCACCAAAGGGGAAACAAGGACACTGCGCAGGCCGGCGCCCGCCTGGCGCCCGCCTGGTCTTGATCGTCATGGCTTGCGTCACGGGTTCCTCGTGAGGTACCCTTGCATTGATCTCTCCGCCTCCTCGCGAGCTTGCCTGATGAGGCCGCCTCTGAGGAAGCTTCCTGTCGTCCGCCCCACGAGGCTTGGCCCCTCGCGAGGGTCTTGAGCTTGAGCTGATGAAGATGGGCCGCGCTGGGCCCCTGCTTGAGCCATGCCGCAGGCCGCAGGGAGGCAAGTCTGGGGACCCCCGTTTCCAGAACGCCGACAGTAGCCCCCGGGCCCAAGGCACGCGCGGGCTTGGCTTAGCAGAGAAGTGAAGGGGCAAGCATGAAGCACCGCGGGCCCTAACAGCCTGCGGCCTTGGGCGCCGCGTGGCGGTTGATTGGGCGTGGGCGTGGGCGTCTACACTTCCCACGACGCCTCGGCAACTGCACGACTGACAAAAGGGGGTGCCCTGGCCAGGCTTACTTGCCCCACTCTCGTCCGTCTTGCCCTAGATCCCGTTTCTCGTTCTCCTTCCTCTTGCTCCCGAAATCCTCCAGATCTGTCTCAATCCTTCGCATCCAGCACGCCATGGCGCCTCGCAAGTCCCCGGCTAATGCTTGGTACTCGTCGGCCCTGGATTCCCCGAATTTGTTGGAGAAGAACTTCGCCCTCGCGCGCCTGATGACGATGGCGCAGGGCAGTGAGGGAGCGACTGTGCTCAAGGTCGGCTCTGTTTGGCCTGAGGGCAAGGGGAGCACCATCTACCCGTTCTTCGTGAGCGCCATTGTCGCTGGTCTGGTGCCTCCTTTCTCCGAGTTCTTCCATGCCATTCTCCGCCAATACAACCTGCAGGCTCTGCATCTCCATCCCAACTCTGTCCTTCTCCTGGCGATTTTCGCCTACTATTGCGAGGCTCATGTTGGTGCGAAGCCCTCGGTGGCCTTGCTATGCCACTTTTTCTCCCTCTGGGTTTCTGGTGCTCAGGTCTCCGCATGCACGAGCTTCATTGCATATTCCAGCTCCAACGCCATCTCGAAGCCTGGGAAGAGGATTGAAGGCTACCGGAGCAAGTGGGTCATGATGGATGTTGGGCGCCTCCACCCTCGTCTGGTATTGCCCACGGGGCAACCTAAGTCCGTTGACGCATGGTCCCGCGCGGAGCTCATCGACCCTCGCACGAAGGCGGTGTTGAGGAGGATGAACATGGACCTGAGACCAAGCAACTCGGAGGCGGCGGAGCTGACTGGGGCCACGCTCCTGAGGGAGTTCTTGGAGCACCGGGTGGCTCCGCTCCAGGAGCACCCACTCCCACTGTGGAGGCTTGGAGGGGCAGACGCCGCCCTGCGCCTGAGCTCCGAGGCCCTGACCAACGAGGATCTGGCTGCGACCCTCCATTCCTTGGTTGGGGGAGACACGGCGAGCCCGGTGGGCGCCCCGTCCCCCTGTTCCTTCGCGACAACTGGGAGCTGGTGGTGAATGCCATGCCACCTTCAACGGTGAGGGGCAGCTCCCGAAGATCTGGCGGTCTTGGCGACGGTGAACTTGTCCTCCGGCAGCTCCAGCGGGGAAGAGGAGGAAGAAGAGGCGGAGGAGGAAGCGTCCGACTCGGAGGAGAATGACGAGGATTGGGGGGAGTCCTTCCCTCGGCGCAGGTCCCAGGCCCTCCGCTCCATGCCGGAAGACGACGAGGCCGGTGCCAGGCGAGGAAAGGAGGGCTCTTCCTCGGTCACGAGGAAGGGCAGGTCGAGCCTGGTCCCCCCAGGGTCTGCTCTGGTCCCTGGGGGGGTCCAAGGCCAGCTCCATCCCTCCTGACGCGCCTTTTGCTTCCGGGCCCGCAAAGGCTGACCCCCGCTGCAGGCTGTCGGGCTTCAAGTTTGGCCGGAGGTTGCTTGAGTCCACGGACGACGTCCAGTAAGTGCTCGATTCGTGCTCTACTTGGTTTCTGCCACTGAGGCTTGACGTTTGCGCTCTTTTACCAGGCCGGCACCTGCGACCAAGAGGTTGAAGGAGGCTTCTGCGGCCCTGCTTGGGGCGAATTCGTCTGCCGGGGCGACGCCTTCGGCTGTTGGGGGAGAGGACGGCGAGGCCCGCGCCTCTCCGACCCAACTGCCCTCGTGAGGCCAACTGGGGCACCCCGGCGAGGAGTCAGCCCCCGTGGCCCCGCTGGACCTGGAGTCGACTGTGCCCGATGCTGCGGCCGTGGCGGCCAAGGCTCAGGAGGTCCCTTCCCACCAAGTCGTGGCCACGCTGCCATCTTCTCCGCCTACTCCACATGTTCTTGTCTCTTCTGCTCCCTCCGCCGCTGTCCTGGACCAGGTTGCCAACAAGCTGAGCCAATTGCGGGAGGATCTCCTGAGCGCGGACCCTCGTCTGGTGGCCGGGCGCCTGGAGTTGGCCTCTGGCTGGGCTAGTTCTGCTGCCTTCGTCCGAGCGGTGTTGAGCCAGGCCGTGTCGTCCTCCGACGAGGAGAGGCGGGGCGCCAACCAAGCCAAGGCCGCTCGCGATGCTGCCCTGGGCGACGTCGCAAATGCCTAGGGCCGCTGCAAGAAGCTTGAGGCCGAGCTACAGGGCCTACGCGACGAGCTCACCAAGGAGGTGCGCAGCCGCCAGGAGAAGGAGAAGGAGAAGGAGATGAAGGCTAGGGAGGCCACCGCCAAGGACCGGGAAGCCAATCTTGATGACCACCACAGCTGACTGGAGACGCTGGAGCGGTCGCTGAAGGCGGAGAGGACCGATCTGGATGCCAAGGCAAAGGTCCTGACGGAGGACCGGGCGGCCTTCGCGGAGCTGGAGAAGAAGGCTCGAGGCATACTGAAGACGTTGTATGAGAGCGGCCTGGAGGAGCCGTTGGCTGGTGCGGAGGACGGCCCCGCCAAGCTGCTCCCCTTCCTGGTTGATGCGCTTTAGGACGTCGCAGACGGCTTTGGCCCCACGGTCGAGGCCGAGGCGCGTGCCCTATCTTCTGCGGTGTTGACGCGTGTCCTCAGCCATGTCTACCTGCGCGACCCCAACGTCGACTTCGACAGCCTGCTGGAGCCCATGAGTGGTGACCGTGCCGCTGCCGCCGCTGAGGCCGTGAGGGGCCGAGCCGAGGTTTTGCTGGGGAAGTTCCGCTCCCCCAGCGTCCTGCCCGGGCGCGATGCCGCCGGCCTTGCGACCTCGAGAGGCGAAGCCGTCCAGCGTGACTCCACCACCGGTGACGGCGTTACTGGGGAGTGATTCCTTCGCGATTTCCATCCTGTTTTATTCCTGCACATGCACCATGCCTCGCGGAGGCGTTAAAGCTTGTGTTTGGCGTTGTGGAACAATCTTATGGCTTGTAATATTTGCTTTGAATTTCCCGGAATTTGCATTTTCCTCTCCTACTTGTTTACGCTCTACGTCGGCAGGGCCCGGCCCCGCGCGTACCTCACCCAGCGTTAACCCCGGCCGGAAACCAAGGACGGGAGTAAGGAGTGAGGGGCTATGTGGCAAGTTAGGCTTCTGAGTCGCGATGCTCAGGAGTCCCCCTTGACGCACGAGCAACAAGTAGGGAAGGGGGGAAGCGAGGAGTGGATTGATTGTTCTATGTCGGCAGGGCCCGGCCCCGCGCGTACCTCAACCAGCATTAGCCCCGACCGGAAACCAAGGACAAGACTAAGGAGTGAGGGGCTACGTGGCAAGTTAGGATCCTGAGTCGCGATGCTCAGTAGTCCCCCTAGACGGTCAAACGGGTTTCGTACCTTGGCTCCGCTTAGGGAGTGGCGCGCGACGACCAGGTCCAAGGGACCTGGCTGGGTGGCGTGCGCTCAGGCGAGGCCCAGGCGTAGCCCCCGTGTCCACCCCCCTCGCGCGGCACTCCCGAGGGGAGGCGTTGCGATGGTGCCGGACACTGAGCTCTGGGCTCCCTGAGGTTGGTACGGCCATGGGCTGTCCTCAGTTGTTTATCACCAGCGCGGAGCATAGCACTTCCGTATGTGTACGGGCATAGCCGCTCCTCGGCAGTGTCGTCAGCCAGCGCGGAGCATGGTGCTTCCACTGGTGCGTGGGAGGGGGCTCCCCTCCGGGAGGAGCCCCCGGGGCGTGTACAGCCCCGCCCTAACACGTGGCCGGCACGGTAGGGCTAGGAGAGGTGTATCTGGGCACCCGTGAGCCAGCGCGGGACTCACGAGGCCCTACCTCGAGGCGGGTTGCACCTGGCTCTGGGCCTTTATCAATTGGTGTGTTCCTGCAGGGTTGTTAGAATGCAAATGCTCTACGTCCTCAGGTCCCGGCCCCCGAGCGAGCTCAGCCGCCGCTGGTATGACAGGTCGCGATGCCGTGGGTCTAGGCCAGGGGGTGAGGGCTAGAGAGCCAGTAAGAGCCCATGAGTCGCGATGCTCAGGCGCCCCCCTTTTAACGTGCAAGCGCTTTGCACGACGACAAGCAGTAGGTGATAATTATGGGAATCAGATTAAGCGTGAAAGAACAACTTCATCCTAGGGTAAATGCTGGAAAAGCAACTGCCGCTGGGTCGGGCCCAAGCAGTGTGGGGATGATGCAGCCCGAGGGGCGCCCCCAACAGGGTAAGTAAAGAGCATAACCAAAATGGATACATTCCGCGGGGACGGACCCACGCGGCCTGGGAATGGTGCAGCCCTGTGGGCGCTCCCAGCTAAAAGTAGAACTCTGAAAGATGTCACCTGGTGCTATTGAAGACGAAGTGATGCTGAGGAAGTGAGTGATGCACGGTGAAGACGTCGGCCCTCATGATTCCCCAGGCCCAGGGGCCTCGGGAGGCTCTGGTGGCACGTGCAGGTCTTCGGGGACCATCGCCACCTCCGCCAGGACCTCGCGATTCCTAACCTCCTGAGCCTCCAGAATGCTCCTCAACAGGCGCTGATGTGCGGCGACCGCGCTCGGCAGGCCGAAGGGCATGCGAACGTAGCTGTGGGGTGGTCCCATGCAGCGTCCTACGGTCGAAGGCCATAGGCGCTCCTGGGACGCAGCTCGGTTGAGCCCTGGTACGTCGACGCAGACGTGCAGTCCTCTATCCTCGCCTGGATGTGGGGCCACGGCAGGTAAGCGGCGGCTACCGCGCATGACTCTGGACTCTTGTAGCTCTTGGGTGTTCCTTGCGATGAACTCCTGAGGGTTTTGTCCCCTTTGACTTGTACCTTTCTGAGGGAAGCGTGCCTGAAAGCACCCCTCCAAGTGGTGCTCAAGCGCCTCCCCCGCGACCTTGGCAAGGTCGGTGGCTCTCTAAGAGAGAGCCCCCGAGCCCTGCCTGAGGAGGGCGCCAGGCACGCCTTCCTATGCGTGAGAGGGTGGCGCTCCCTGATCGGGCGCGAATCCTGACGCAATACCTCCGGAGGTGCCTGCTTCCTTGTGGCTCTGGCCAGGTGAGGTCTTCTTCTTCTTGAGGGTCGCCTCAGGAGGCCTCCCACTCCTGCGATCTGGGTCTTCAATTGCTGCAGCTTGGAACGCACGCTCGAGCGAGCACACTGCGTCCCTTTCTGTTGGGGAACGTAGTAATTTCAAAAAAAATTCTACGCACACGCAAGATCATGGTGATGATATAGCAACGAGGGGAGAGTGTTGTCTACGTACCCTCATAGACCGAAGCGGAAGCGTTGACGCAACGTAGAGGAAGTAGTCGTACGTCCTCCGGTTCAACCGATCCAAGTACCGTTACTCCGGCACCTCCGAGTTCTTGACACGCGTACAGCTCGATGACGCACCCTCGATCTCCGATCCAGCAGAGGCGCCGAGGGGGAGTTCCGTCAGCACGACAGCGTGGTGACGATCTTGATGTTCTCCTGTTGCAGAGCTTCGCCTAAGCACCGCTACAATATGACCGAGGTGTAATATCGTGGAGGGGGGCACCGCACACGGCTAAGGAACGATCAATGATCAACTTGTCTCTTCTAGGGTGCCCCCCTACCCCCGTATATAAAGGAGGGAGGGAGGAGGTGGCCGGCCCTAGGGGTGGCGCGCCATGAGGAGGGGGAAACCTACTCCAAGTAGGTTTCCCTCTCTTTTCCTTATCTTATTTGGAGGGGGAAGGAAAGAGTACTAGTATTAGGAAGTAGTACTAGTAGTAGTAATAGGAAGAGGGGGAAGGAGAAAGGAAAGGGGGGCCGGCCCCCCTCCCCAATTCGGATTGGGCTTGGGGGGGCGCCCCCCTTCCCTTGCTCCTTCTCTCTTCCTCCTACATGGGCCCAATAAGGCCCATATACCTCCCGGGGGGTTCCGGTAACCTCCCGGGGCTCCAAACTTCTCCGGAACCTTTCCGGTGTCCAAATATATCCGTCCAATATATCAATCTTTATGTCTCGACCATTTCGAGACTCCTCGTCATGTCCGTAATAATATCCGGGACTCCGAACAACCTTCGGTACATCAAAATACATAAACTCATAATATAACTGTCATCGAAACCTTAAGCGTGCGGACCCTACGGTTCGAGAACGATGTAGACATGACTGAGACACATCTCTGGTCAATAACCAATAGCGGGACCTGGATGCCCATATTGGTTCCTACATATTCTACGAAGATCTTTATCGGTCAAACCGCATAACAACATACGTTGTTCCCTTTGTCATCGGTATGTTACTTGTCCGAGATTCGATCGTCGGTATCCAATACCTAGTTCAATCTCGTTATCAACAAGTCTCTTTACTCGTTCTGTAATACTTCATCTTATAACTAACTCATTAGTTACATGCTTGCAAGGCTTAGGTGATGAGCATTGCCGAGAGGGCCCAGAGATACCTCTCCGACAATCGGAGTGACAAAACCTAATCTCGAATTATGCTAACTCAACATGTACCTTCGGAGACACCTGTAGTACTCCTTTATAATCACCCAGTTACGTTGTGACATTTGGTAGTACCCAAAGTGTTCCTCCGGTAAACGGGAGTTACACAATTCTCATAGTTACAGGAACATGTATAAGTCATGAAGGAAGCAATAGCAGAATACTAAACGATCAAGTGCTAAGCTAACGGGATGGGTCATGTCAATCACCTCATTCTCCTAATGATGTGATCCCATTAATCAAATGACAACACATGTCAATGGTTAGGAAACATAAACATCTTTGATTAATGAGCTAGTCAAGTAGAGGCAAACTAGTGACTATATGTTTGTCTATGTATTCACACATGTATCATGTTTCCGGTTAATACAATTCTAGCATGAATAATAAACATTTATCATGATATGAGGAAATAAATAATAACTTTATTATTGCCTCTAGGGCATATTTCCTTCAGTCTCCCACTTGCACTAGAGTCAATAATCTAGATTACATAGTAATGATTCTAACACCCATGGAGTCTTGGTGCTGATCATGTTTTGCTCGTGAGAGAGGCTTAGTCAACGGGTCTGCAACATTCAGATCCGTATGTATCTTGCAAATCTCTATGTCTCCCACTTGGACTTGGTCCCGAATGGAATTGAAGCGTCTCTTGATGTGCTTGGTCCTCTTGTGAAATCTGGATTCCTTTGCCAAGGCAATTGCACCAGTATTGTCACAGAAGATCTTCATTGGTCCCGATGCACTAGGTATGACACCTAGATCAGAAATGAACTCCTTCATCCAGACTCCTTCATTTGCTGCTTCAGAAGCAGCTATGTACTCCGCTTCACATGTAGATCCTGCCACAACGCTTTGTTTAGAACTGCACCAACTTACAGCTCCACCGTTTAATAAAAACATGTATCCAGTCTGCGATTTAGAATCGTCCGGATCAGTGTCAAAGCTTGCATCGACGTAACCATTTACGACTAGCTCTTTGTCACCTCCATATACGAGAAACATATCCTTAGTCCTTTTCAGGTATTTCAGGATGTTCTTGACCGCTGTCCAGTGATCCACTCCTGGATTACTTTGGTACCTACCTGCCAAGCTTATTGCTAAGCATACGTCAGGTCTGGTACACAACATTGCATACATGATAGAGCCTATGGCTGAAGCATAGGGAACATCTTTTATTTTCTTTCTATCTTCTGCTGTGGTCGGGCATTGAGTTTGACTCAACTTCACACCTTGTAGCACAGGCAAGAATCCTTTCTTTGCCTGATCCATTTTGAACTTTTTCAAAATTTTGTCAAGGTATGTACTTTGTGAAAGTCCTATTAAGCGTCTTGATCTATCTCTATAGATCTTGATGCCCAATATGTAAGCAGCTTCACCGAGGTCTTTCATAGAAAAACTTTTATTCAAGTATCCCTTTATGCTATCCAGAAATTCTATATCATTTCCAATTAATAATATGTCATCAACATATAAAACTAGAAATGCTACAGAGCTCCCACTCACTTTCTTGTAAATACAGGCTTCTCCAAAAGTCTGTATAAAGCCATATGCTTTGATCACACTATCAAAACGTTTATTCCAACTCCGAGATGCTTGCACCAGTCCATAAATGGAACGTTGGAGCTTGCACACTTTGTCAGCACCTTTTGGATCAACAAAACCTACAGGTTGCATCATATACAACTCTTCTTCTAGAAATCCATTCAAGAATGCAGTCTTGACATCCATTTGCCAAATTTCATAATCATGAAATGCAACAATAGCCAACATGATTCGGACAGACTTAAGCATCGCTACGGGTGAGAAAGTCTCATCGTAGTCAACCCCTTGAACTTGTCGAAAACCTTTTGCAACAAGTCAAGCTTTGTAGACAGTAACATTACCATCAGCGTCAGTCTTCTTTTTAAAGATCCATTTATTCTCAATGGCTTGCCGATCATCGGGCAAGTCAACCAAAGTCCATACTTTGTTTTCATACATGGATCCTATCTCAGATTTCATGGCCTCTAGCCATTTTGCGGAATCTGGGCTCATCATCGCTTCCTCATAGTTCGTAGGTTCATCATGGTCTAGTAACATGACTTCCGGAATAGGATTTCTGTACCACTCTGGTGCGGATCTTACTCTGGTAGACTTACGAGGTTCAGTAGAAACTTGATCTGAAGTTTCATGATCAATATCATTAGCTTCCTCACTAATTGGTGTAGTTGTCACAGGAACCGGTTCTTGTGATGAACTACTTTCCAATAAGGGAGTAGATACAGTTATCTCATCAAGTTCTACTTTCCTCCCACTCACTTCTTTCGAGAGAAACTCCTTCTCTAGAAAGGATCCGATTTTAGCAACGAAAATCTTGCCTTCAGATCTGTGATAGAAGGTGTACCCAATTGTCTCCTTTTGGTATCCTATGAAGACACATTTCTCTGATTTGGGTTCGAGCTTATCTGGTTGAAGTTTCTTCACATAAGCATCGCAGCCCCAAACTTTGAGAAACGACAACTTTGGTTTCTTGCCAAACCACAGTTCATAAGGAGTCGTCTCAACGGATTTTGATGGTGCCCTATATAACGTGAATGCGGTCGTCTCTAAAGCATAACCCCAAAACGATAGCGGTAAATCGGTAAGAGACATCATAGATCGCATCATATCAAGTAAAGTACGATTACGACGTTCGGACACACCATTTCGCTGTGGTGTTCCAGGTGGCGTGAGTTGCGAAACTATTCCACATTGTTTCAAATGTAAACCAAACTCGTAACTCAAATATTCTCCTTCACGATCAGATCGTAGAAACTTTATTTTCTTGTTACGATGATTTTCTACTTCACTCTGAAATTCTTTGAACTTTTCAAATGTTTCAGACTTGTGCTTCATCAAGTAGATATACCCATATCTGCTCATATCATCTGTGAAGGTGAGGAAATAACGATATCCGCCACGAGCCTCAACATTCATCGGACCACATACATCTGTATGTATGATTTCCAACAAATCTGTTGCTCTCTCCATAGATCCGGAGAACGGTGTTTTGGTCATCTTGCCCATGAGGCACGGTTCGCAAGTACCAAGTGATTCATAATCAAGTGATTCCAGAAGTCCATCAATATGGAGTTTCTTCATGCGTTTTACACCGATATGACCTAAACGGCAGTGCCACAAATATGTTGCACTATCATTATCAACTCTGCATCTTCTGGCTTCAACATTATGAATATGTGTATCACTACTATCGAGATTTAATAAAAATAGACCACTCTTCAAGGGTGCATGACCATAAAAGATATTACTCATATAAATAGAACAACCATTATTCTCTGATTTAAATGAATAACCGTCTCGCATCAAACAAGATCCAGATATAATGTTCATGCTCAACGCAGGCACCAAATAACAATTATTCAGGTCTAAAACTAATCCCAATGGTAGATGTAGAGGTAGCGTGCCGACCGCGATCACATCGACTTTGGAACCATTTCCCACGCGCATTGTCACCTCGTCCTTAGCTAATCTTCGCTTAATCTGTAGTCCCTGTTTCGAGTTGCAAATGTTAGCAACAGAACCAGTATCAAATACCCAGGTGCTACTGCGAGCATTAGTAAGGTACACATCAATAACATGTATATCACATATACCTTTGTTCACTTTGCCATCCTTCTTATCCGCCAAATACTTGGGGCAGTTCCGCTTCCAGTGTCCAGTCTGCTTGCAGTAGAAGCACTCAGTTTCAGGCTTAGGTCCGGACTTGGGTTTCTTCACTTGAACAGCAACTTGTTTGCCATTCCTTTTGAAGTTCCCCTTCTTCTTCCCTTTGTCCCTTTTCTTGAAACCAGTGGTCTTGTTGACCATCAACACTTGATGCTCCTTTTTGATTTCTACCTCCGCGGCTTTCAGCATCGCGAAGAGCTCGGGAATAGTCTTGTTCATCCCTTGCATATTATAGTTCATCACAAAGCTCTTGTAGCTTGGTGGCAGTGATTGGAGAATTCTGTCAATGACGCTATCATCCGGAAGATTAACTCCCAGTTGAATCAAGTGATTATTATACCCAGACATTTTGAGTATATGTTCACTGACAGAACTGTTCTCATCCATCTTGCAGCTGTAGAACTTATTGGAGACTTCATATCTCTCAATCCGGGCATTTGCTTGAAATATTAACTTCAACTCCTGGAACATCTCATATGCCCCATGACGTTCAAAACGTTGTTGAAGACCCGGTTCTAAGCCGTAAAGCATGGCACACTGAACTATAGAGTAGTCATCAGCTTTGCTCTGCCAGACTTTCTTAACGTCGTCAGTTGCATCAGCAGCAGGCCTGGCACCCAGCGGTGCTTCCAGGACGTAACTCTTCTGTGCAGCAATGAGGATAATCCTCAGGTTACGGACCCAGTCCGTGTAATTGCTACCATCATCTTTCAACTTTGCTTTCTCAAGGAACGCATTAAAATTCAACGGAACAACAGCACGAGCCATCTATCTACAAACGAACATAGACAAGCAAAATACTATCAGGTACTAAGTTCATGATAAATTTAAGTTCAATTAATCATATTACTAAAGAACTCCCACTTAGACAGACATCTCTCTAGTCATCTAAGTGATTACGTGATCCAAATCAACTAAACCATGTCCGATCATCACGTGAGATGGAGTAGTTTCAATGGTGAACATCTCTATGTTGATCATATCTACTATATGATTCACGCTCGACCTTTCGGTCCCCATGTTCCGAGGCCATATCTGTATATGCTAGGCTCGTCAAGTATAACCTGAGTATTCCGCGTGTGCAACTGTTTTGCACCCGTTGTATTTGAACGTAGAGCCTATCACACCCGATCATCACGTGGTGTCTCAGCACGAAGAACTTTCGCAACGGTGCATACTCAGGGAGAACACTTCTTGATAATTAGTGAGAGATCATCTTAAAATGCTACCGTCAATTAAAGCAAGATAAGATGCATAAAGGATAAACATCACATGCAATCAATATAAGTGATATGATATGGCCATCATCATCTTGTGCTTGTGATCTCCATCTTCGAAGCACCGTCGTGATCACCATCGTCACCGGCGCGACACCTTGATCTCCATCGTAGCATCATTGTCGTTACGCCATCTATTGCTTCTACGACTATCGCTACCGCTTAGTGATAAAGTAAAGCAATTACAGGGCGTTTGCATTTCATACAATAAAGCGACAACCATATGGCTCCTGCCAGTTGCCGATAACTTCGGTTACAAAACATGATCATCTCATACAATAAAATATAGCATCATGTCTTGGCCATATCACATGACAACATGCCCTACAAAAACAAGTTAGACGTCCTCTACTTTGTTGTTGCAAATTTTACGTGGCTGCTACGGGCTTAAGCAAGAACCAATCTCACCTACGCATCAAAACCACAACGATAGTTTGTCAAATAGACTCCGTTTTAACCTTCACAAGGACCGGGCGTAGCCACACTCGGTTCAACTAAAGTGAGAGAGACAGACACCCGCCAGCCACCTTTAAGCACGAGTGCTCGTAACGGTGAAACCAGTCTCGCGTAAGCGTACACGTAATGTCGGTCCGGGCCGCTTCATCTCACAATACCGCTGAACCAAAGTATGACATGCTGGTAGGCAGTATGACTTATATCGTCCACAACTTACTTGTGTTCTACTCGTGCATATAACATCAACACATAAAACCTAGGCTCTGATGCCACTGTTGGGGAACGTAGTAATTTCAAAAAATTTCCTACGCACACGCAAGATCATGGTGATGATATAGCAACGAGGGGAGAGTGTTGTCTACGTACCCTCGTAGACCGAAGCGGAAGCGTTGACGCAACATAGAGGAAGTAGTCGTACGTCCTCCGGTTCAAGCGATCCAAGTACCGTTACTCCGGCACCTCCGAGTTCTTGACACGCGTACAGCTCGATGATGCACCCTCGATCTCCGATCCAGCAGAGGCGCCGAGGGGGAGTTCCGTCAGCACGACGGCGTGGTGACGATCTTGATGTTCTCCTGTTGCAGAGCTTCGCCTAAGCACCGCTACAATATGACCGAGGTGTAATATCGTGGAGGGGGGCACCGCACACGGCTAAGGAACGATCAATGATCAACTTGTCTCTTCTAGGGTGCCCCTACCCCCGTATATAAAGGAGGGAGGGAGGAGGTGGCCGGCCCTAGGGGTGGCGCGCCATGAGGAGGGGGAAACCTACTCCAAGTAGGTTTCCCTCTCTTTTCCTTGATCTTATTTGGAGGGGGAAGGAAAGAGTACTAGTATTAGGAAGTAGTACTAGTAGTAGTAATAGGAAGAGGGGGAAGGAGAAAGGAAAGGGGGGCCGGCCCCCCTCCCCAATTCGGATTGGGCTTGGGGGGGCGCGCCCCCTTCCCTTGCTCCTTCTCTCTTCCTCCTACATGGGCCCAATAAGGCCCATATACCTCCCGGGGGGTTCCGGTAACCTCCCGGGGCTCCAAACTTCTCCGGAACCTTTCCGGTGTCCAAATATATCCGTCCAATATATCAATCTTTATGTCTCGACCATTTCGAGACTCCTCGTCATGTCCGTAATCATATCCGGGACTCCGAACAACCTTCGGTACATCAAAATACATAAACTCATAATATAACTGTCATCGAAACCTTAAGCGTGCGGACCCTACGGTTCGAGAACGATGTAGACATGACTGATACACATCTCTGGTCAATAACCAATAGCGGGACCGGGATGCCCATATTGGTTCCTACATATTCTACGAAGATCTTTATCGGTCAAACCACATAACAACATACGTTGTTCCCTTTGTCATCGGTATGTTACTTGTCCAAGATTCGATCGCCGGTATCCAATACCTAGTTCAATCTCGTTATCGACAAGTCTCTTTACTCGTTCTGTAATACTTCATCTTATAACTAACTCATTAGTTACATGCTTGCAAGGCTTAGGTGATGAGCATTGCCGAGAGGGCCCAGAGATACCTCTCCGACAATCGGAGTGACAAAACCTAATCTCGAATTATGCTAACTCAACATGTACCTTCGGAGACACCTATAGTACTCCTTTATAATCACCCAGTTACGTTGTGACGTTTGGTAGTACCCAAAGTGTTCCTCCGGTAAACGGGAGTTACACAATTCTCATAGTTACAGGAACATGTATAAGTCATGAAGGAAGCAATAGCAGAATACTAAACGATCAAGTGCTAAGCTAACGGGATGGGTCATGTCAATCACCTCATTCTCCTAATGATGTGATCCCATTAATCAAATGACAACACATGTCAATGGTTAGGAAACATAACCATCTTTGATTAATGAGCTAGTCAAGTAGAGGCATACTAGTGACTATATGTTTGTCTATGTATTCACACATGTATCATGTTTCCGGTTAATACAATTCTAGCATGAATAATAAACATTTATCATGATATGAGGAAATAAATAATAACTTTATTATTGCCTCTAGGGCATATTTCCTTCACTTTCTTCACAGGGTACGGTGATGACTCCACCGCTTCCTGGCATCTTGAGGACATTGTAACCATGGTGAGTCACTACCATAAACTTGGCTAGGGCTGGGTATCCGAGGATGGCGTTGTACGGCAGGCAGATGTGAGCGACGTCAAAGTCAATGAGCTCGGTGCGGTAGTTGTTGCGTTGCCCTAAGGTGACCGGAAGGCAAACCTGCCCAATTGGAACAGTGGAACCATCGGTGACTCCTGAGAAAGGCTTGGTCGGCTGAAGCTGGTCGTATGGCACTTGGAGATTGTCGAACGTCTCGATGGACAGGACGTTGAGTCCTGTCCCACCATCGATGAGGGTCCTGGTGACCTGCACGTTGCTGATGACTGGGGAGCAAAGCATCGGGAGGACTCCGGCCGTTGCCGCACACTTGAGCTGGTCTGCGGAACTGAATGTGATCGCGCATGAAGACCACCTGAGAGGGCGCGTGGCCTCAAGCTTGGGAAGGACTACATTCACCTTGTGAGCAAACTGCTTGAAGATGCGCTGTGAGGCTGGGGCCTGGGCGCCGCCCAAGATGCAAGCAATTGCACGCGGCTCTTGGAAGCCCCCAGCCCCATCGTCTTGGTGTTGGTCTTCGTTCCTCCTTGGTGGAGGCGGCAGAGGAGGGAGGCCTGCGTTGCCATGGGGACGGTCCTCACAAGGCTGGTCCCTCCAGCCTCCCTCGCGAGGCTGGTCCTGCCAGCGGTCCTCGCGAGGGCGGTCATGCCATCCCTGGCGAAGGCCACGGTCTTCCCATCGTCCACCGCCTCTTCCTCCTTCTCGGTCATAGCCCCTGTCGTTGCGCTCTGGGCGTCGACCGATTCGCCCATCTCGCACGGCTCTGAGCTCTTGACATTCGTTGGTGTTGTGGGTGTGGAGGTCGTGGTACACGCAGTATCGTCCGCCCTTGGATGACTCAGGCTGATCCCTGCCTCGCTTGGTGTCCGGTTCCGCTGCTAGCACAGCAGCCCCTTGCACTTCACGTCCTTGGCCTTGAGCTTCTTTTCTTCCGGGTCGGCTGCCGGGAGCTCGAGGAGGGAGAGACGCCCTTCCTCAGCCCTGGCGCACTTGGTCGCCAAGTTGAACAGCTCCAGGGATGTGCACATGTTTTCATGGATTGCTAGCTCTTCCTTCATCTTGATGTCACGCACGCCATCGGAGAAGGCTGAGATGATGGCTTCTTCAATCACCTTGGAGATCTTGAGGCGAGCGTAGTTGAAGCGCTGGATGTACTTCTGCAGGGTTTCTCCTGGCTGTTGCTTGATGCGGCACAGGTTGCTCATGGCCGGGGGCTGGTCGTGAGTGCCCTGGAAGTTGGCGATGAAGCGGGTGCGCATCTCGCTCCAGGAGGAGATCGTGCCGGGAGCCAGGTTTAGGAGCCAGGTGCGGGCGTCGTCCTTGGGCGCCATAGGGAACCAATTCGCCATGACCTTCTCGTCTCCGTTGGCGGCTACGATGCCCAGCTCGTAGAGCTATAGGAACTTCGTGGGGTCCGCTGTGCCATCGTAGCGCGGAGGGAGGTCAGGCTTGAACTTGCCTGGCCATGTGACGCCGCGCAGCTCGGGGTTGAAGGCGAGGCAGCCCGCCGTGGCCACCGGTGCCCTTTGCTGGTGCTGGACTCGTTCTTGTGGGTCACCACGCGCCGCCACTGGGAGCAGCGCGGGGTTTTGTCATGGAGGCGCTGGGGCGCGAACTTAGCGCGCCGGCGCTGGGAGCGCGCGAGCACCTTCCCGGGGACGTGGGATCTCTTGGCAGCTCCCTTCTTGCTGCACAGGCGCCGGACGTGGAGGGTCTCGCCCTGGGGCTGCGCGCCTTGGAGCCAAGGCACCTTGTTGGGGAGGAGGCGGTGGAGGCGCCTCCTGATCCTCGCCCCCTGCATGGGACGGAGGGCGAGGCAGCGAGAGGAACCGCAAGGGGGAGCCCCTGCGGCACTGACGAGCTAGGTGATGTGGGCGAGCCAGTCCTCATAAAGGTCGTCGACGGGGCGATAGTGCAGGAGCTCCCGCGCCAAGAGCAGTGACGCGTGCGCATCCATGGGTGCACGACGGGCGTGGGACGACGAGCCAGCTGGAGTCAGCGACGTGGTGGCGGTGCGGCCATCCCGCCGCACCGAGGGGTGCTGGGACGAGGCCCGCTGCTCGTTCCCCGCTGGGCCGATGGCGGCGTTGGCGGCAGGCGACGGGGAAGGACGAGGGGGGCCGCCGACGGGCACCGTCTGGGCGACGCGAGCGGCATGAGCAGCCCGGCCCTCGGCGCGAGCCTGACGAGCGTCAGCCATGGACACGACGGAAGATCACACGCGAATAGCGGAAGGAAGATTCCGGCGCACCCCTACCTGGCACGCCAAATGTCCGGTTTTGGGTTCCGGCTGACCCTTGAGGTTCAAACACTGGGGTGCGCGCGAAGATCTCTCCCCTACCGATCTATGTCTGATCCTCTCGTGCGAACTAAGATGAAAATGATGAACAACACAAGAGGCATGATGTTTATACTGGTTCGGGCCACCGTTGTGGTCTAATACCCTACTCCAGTGTGTGGTGTGGTGGATTGCCTCTGGGGCTGATGATGGACAGTACAAGGGAAGAACAGCCTCGCGAGAGGTGTTCTTGAGCTGGTGTGATGAACTGCTAGGGTGAGTTCAGTCGCCTCTTCCTCTCTTTTTGCTATGGTTCTACCAGATTTCCAGCCGTCCCCTCCTTCTGTGGTGGCTAGCTCTATTTATAGAGGCCCTGGGCCTCTCCCCAAATAATGAGCGGGAAGGGCGCCAACAATTGGCCATTTCGAAGGGGAACATCTAGTACAAGTTATCCTGACCAAAGGTGGTCTTCGGCTGCCAAAAGCACTGGCGATGACGCCGTCTTGGGCTCCACGGTGACCTCCGTCCTGCCGTCCGGCTGGTCTTGGTCTCGTTGCCCCGGAATGGTAACCCTTGCCTGATGCTTTGGCCTGTGCTTGCCCCCTTTGCACCAAAGGGGAAACAAGGACACTGCACAGGCCGGCGCCCGTCTTGTCTCGATCGTCATGGCTTGCGTCACGGGTTCCTCGTGAGGTACCCTTGCATTGATCTCTCCGCCTCCTCGCGATCCTGCCTGATGAGGCCGCCTCTAAGGAAGCTTCCTGTCGTCCGCCCCGCGAGGCTTGGTCCCTCGCGAGGGTCTTGAGCTTGAGTTGATGAAGATGGGCCACGTTGGGCCCCCGCTTGAGCCACGCCGCAGGCAGGCAAGTCTGGGGACCCCCGTTCCCAGAACACCGACAGTTATGTTCACCATCAAGTCAAGGCAATCACGTGGTCAGATCGGTCCATAAATAAGACCGGCTTGGTCTGTCAGAACCATGCAGGTGAGCTTTCGAGGCACTACGTGAGAATTTGTCTTGCTTAGTGACGAGTTGTGGGGAAAACTTTCCGACTTGTAGCTCGGTTTTCTCTCTTCGACATTTCCAAGGACAGAGGTGGCTTGTGTCACCTCGAAAGGCGGCTTGAAGGTAAAGTTCAGCTACGTGAAGGCACTATTCAGGGATGTTTCATTGAACCAATTTCAATCCAGCAATCGACGACGACGTGTAGCCCGGATGAACCGAGGTGTTGTGCAACGCCCCAGATACACTCGTCGGCGGTCGTTACTCCTCGCAAGATCTAGACTGGCCTCATAGATCAATACTGCTCTTTCCTGTGCACTTTCTCCTCACTCATGGGCACCTGGGAATAACTCCACGGTCGGGAACCCATCCTGAATTTACTCCAAGCTGAGCATGCATAACTTTGGAGCTATTTTTGAACGGGCTCCCGAAAAAGAAGGAATTCCTTATTGATATGAGTAGTCTATCATCCCTATTAAGCCAGCCTATCACATACACCCCCACTCAGAGGAACCAACGTCCTTGACGGGCAACATGAACGTTCCCTCTTGGCATATACGTCTGTGCGAGCAGTCTGGTAGATGTGTCATGCTGTGTGCCACGATGGGTCACAAATGTCATGCACAACATGACCGCACACGTGACCCGCAAACATCCGTGTAACCGCGAGGGTCGGCTCTGAGACCAACTTGTAATGCCCCAGATACACTCGCCGGCTGTTATTACTCCTTGTGGCCCAACCCAAGTCTTGGGGGCTACTACATTGACGATTCAATGCAGAAAAATCAATGTGCAATATGGTTTCCGAGGAGATTACGATCCTCGTGTTGGTCAGCCGAACCCAACCTGGGTCTCAGAGGCTACTGCACACCGCATTTCTATTCCTAAAGTATATATGCTATTGAGCAAGGAGTTGATGCTCAGGCCGATTTTGTGAATCGACATGAGTCTCATGGGCTACTGGGATCAACAGTTTCATTTTATCCTTCGGGTGCATCCCGAATTTTAGGCCGACACGCACCTTGAGGGCTACTGGCTATACATCTCGACAGTAAATAAATTACACCGATCAAAAATAAATTCGGCAAAAAGTCAGTGGCGTACCACCTCGGAAGCAGCCCGGCATGAAGCTCGGATGCAAGTGGCTGGCTCCCTAGCTAAGGGACCCGACATTAAGGTCAGCTGAACTCCTTAAACTTTTTCAAATCAAGGTGATCTATGACACCTCGGATGCAATTCAACGTTGGAGCTCGGATGCAAGGGGACACCGCCACACGGGAAACACTTCAAACCCGAGGTGTGGCGTAAAAATAACAAGGCATTAATAAAGGCCAAGAACTTATAGAGGCTCCTCAGATGCCTGGCGTGTGATCTCTTCGGAATCACCTTGGCAATCCTCAAGATGGATGATACATCCATTTTGGATCATGTTTTCCTACTGTTATTTATAGTGTTTCTAATCATTATAACACCTTGTGGAGAAACTCTAGTGCCTTTTATCTCTGAATATGCATGATTTACATGGAGAGGGAAATTGCCGACAACTGGAATTGTGGACCTGACAAAGCTACGTCAGAGATACCTATTCTGCACATCTCCAAATGAGCTGAAATTTCACGGAGAATTATTTGGAATATATAATAATTATTGGAGAAAAGAAATACCAGAGGGGGCCACCCAGGTGCCCACTAGGCATTAGGGCGTGCCTACCCCCCAAGCGTGCACTGGTGGGTAGTGGGGGCACTGGCTTGCATTCAGTGCCCATCTTCTTGTATATAAGCCCATTTGCCCTAGAAAAAAAATAAGGAGAGGACTTTCGGGACGGAATGCCACCTTTGTCGGTGTCAAAACCGGCGGATCTCGGGTAGGGGGTCCAGAACTGTGCGTGTAAGGCGGATAGTAACAGGAGGCGGGGGACACAATGTTTTACCCAGGTCCGGGCCCTCTCGATGGAGGTAATACCCTACTTCCTGCTTGATTGATCTTGATGATATGAGTATTACAAGAGTTGATCTACCACGAGATCATAGAGGCTAAACCCTAGAAGCTAGCCTATGATTATGATTGTTGTTGTCCTACGGACTAAACCCTCCGGTTTATATAGACATTGGAGGGGGCTAGGGTTACACAGAGTCGGTTACAAGGGAGGAGATCTACATATCCGAATTGCCAAGCTTGCCTTCCACACAAAGGAGAGTCCCACCCGGACACGGGACGAAGCCTTCAATCTTGTATCTTCATAGTCCAACAGTCCGGCCAAAGTATATAGTTCGGCTATCCGAGGACCCCCTAATCTAGGACTCCCTCAGTAGCCCCTGAACCAGGCTTCAATGACGACGAGTCCGGCGCGCAGATTGTCTTCGGCATTGCAAGGCGGGTTCCTTCTCCGAATACTCCATAGAAGATTTTGAACACAATCGTGTCCGGCTCTGCAAAACAAATTCCACATACCACCGTAGAGAGTATATTATTCTACAAATCTAATCTGCTGACAACTTTTCATAATGCGACGTCCTGCCATGGCCCGGTCATTCAGGGAGTCCTGGATTAGGGGGTCCTCGGACAGCCGGACTATATCCTTCGGCCAGACTGTTGGATTATGAAGATACAAGATTGAAGACTTCGTCCCGTGTCTGGGTGGGACTCTCCTTTGCGTGGAAGGCAAGCTTGGAAATTCGGATATGTAGATCTCCTCCCTTGTAACCGACTCTGTGTAACCCTAGCCCCCTTCGATGTCTATATAAACCGGAGGGTTTAGTCCGTAGGACAACAACAGTCATAATCATAGGCTAGCTTTTAGGGTTTAGCCTCTACGATCTCGTGGTAGATCAACTCTTGTAATACTCATATCATTAAGATCAATCAAGCAGGAAGTAGGGTATTACCTTCATCGAGAGGGCCCGAACCTAGGTAAACATTATGTCCCCCGCCTCCTGTTACCATCCACCTTAGACGCACAGTTTGGGACCCCCTACCCGAGATCCGCCGGTTTTGACACCGACATTGGTGCTTTCCTTGAGAGTTCCACTGTACCGTCACAATAAGGCTGGATGGCTCGTCTTGTTGTCTAGGACAACATCACCTTGGGGGGAGGCCTGACTATTGTCCAAACCCTTCGACTAGGCGGCTTCGTCATGACCGCCCGTTCGGCCGTCGCGCCGACGATGACTTCTCGGGTCATCAAAAACAACCTCCACGTCGGCTCGGTATTCGCCAAGCTGACGGATCCAATAGAGCTCTCTTCCTTGAACGAGCTCTTAGATCGCATCGCCGCCCTGGGAGTTGCTACGGGCTACGATCGGATTGGGCTCAAACCCGACCAAAAGGAGATTAACTCTCCGCCGGTCACCCATCAGATAGCGGTGGTGGAGGAGCAATGTAGTGATTCTTCCTCTATTTTGAGGACAAACTATGTCCGGATTTCCGAGCTCTCCGAGACGGATACCTATCCACGGGAGGACATGGCCCAAGCTTCGGACCTAGAATTAGACAGCGGGCCAGGACTATTGGGCAACATCCCTGAGCCCAAACTGTTAAGCTCGGAAACTCCTCCGCCCCTGGGCCTCAGATCGGGTCAGGGTTCGGACCTAAATCTACCCACCCTCCTAGACTCAAGTGATCTTTCCCACATTAGACAAGAGCCCCAAGAGACAGTGCATCACTATTGGGCCAGATTCCTCCTTGTAATGAGCAAGGTCAAAGACTGTCGCGAGGAAGACGCAATTTCATTCTTTTACAAAAATTGCATGGACAAGGAATCCTCAACGCCATAAGTCGCCGTGACATAGCACAATTTGCTGACTTGGCAGCCATAGTATGAAAGTACTGTGCGATGGAAAGCACCTAGAAAACCCAAACAAAATTCTTGGACCCTCCGGCTCTCACTAAACCCCCCGTCCGAACTAAAAGGGTGTACTCTTGTAAGTCACCCGATCCAATTACAAGGAAACCAAAGCCCACTATAGGGCGTGGAACTGTATTGGAGGGATGGCTCAATGGGCCATGCAAAATTCACAGTACAGTGGATACCATGCCAACACACATCCTTAGAGCATGTTGGATACTCCGGCAGGTGGCCAAGAGCGGCGAGGATATCCTCACCAACAATACAACAGAGCAGCATCCCGTGGAAAATAACAATGCAATATTGACACTTTTCGAGACCCTCGCCTCAAATAATAGGCGCAAGCGAACACTCCACAGCCTTGCCGAAGTCTGCCACGTTGCAGCAATAAATCCATGGAACGACACGGCCATAACCTTCAATGCCAGTGACGAACCTCAATTCCGAACAGCCCGAGCACCAGCCGCTTTGGTCCTTAGTCCAATTGTGGACGGCTTCCGGCTTACTAAAGTGCTCATGGACGGTGACAGCGGATTAAACCTCATCTACGAGGAAACTCTTAGCAAGATGGAAATAGACAAGAGCCGCATTGAGCAAAGCAGCACGACCTTCAGAGGAATCATCCCTAGTCGGGAGGCACGATGTGCGGGAAAAATCACACTAGATGTGGTATTCGGCACGCCGGAGAACTATAGGCCTGAAGAAATCACATTCCAAGTGGCCCCGTTTAGTAGCGGATACCACGCCCTTTTAGGGCGGGAGGCATTCGCGATCTTCCAAGCTATACCCCATTACGGGTACATGAAGCTCAAAAATCCCGGGCCCAATGGAATAATCACTCTGGCTAGTGATCCGGACATAGCACTCCGCGCCGAAAATAAAACCACCACACTAGCCCTTGAGGCATTATCCGAAGCCCTGGCGGCCGAAGAACTAACTGTGCCGCGCTCCACAGTGGACAGGGACGACGTGATACTCGACAAAAGGCCCAAGTCCACCTCTTTTAAACCAGTGGACGAAATAGTCAAATTCCAGGTCCACCCAACGGACCCTACAAAAACAGTATCCATCGGGGCACAACTGAACCCCACAACAGATGCCGCACTGCGGGAGTTCTTGCGTGAGAATTGGGACATCTTCGCCTGACATCCTTCAGACATGCCAGGAATCCCACGCAGACTGGACGAGCATAGCCTTAACATTCTAAAGGGGTTCAAGCCGGTCAAGGAGACTCTTCGGCGTTTCTCTGAGCCCAAGCGGCAAGCCATGGGAGAAGAGCTAGCCAAGTTACTCGAGGCCGGATTCATCAGAGAAATAAAACATCCGGACTGGCTAGCAAACCTGGTGATGGTACCAAAGAAGGACAAATCCTGGCGCCTATGTGTCGATTTCAAGGACCTTAACAAGGCTTTCCCCAAGGATCCCTTCCCCCGCATCAATCAAATTATCGACGCTACGGCAGGACACGACTCATTGTGTTTCCTCGATGCATACTCTGGATACCATCAAATTAAGATGGCGGAGTCCGATCAAGCCGCAACGACATTTATCACTCCATGCAGCCCCTTCTGTTTTAACACCATGCCTTTCGGGCTCAAAAACGCCGGTGCAACCTATCAACGCATGATTTAGACATGCCTGGAAACACAAATCGGCAAAACAGTGGAGGCATACGTAGTGGTCATTAAAACAATACATGTCGAATATTTAATTGACGACTTGAGGCTCACGTTCGACAATCTCCAAACATACGACATCAAGCTCAATCCAAAAAAATGCGTTTTCGGCGTGCCCGCCAGAAAACTCTTGGGCTTCATCGTCTCCAATAGAGGAATTGAAGCAAATCTAGCTAAAATCCGAGCTTTGTCACAGTTGGCTACCCGAACAGACCTCAAGCAAATCCAGAAATTAACTAGATGCGTGGCTGCCTTAAGCCTCTTTATCTCCAGATTAGGAGAAAAGGCACTACCTCTTTATCGCCTTCTTCGACGCACCGAACACTTTGAGTGGACCGATGCGGCCACGGCCGGATTGGAAGAAATAAAAGCCGTATTGGCCACCAACCCAATCTTGGCCGCGCCAAATGTCGGTGAACCAATGCTGTTATATATAGCGGCAACACACCAAGTTGTAAGCATAGTGCTCGTCGTCGAACGAGAGACGGACGGACATAAGTTCCCGCTTCAAAAGCCAGTATACTACGTATCCACTGTCCTCACTCCATGCAAATCACAGTACCCACATTATCAAAAGATAGCATACACGGTCTTCATGGCATCCCAGAAACTACGACACTACTTTCAAGAGTGTTCAATTACGGTGGCCTTCGAAGTACCACTCAATGATATAATAAATAACCGCGATGCCACGGGCCGGATTGCTAAATGGGCTATCGAGCTCCTCCCGTTCGACATAACATACAAACCACGTTGAGCCATTAAGTTGCAAGTACTGGATGACTTCGTCGCCGAATGGACGGAAGCCGAACTCCCTAAAGAGTACGGTGCGTACTCCAATTGGATCATGCACTTCGACGGCTCTAAGATGCTGGCTAGTTTGGGGGCAGGCGTCGTCCTTACATCCCCCACCGGAGATACAATCCAATACGTACTCCAAATACTATACACAGACTCCAACAATGCAGCAGAATATGAGGCCCTGTTGCATGGTCTCCGGATGGCAGTATCCATGGGCATTCAACGCCTAGAGGTGCGTGGGGATTCGAACCTCGCAATATCTCAAATAAATGGAGACTTTGACGCCAAGGACCCAAAAATGGCGGCTTACCGCAATGCCGTCCTCAAAATGTCAGCTCGGTTCGAGGGGCTTGAATTCCACCATGTGGTCCGGGAAAACAATCAAGCGGCAGATATCCTCGCCCGCATCGGCGCTAAACGCGACCCTGTCCCACCTAACATCTTCTTGGAAAGGCTGTTTAAGCCATCCGTGGTATGGGAAGGAGAGTCCGGCAACAACAGTTCAGACCCGACCACAACGCCAGATACTGAACACTCTGACGTAATCGGAGGCTCTGCCACTGAAACAACGCCTTCGGCCCACGTGATTATGGCTATCATCGCCCCGTGGACAGAACCCTTCTTGACTTACCTAACTAGGCAAGAACTCCCTGATGACCCAAACAAGGCACGTTGCATTGTGCGGCGGTCTAAAGCCTACAAGGTCCACGAGGGAGAGCTTTATAAGAAAAGCGTTACCGGAGTACTTCAAAGGTGCATATCCAAAGAGGAAGGACGGCAACTTTTGGCAGAAATTCATGCTGGACTTGGCGGCCACCACGCCGCAGCTCGGGCCCGTGTAAGCAAGGCCTTTCGTATATGTTTTTACTGGCTAACGCCCGAGCAGATGCACAGGACCTCGTTCAATGTTGCGTCGGTTGCCAGCTTTTTGCAAACCAAAGCCATATGCCACCTACCGCTCTCCAAACAATCCCCATTACTTGGCCCTTTGCGGTCTGGGGGCTCGATATGGTCGGACCCCTTAAAGGGGGAAGCCATAAGAAAAAATACCTATTGGTCATGGTGGATAGATTCACCAAATGGATAGAAGCCAAACCAGTTAAAACGGCCTAGTTCGGACCAGTGATATACTTCGTATCCAGGGTTGTACACCGTTACGGCATCCCCCACAGCATCATCACCAATAACAGCTCGAACTTTACAACCGACGATGTAAAAACTTGGTGCAGCAACATGGGCATTAAGCTCGATTATGCCTTTGTCTATCACCCGCAAACTAACGGTCAAGTCGAGCGAGAAAATGGTCTTATCATGAGCGACATTAAACCCAGATTAGTGCGATCCTTGAAGGAATCAGATACACATTGGGTGGAGGAACTTGACTCCGTACTATGGGGGTTGCGGACTATGCCAAATCGCACTACCGGATACACACCGTTCTTTATGGTGTATGGCGCAGAGGCGGTACTGCCCTGCGACATCATTCATGATTCACCTCGAGTGTGCATGTACGAAGAGAAAGAAGCCGAGCTTGATCGGCAGGACAGTTTGGATGCCCTGGAGGAGGAGCGTGACGTGGCAAAAGCCCGCTTCGCATTCTATCGGCAACAGGCTCGACGGTATCAAAGCAGAGAAGTATGTGCCAAAACTTATAACATTGGCGAACTCGTTCTGCGCCTATCGGAGAAGAAAAAGGACAAGCTCAAGCCCAAATGGGAAGGTCCCTTCGTTATTGACAAAGTTCTTACCGGTGGTGTGTACCGTCTGCGGGATGCATCGGACAATCGACTCAAGCCAAACCCATGGAACGCAGCCAGACTCCAAAGGTTCTACGCCTAGCGCCGGACTCTGTGTTCGTCTTGTTACCTTCATCAATTATATATATATATATTCGTTATCTGTCTTTATTTTCTTTTTTTCTTCCCTTTTTTCACGGCCTTAAAAGGTTAAAATGTGTCTTGACTACACAATCTTGACATGCTAGGCGTGCTCATTATACCTGGGGGCTTCTTATACAGAAGCTTAATATAACTATGTTCCGGGCTCTATGCCCCCCGCACATGTGTTACTTTTCCACATGTACCTTTTCTTCGCCATTATATGCATCGATATGACTTAAGTTTTGGCCAAGCTGGGTTGCCTGTCTCTTGTGTTTATGCCCTATGTTCCCGTTAATTCGTCTAGGGCATAAGGGGAGCACCTCTGCGATTGTTACTACCGGGTTAGCCAGATGTGTACCTCAGACTGGGTGAAGCCAAAAGCTAGCGTTCTGAAGGGAATATTCAGTCGATGAACAAAAGATGACTTTTATTTATTGTGATACATGCCCCCAGATGTTTATATCCCGCGTCTCTTCTCGCAGTCCAGACATGCACATTAATGCATGCGTACCCAGGGGAAGGAACCCTTAACGAAACTATTCTCTCTGGAAGATGTTTCTTACTATCCATGTAATATAACGTAGCTAGTTGGGTACTTGTCTGTTTAAGCACTTATGACCCCTACGCCTGGTTTCCACGCGTACCCCGGTTTTTACATCACTAAGCAGGTATTCGGATACACTCCGGACTGTCGGGTCCGGAGGTTGAAGCGAAAAGGTCCGCCATGACAAATGATTTACAATCCAGCTAGGGACAATACATGTCATTTGAAGTACACAATCACGTAGACTGACTAAATTCTTCTTCTATACCATCCAACAGGCTGTCTAGCCTACAATCCTGTTGGGAATACTTTGCGGCTAATTTCACCTAGTCATACAGCAAACTGACGGGGATCTCTTTCCCATCAGACCCCACAGGTCCGACCTCGGCCATGTGGTCCGGGTCGGCCTTGGTATATCGTGTCTTCACCATGGCCCAGGCTTCCCTTGCACCTTGTCGGCAGGCCGATATCTTCCATAATCGGAAGCGCCGCCGCACTCCCTTGAGCATCTCTACAAGCTCCCCCATGCCTCCTAGCAGGGAGGCGGATGGCCACAAGGCTTGGGCAATGCCCTGCATCACCTGCCGAACTTGTTTGTGCAGTTGTGAGAGCTTTGGCAGAAGATCATCCGCAGGCCCGGGCATCTCCTCTGTGGGACGACCCGTCAGCATACCTACAGATATAACTCTGTTAGCCGGTTTCTTCGTCGAACTCTATAAAAGTTCATTCAAGCACTTACTAAAAATGCCGTGTCGAAGCCTTTTATTCTCCTTTACGGAGTCAGCTAGCTGGGCCTGGACGTCTTTCAGTTCAACGCCCAGCTGAGTGTTGGCATCTTGGAGATCATTTTTCTCCTGCCTAACCCGCGTAAGCACGCGCTCGCCAGCCTCTAGTTGTCATTGAGCATGTTGCTCATCCCCTCGCACGACCTTCGGATTCACTCCGGGGTCATCTGCAGAATCTATTGTTAGATTTGCATACATGCCGAATACTAACTGATACATATCCTTCTTTTTGATAGAAACAAGTGTTACCAGATGGGGCCTTCGCGGACTCCTTCATTGTGGCAACTGCGGCCCGCAACTGGGCTTTGCACTCCTCTAGCTCTTGAGACAACTGGGTATTCTTCTCTGTAAGAGCCTACACAAATAATGATCCTTAAATCAGTTGTGTCAACTGTTTCAAGTCTCAGGGGCTACTGATATATATAATTATCAGCTTTTCTTACCCGTATATCCTTTACATACTGGTCTGTGGCTCTGGCAAGACCATTTTGAGCAGCTCGGATGTACGCGTCTCCTGAGTTGAAGGCATCGAATGCCTCTTCAGAGAAACCAGGGTCGCGGAGTACGGCCCGGCGGCGCCTGTGATTCATGGCACTCTCCACTTCGGAATTCGTAGAGGACAGCCTATCCGCATCCTCTATAGGAGGAACATCCGGTGTTGTCCCCACGTCACCATCTGCCCCTAAGTCCGGCTCTAGAGTCCGACTGGTGGAGGCATGGCCGGCAGGCTCTCCGGGCACGGTCCGGCGAGCATTTTCTCTGCCAGGAACCATGGACGTTATTATATTTTAAAGACGACAAACCATGGACCAGGGATTTTTCATACCTCTGCGATGACGTCTCAGTCCTGACCGCCTTCCTTTTAAGCCTATCCGGTTTCGGTGCCCCTTGCTAGTGAGTCACTGCAGGTTCGGCGTGGCGTCCCGAGGGCCTTCCTTGTAGGACACCATATGTGTGTGATGGGTGAAGTGCAAAAAAGGGATCCTTCTCGGAAGTTGGGACTTCGGTTTTACTAACATGAGATGCAGGGAGCAGGCCCGGATAATCAGCTAGGATAGCCACCAAGGCACCGTTGCAGCTCAACTGATAGAACGTCCTATCGATGAGTTCCACGAATATGTCCGGGACTAGGACTGGGACTAGGACGGAGGCCGAATTGCTAGGTGAGCTCTAAACGTGCCTGGCGATCCTCTTGCAGGGTACTCCAGACTCGCTTGAAGGTGTCCTGGGTCTTTTTCTCCGAATTGGCGGTTTGCCTCATAAGGCTGCTTTTTGCGCTTCTGTTGCGAGAGCCGCAGCGTGCTCCTCCGTGCGGAGCAAGCGTTCTGTGTTTCAATTAACTGTTATAACCCCATGAGCTCCTGTCATTTTGAGCTTGAGGTATGCATAATGCGGTACCGCATTGAATCTGGCAAATGCGGTTCGTCCGAGCAGTGCATGATAGCCACTTCGGAAGGGGACGATATCGAAGATTAACTCCTTGCTTTGGAAGTTGTCCGGAGAACTAAAGACTACTTCCAGTGTTATTGAGCCCGTGCAACAGGCCTCTACCCATTTTGAAGGTGGTTTTGGTGGGTTTGATCCTCGAGGGGTCTATACCCATTTTGCGCACTGTATCCTGATAAAGCAAGTTCAGGCTGCTGCCACCGTCCATAAGGACTCGAGTGAGGTGAAATCCGTCAATGATGGGGTCAAGGACCAATGCGGCAGAACCACCATGACGGATACTGGTGGGGTGGTCCCTGCGACCGAAGGTGATCGGACAGAAAGACCATGGGTTGAACTTTGGGGCGACTGGCTCCATCGCATAGACGTCCCTCAGTGTGCGCTTCCGTTCCCGCTTGGGAATATGGGTTGCGTATATCATGTTTACCATTTTCACTTGGGGAGGAAATTTCTTCTGTCCTCCTGTGTTCGGTGGCCGGGGCTCCTCCTTGTCGTCGCTATGCAGCCCCTTTTCCTTGTTTTCGGCATCCAACTTGCCGGCCTGTTTGAACACCCAACATTCTCTGTTGGTGTGGTTGGCTGGTTTATCGGGGGTGCAGTGAATTTGACACGAACGATCGAGTATGCGGTCCAAGATGGATGGGCCCAGATTGCTTCTTTTGAACTGCTTTTTCCGCTGACCGGATTTAGAGCCACTGAATCCAGCATTAACTGTCGTGTCTTCGGTGTTGTCGCCGTTGTTACGGCGATTGTGTCTGTTGCGACATGGCCTGCCATTGCTATCTTTGGCATCTCAATTGCCAGGGTTTCTTGATGTGTTGTTGCTGCGAGCCAGCCAGCTACCTCGCCCGCACCAAAGCGGGTCATGAGTGTCGTGAGGGCTGCCATGGACTTCGACTTTTCTTGGCCGAGGTGTCAGGCGAGCCACTCGTCGCGGATGTTATGCTTAAATGCCGCTAAGGCCTCGGCATCCGGACAGTCGACGATTTGGTTCTTTTTAGTTAGGAACTGAGTCCAGAATTTCTTGGCTGATTCCCCTGGCTGTTGGGTTATGTGACTCAAGTCATCGGCATCCGGTGGTTGCACATAAGTGCCCTGGAAGTTGTCAAGGAATGCGTCCTCCAAATTCTCCCAACTGCCAATGGAGTTTGCCGGCAGGCTATTGAGCCAATGCCGAGCAGGTCCTTTGAGTTTTAATGGGAGGTACTAGATGGCATGTAGATCATTACCGCCGGCCATGTGGATGTGGAGGAGGAAATCTTCGATCCATACCGCGGGGTCTGTTGTGCCATCATATGATTCAATATTCACGGATTTAATACCTTCTGGGAATTCGTGATCCATTACTTCAGCAGTGAAGCATAGGGGATGTGCGGCGCCTCTGTGCCGGGCTATATCACGACGCAGTTCATATGAGTCTTGTCTGCTATATTCAGCCCGGCCAGATTTACTTTTAGTATATCCGGCGTGACGGTCGTCGTCATGCGTTGGGGCGCGCCCCCGTGATCCGTAGATCGATCTTGTATGTCCTGCTTTGTTTTCCAATACGTCTCGCAGGTCCTGCATGTTGCCCCGGGCCTTGGTGTTTTTGTTTGACTGGTGACGGGGTGCGGGGTGGACTTCGGGCTGATAAATCGCTTTGTCTCGGCCACGAGGTGGCCGGTCAGCCGCATCATACGCTGGTAGTGTAGGCTTTAATGCTTCCTCCTCGAGTTGGGGTAGCAACCTACGCTTTGGATAACTTTTGGTTAGGTGCTCGAGTTCGTATTCCTCGGCTGCCAGCACCTCGGTCCATCTATCCACTAGCAGATCTTGATCAGCTTGAAGCTGCTGTTGCTTTTTCTTCAGGCTTTTTGCTATGGCTATAAGCCGGCGCTTGAAGCGCTCCTGCTTGACGGGATCCTCAGGCACGATAAATTCTTCGTCGCCGAGGCTCACCTCGTCATCGGAGAGGGGCATGTAATTGTCATCCTTTGATTCTCCGTCTGCCGCCTATTCCTTAGGGCTAGCTTGCCCATCCTCCCGCTCGAAGCCTGGCTGGAGGGGATTGTCTTCGTCTTCGGCACTGTCCGCAGTGTTATTGTCTCTTGTGCCGGTATCGCTGCTTTTGCTATGGCGGGGCTTAGAGCGGCGCCGATGACGCCGGTGCTTAGATTGCTTCTCGAGGGGATTATCCTCCGTTGCCCTATTGACATTGCTTTCTTTGGGGGTGTCCACCATGTATATATCATATGATGAGGTGGCTGTCCAGCGCCCTGTGGGCCGTGGTTCCTGTTCTTCTCCTGCGTCGTCGTCCATACCGTCGATGTCTTCAGAGCCGAAATCAAGCATGTCGGTTAAGTCGTCGACAGTGGCTATTAAGTGGGTGGTGGGTGGGGAATGAATTTCTTCATCGTCCGCTTCCCACTCAAGCCGGACATAGTTTGGCCAAGGGTCTCCTGTCAAGGAGAGAGACCTCAATGAATTTAGCACATCACCCAAGGGTGAGTGCTGAAAGATATCCGTGGAGGTAAACTCCATGATAGGTGCCCAATCAGATTTGATAGGCACGGGCGCACGCGGTTTGGAGCCTGTGGCCGGGGACGAATCCAAGGGTTCGGCAACACAGGTCTCATAGGGGGTGAAGTCAGTATTCGGCTCTATCGCCGCTGGGTGTGCGGCCTCCGTGGTGGGGTCCATCCACCCGTCCTCGGAAGGCACGATCTGCTCTGGATTGAGGGCCGGAGTAGCCACATGTGTGATCTCCCGAACACCGTCCGGCGGCAGAGCTAAGTCATGCTCGTCGTGACTGTGCGGCACACCTAGCATGGGCTCGAATCCATCGAAGATCAAGTCTCTGCGGATGTCGGTAGTATAGTTCAAGCTTCCAAATCTGACCTGATGGCCAGGGGCGTAGCTCTCGATCTACTCCAGATGGCCAAGCGAGTTGGCCCGCAGTACGAAGCCGTCAAATGCGAAGATCTGTCCGGGGAGAAAAATCTCACCCTGGATCGCATCATTGCCGATGATCGAAGGAGCCATCAAACCTTATGGTGACAACACAGTTGAACTCTCAATGAAAGCACCAATGTCGGTGTCAAAACTGGCGGATCTCGGGTAGGGGGTCCCGAACTGTGCATCTAAGGTGGATGGTAACAGGAGGCGGGGGACACAATGTTTTACCCAGGTTCGGGCACTCTCGATGGAGGTAATACCCTACTTCCTGCTTGATTGATCTTGATGATATGAGTATTACAAGAGTTGATCTACCACGAGATCATAGAGGCTAAACCCTAGAAGCTAGCCTATGATTATGATTGTTGTTGTCCTATGGACTAAACCCTCCGGTTTATATAGACACCGGAGGGGGGTAGGGTTACACAGAGTTGGTTACAAGGGAGGAGATCTACATATCCGAATTGCCAAGCTTGCCTTCCACGCAAAGGAGAGTCCCACCCGGACACGGGACGAAGCCTTCAATCTTGTATCTTCATAGTCCAACAGTCCGGCCAAAGTATATAGTCCGGCTGTCCAAGGAACCCCTAATCCAGGACTCCCCCAACCATCTCGAGGCTGAACTTGGGAAGGAGCACTTTTGCTCTCTGGCAGAGCGATTCCGCCGGGGATACTTCCCTCCGGGAGGGGAAATCGATGACATCGTCATCACCAACAACCCTCTCGTCGTGGGAGGATCAATCTTCATCAACATCTTCACCAGCACCATCTCATCTCAAACCCTAGTTCATCTCTTGTGTTCAATCTTTGTATCAAAGCCTTAGATTGGTACCTGTGGGTGACTAGTAGTGTTGATTACATCTTGTAGTTGATGCTAGTTGGTTTATTTGGTGAAAGATTATATGTTCAAATCCATTATGCTATTTAATATCCCTATGGTATTGAACAAGAATATTATTTGTAAGTAGTTGCTTTTGTTTTTGAGGATATGGAAGAAGTCTTGTCATAAGTAATCATGTGAATTTGGTATTCGTTCGATATGTGTATGTTGTGATTCCCTTATTGGTGTTTTGTGAACATCGACTACATGACACTTCACCATCTTTGGGCCTAAGGGAATGCATTATGGAGTAGTTATTAGATGATGGGTTTCTAGAGTAACAGAAGCTTAAATCGTAGTTTATGCGCTATTCCGTAAGGGGATGATTTGGATCCATATGTTTAATGATATGGTTAGATTTTATCTTAACTCTTCTTTCGTAGTTGCGGATGCTCGCGAGAGGGGTTAATCATAAGTGGGAGTCTTGTTCAAGTAAGAAAAACACCCAAGCACCATTCCACCCACATATCAAAGTAGCGAACGCGAATAAAACAAACATGATGAAAGTGACTAGATGAAATTCCTATGTGTCCTCGAGAACGTTTTACTTATTACAAGAGATCGTTCCGGCCTGTCCTTTGCTACAAAAAGGATTGGGCTATCTTGATGCACCTATTTTTACTATTGTTACTTGTTACTTGTTACAAATTAACTTGCTACCATACTATCTGTTACCGATAATTTCAATGCTTGCAGAAAATACCGTGCTGAAAACCGCTTGTCATATTCCTTCTGCTCCTCGTTGGGTTCGACACTCTTACTTATCGAAAGGACTACGGTTGATCCCCTATAATTGTGGGTCATCAAGGATCTTTTCTGGCGCCATTGCCAGAATGTTAAGCGCATTTGGTGAGTGGGATTTTGTAAGGAAAATTTGTTGGGAAACGTAGTAGAAAACAAAGAAAATCGCACCTACGATCACCGATATCAATATGAAGATGCATAAGGGTTGGGATCAACGATTGTTACCAACTCCAGAGTGTAGGGGAATAAGAAGAGTCGGTGTATATCACGCTCTAAGTCCCTCAAACCATGATGACGATCGCGCGAACTGCCCTTGAACGATCCCTCGAATAGAAGACCAAAAGCACGACCTCTCTACTTGGTTGCAAGCATACGGTCTTCATGATCCGGTAGCGCTTCGCTGTCCAGAGCTAATCGTCACCGGAGAATTAGAGGGAGGAGATTACAACCAAACTGGGCTTCTAATTATGAGAATTAGAGGTGGCTACGGCTAGCTCTAATTACTCTAGGACCAACTAGAACTAGATCAACTAGAAGAGGCACCCCAAAAACTTGTATTCAAAAGGGTGGAAAACCTCTAGTATATATAGGTTTAGGAGGGAGGAGAGGGCAGCCACCAAGGGAGGAAAGTCCTCCCTTGGTGCGCCGGCCTAGGGAGGAGTCCAACTCCCACCCCTAGTAGGATTCGCCCCCCCCACAAGGAAAGGGGGGGGGGATGATACGTCCCCAGTCTATCTATAATTTTTGATTGTTCCATGATATTATATTATCAATCTTGGATGTTTTATAATCATTTTATAGTCACTTTTTATCATTTTTTGGTACTAACCTATTGACATAGTGCCAAGTGCCAGTTGTTGTTTTTTTCCATGTTTTTTACATCACATAAAATCAATATCAAACGGATTCCAAATGCCACGAAACTTTACGGGGATTTTTTATGGACTAGAAGGAACATAATGGACCCTGGCTGCGCCTGGGGGTGCTCCGAGGAGAGCACAACCCACCAGGACGCGCCAGGAGGCCCAGGCGCGCCCTGGTGGGTTGTGCCCACCTCGGGTGCCCCCCGGACCACCTCTTTGCTCTACAAATACCCCAATATTCCCAAAACCCTAGGGGAGTCGACGAAATATTGATCCAGCCGCCGCAGAGTCCAGAACCACCAGATCCAATCTAGACACTATCTCGGATGGGGTTCACCACCTCCATTGGTGCCTCTCCGATGATGCGTGAGTAGTTCTTTGTAGACCTTCGGGTCCGTAGTTAGTAGCTAGATGGATTCCTCTCTCTCTCTCTCTCTCTCTCTCTCTCTTGATTCTTAATACAATGGTCTCTTGGAGATCCATATGATGTAACTCTTTTGCGGTGTGTTTGTTGGGATCCGATGAACTTTGAGTTTATGATCAGATCTATCTCTTTTCATATCCATGAAAGTATTTGAGTTTCTTTGATCTCTTTTATGCATGATTGCTTGTAGCCTCGTATTTCTTCTCTGATATTTGGGTTTTGTTTGGCCAACTTGATCTATTTATCTTGCAAGGGAAGAGGTGCTTTGTAGTGGGTTCGATCTTACGATGCTTGATCCCAGTGACAGGAGGGGAACCGACACATATGTATCATTGCTACTAAGGATAAAATGATGGGGTCTATCTCTACATAGATAGATCTTGTCTACATCATGTCATCGTTCTTATTGCATTACTCCGTTTCTCCATGAACTTAATACACTAGATGCATGCTAGATAGCGGTCGATGTGTGGAGTAATAGTAGTAGATGCAGGCAGGAGTTGGTCTACTAATCTTGGACGTGCCTATATAATGATCATTGCCTGGATATCATCATGAGTATTTGAAGTTCTATCAATTTCCCAACAGTAATTTGTTCACCCACCGTTTTCTATTTTTCTCGAGAGAAGCCACTAGTGAAACCTACGGCCCCCGGGTCTCTTTCTCATATATTTGCCTTTGTGATGTACTTTTATTTGCCATTTATTTTCAGATCTATTAAACCAAAAACCCAAAAATACCTTGCTGCAATTTATTATTACTTATTTTATTTGGCGTTCGATCTATCAATCTACTACAAATTTACCTCATGTCTGTTTGCCTATCTTGAGGCGTCGTACCCCGGAAGGGATTGACAACCCCTTTAACACATCGGGTTGCGAGAAGTTGTTATTTGTGTGTAGGTTCTGTTTATGTTGTGTTGCTTGGTTCTCCTATTGGTTCGATAAAATTGGTTTCACATCTGAGGGAAATACCTACCACCGCTGTGTTGCATCATCCCTTCCTCTTTGGGGAAATACCGACGTAGCTTCGAGTGACATCTGGGCGCCACTTCCACTTGGGCCTTTATGGCCCAAGTCTACTTCCCCTTCTTGGACTTTTAAGGCCTGTTGATATATAATTAATATATAAAATACTTTAAACATTTTCAGAGCATTATATATATATAACTTGACATCCCCAGGAACATTTTCCACCTATATATAATTAATTGGTAATACCCGGTATTACTCCATATTCACCGAAACCCTTCCGGTGACCCTGAAACACTTCCGGAACCTCTCAGAACTATTCCGGATATTAATGAAACTATTTCACAAATATATTCCCATCATTCCCATTCCACTAACTCTTAGTAGATTGTGATTACCTTAAGCTTGTCACCCCGTAGGTTCGGTAAAACACAAACATGAACGAAACCCCTTCGTTCAATGACCGATAGCGGAACCGTGGACATCCATATCGGTCCCTATGATTACACGAATGATATTAGAGTGAACCTTTGGTTATCATGTGACGTTGCCTTTGCTTTGCGATACTTTACAAAACCCGGTGTGCATTGGTATCCTCTTGGGTCATCACCATGCCCACTATACCATTGCTCCCGTTACCGGTTTTGTTCTTCTTTCTCGTTGACGTGTTCCAGCATCCCCGTGACGTAGTCACCTATGTCAGGCCAGACAATGATTGATGCTATCACACCGAGAGGGACCTAAGAATATCTCTCCATCATCGGAGGAGCAAATCCCACTCCCGAGCTGTTCGTTCACTTGTCAAACTTTCTGGTGAACCTAAAAGTTGTCGTTATGATCACATTGTTATAGATGACGTTTGAGCAAGCCCAAAGTCCACCGTCTGGTAAGAAGTAACCGATACACTCTCATGGTGTGAGTAACTAAAGCAAACATGCTAACACTTTGTGCTATAATAGATGATTTCAGACGATATGATCACAAAGTATAACATACAAGATTGGGTCGATTCAATATCACTACTGCAGGACGCTGCTAACGCGACACTACGATCAGAGACCCTTCGACAAAACTGTGTGCGATGCGATAATCACAAACGGTGGTATAAAAAACCCATAAAAAAGGTGCAAAACATTTGCGATGGAGATTGCATCAAACACGGTTCAGATTTTGGTTGCATGTGCGATGCAGGGCATACGGTTCAGTTCAGTTAAATGTTTGGGATGAGGAGGAACAAAAGAAACGGGAACCAGATGAAGGTGTGTGCGATATACAACATACGGTTCACTCGGATGAACTGTTTGTCATTAGGCAACACAAAAGAAACGGTCAGCCAGATCAAAGGTGTGTGCGATATACAGCATGCGGTTCACTCGGATGAACTGTTTGTGTTGAGACAAGAGGACAGAAACGGTTCAATATAACAAGATGTGTGTGATACGCAACAAACAGGTCTGTAATCAGAAATGTGTGCGAAGACCAATAATAACATGGTTGCATAATCAAATTAAACATCCACTTACATAGTTGGCTACTAAAACCATGGCATTTGCACACACCAAAGTAAACTATTACACACATAATTACATAGGTGGCTACTACACACATGACATTTCCACACACCAATGAAGTAAACTATATATTAAATGCATGATTAACTAGCATAAACGATCATCTGATCATCATCTACTTCTTGTGACGCTTGCTCTGCTTGTGGCTCGATCCGAGCTCGTTGATTTGGGTAACGAGACACTTCCTCATGTCAACAATTCGCTTGTGCATCTCGTAGCATGTGTACACGCTCTTGGCCGCGAACCCGAGGTGAGGTTCATCCGGTTGCCGCATCCAGGCCCTGTGCCAGGATAGGGGACTTGTTCTCTGGGCATCCCGCTTCATCTTTTCGTAGTAGGGGTCGATGATGGCTGAGGCGAGTTCGACTAGGGAGTCCTTCTTCGTGCTGCCCCAGACCTTGTAGTGGTCACGGATTTCGATAAGGTTCTTGCAGGCCAAGCTCGTAACACTGAGTGCTTCTACATCGTCGATGGTTTCCACCTTGGCGAACTTGTAGTCAGTTGTAACGCCCTCGATGCGGCTATATCTCCCACGTGTCGAAGCACGACTTAGAGGCATAACCGCATTGAAAGCAATGTCGCAAGTGAGGTAATCTTCACACAACCCATGTAATACATAAGGGAAAGAGATACATAGTTGGCTTACAATCGCCACTTCACACAGTTACATGAATAAAGCATTACATCATCCAGATACAATCAAGGTCCGACTACGGAACCAAAATAAAAGAAGAACCCCAAATGCGACAAAGGTCCCCGATCGACCCCAACTGGGCTCCACTACTGATCAACTAGAACGAAACAACACAAAGGGCAAGATCTTCATCGAGCTCCTCCTGAGCTTGGTTGCGTCATCTGCACGGACTCAACGGCACCTGCAAGCTGGTTTGGAAGTATCTGTGAGCCACAGGGACTCAGCAATCTCGCACCCGCGAGATCAAGACTATTTAAGCTTATCGGAAGGATGGAGTAATGAGGTGGAGCTGCAGCAAGCGACTAGCATATATGGTGGCTAACATACGCAAATGAGAGCGAGAAGAGAAGGCAAAGCACGGTCGATAAAGGTATGATCAAGAAGTGATCCTGGACTACCTACGTCAAGCATAACTCCAACAACCGTGTTCACTTCCCGGACTCCGCCGGAAAGATACCATCACGGTTACACACACGGTTGATGTATTTTAATTAAGGTCGACTTCGGGTTTTCTACAACCGGACGTTAACAAATTCCCATCTGCCCATAACCGCGGGCACGGCTTTCGAAAGTTCAAATCCCTGCAGGGTGTCCCAACTTAGCCCATCACAAGCTCTCACGGTCAACGAAGGAATAGACCTCCACCCGAGACATTCCGATCAGACTCGGTATCCCGGTACAACAAGACATTTCGACAGGGTAAAACTAAACCAGCAACACCGCCCGAATGTGCCGACAAATCCCGATAGGAGCTGTACATATCTCTTTCTCAGGGCACACTCAGATGAGCGCTCCGTACAACTAAAACCAAACCTCGAGTTGCCCCGAGGGGGCGCTGCACAGGACTCTAGTTCAGACCAACACTTAGACAAGCACTGGCCCGGGGGGGGTTAAGATAAAGATGACCCTCGGGATGCGCGACTCCCAAGGGAAAAAGGCTAGGTGGCAAATGGTAAAACCAATGTTGGGCATTGCTGGAGAAGCTTTACTTAAGGCGAACTGTCAAGGGGTTCCCATAATAGCCCAACCGCGTAAGGGACGCAAAATCCGGGAACATAACACCGATATGACGGAAACTAGGGCGGCAAGAGTGGAACAAAACACCAGGCATAAGGCCGAGCCTTCCACCCTTTACCAAGTATATAGATGCATTAATTAAGTAAGATATATTGTGATATCCCAACAAGCAAATAAATGTTCCAACAAGGAACGGCATCTCCATGTTCCAACAAGGAACAAACTTCAATCTTCACCTGCAACTAACAACGCTATAAGAGGGGCTGAGCAAAGCGGTAACATAGCCAATCAACGGTTTGCTAGGACATTGGTGGGTTAGAGGCTGAACATGGCAATTTGGGAGGCTGACAAGCAAAAGGTAGGCATCGTAGCATTGGCATAGCAAGAGCGAGCAAACTAGCATAGCAAAGATAGTAGTGATTTCGAGGGTATGATCATCTTGCCTGAAATCCTGCAAGGAAGAAGAACGGGTCCATGAAGAAGACAAACGGACGTAGACGAACAAATCCTCACAACTCCGGAACGAAACCGAAGCTAACAAGAGAAGCAAACCGGAAAGAAGCAAACAACCATGGTAAACACACAAGCATAGTCAAGGCACGATGCACAATCAAGTATGATGCATGTCCGGTTTAATGAGGCATGGCATGGCAAAGTGCACAAACAATCCTACAAATTAAATGGAGCTCAATATGCAACTGCATATTGACGAAACACCACGATAAGTTATTTAGTTTGATCCCGTTTATGTACCCAACAATATTAAATGTTGTTAAGCATGGCAAGAGGGTGAAGCAAATGAAAACTACCTATCTAGTCAAGGTTAAATGAGGCCGGAAGCAACAAACAACAATTCCGGAGAATCCCCATATGCATTTTTTAGATTTGGTACTGTTCTGCCCTAAACAATATTTTAGAGTTGTTAAACATGCAAATAAAGGTCACCATGATAAACTAGGCAAAATTCTACCCCATTTACATATAAAGTTTATTTAATTCGGAGCTACGGTTATTTAGTTATGAAATAAAGCATTTTAGCATGGCATATTAGCAAATTTAAATAAACAACAAGTTAAACAGTTTAAACATGGATGAAAATGGCATATTCTTAAACTACACAATTTTCTGAGCATGTTTCATATATAAAACATTTTAATCCGATGCACGGTTAGTGAGTTATTAAATGCATGAACTAGGGGGACTAAACTGTAAAACTGGCAGTCTCAGGAATAATAGGAAAAATTCAGGCGCTGAAAAAAAACACATGACGGGCTGAATCTGGGGCAAGCCCAACAGGTGAAAAAAATAAGAGGAGGGGGCGCTTGGGGGCTGCTCACCCTGGGCCTGGTCCGGTAGCAGAGAGGAGGAGGCAGGCCGGCTTGGGGCTGCGGGGCTGGGCCGGATCTGGCACGGGAGGAGGCACGCTGGGCCGGCCGGCCTTGGTTCAATCGGGGAAGGGTCAACGCGCAGCGACCCACGTACGGCAGCGGTCACCTCGTCTCATCCCGCACGAAGCAGAGGACCATGGCGACGGCGTAGCAAAGCTCCGGCGAGGGAGGGTCCGGTGGCGCTCGCGAGGGCTGGAACGGGTTACTGGGCGGCGGATCCGGCCTCGGGGTGCCAGATCCGGTCGATGGCGAGGCGAGACGACAGGGAGGCGCGGATCTCCACCGACGACGACGACCTGCGGGAGGGAGAGGATGAAGCAGGGAGGAGAGGGGCAGGTCAGGGAGGAGGAAGAGGGCGACGGGGCTCCTGCCTGGGGTTCGCCGGCGAGGGTGGTGGCTTGCGAGGACTTGGCCGGCGAGGAGGGATCGAGGAGCTCGGGCTCCTACCTCCTGGACGAGGGGAAGCGTGAGGTCCCTTGCTCAGCTGCTGCACGCACGGGAACGAGGAGGCAAGGGGATCAGTCGTCGGGGCCGGAACCGATGCAGAGGAGGTCACAGGCGAGGCGGGGGAAGACGACGGCAGCTGCTGCTTGCGAACACAGCGCCCATGGTTGTCTCCTGTGAGCGAAAATAGAGAGAGGGAGGGGAAGATCGTGAGAACGGGAGGTAGGGTAGCAAGTGGGGAAAAGGAGCAGGGCTGTCGGGGCACTCATCTCCGGCGACTGGGAGCTGCTGCTCCGGCTGCGCTGGTTGGGTGGGCGACGGGATCCAGGGGAGGCACTAGTTGGTTGGGCGTGGAAATTGAGGAGGAGCGGGGGCGGCTGTGGTTGAAATCGAGGAGGGGAGGATTTGGATCTGGGAAGATCCCAAGGTGGAAGGAGAGACCGGGTGGAGTGGCGGCGCGGTGATGGAATGGATGGGACGTCTCCCTAGATTTTAGGGTTGGATCTGATATTTATATCAGATGAGTTTTAGGTTAGGGGCTAACTCTTCCCTCCGATTAAAATTGGACGGTCGAGGATAAATAGCTTAGGAAAGTCCAATGAGAAATCGATGATGTCTTGTAGACGTTTGGGGATGATCCGGATACAACGGTGGCGACAGCTCGGTTCGGGTCCGGGACAACTTTCGGGCGCGCGCGAGGAGGGTCGCGGGCTGACGAGAGAGGTTAGGTAGGGCCTGGTGGTGAGTAGTGGCTGTGTAGACGGTCTCGAGCTGAGAGAAGAAAAGAGAGGGAGGCCCGGCGACTATTTCCGGAGACCGAAAACGTCCGACGTTTTGACCGGCTACTATTGCCGCTATATTTATCCGTTGGGGCGTCAAACGAACTCCGATTGCGATGAAACTTGGCAGGCGGTCTGTCTACACTATAATAAGACCACACACCAAATTTCAACCCAATCCGAGAACATTTTCCGGCCACTTATAAAATAATATTTCGGACATGCCGCAGGCGCGTGCAAGTGTGTCTGGGCTTAGAACGGACAACGGACGGAACGAGGAGACCGGGACGGATGCAAGTTTTGAAAACATGATGATGCAATGCACATGATGACATGATGAAATGCAACACGCAAGCCAATGACAAGACAACAACAACGAATAACTGAACGACACCTGGCACATCGGTCTCGGGGCGTTACAACACTCCACCACTACGAGAGGATCTCGTCCCGAGATCTAGAATGGCATTGGAGGGAAAACGAAAGGGAAAGAGAAGCGGTAAAACTAAGTTGCTTCTTTGACCAATGAGTGAAACCATGAACCTTGAGAGGTTGAGCAATTTAAAAGAAAGAGTACAGCAGAGACGAACGAGATTGCAAACAACCCGTTAGAAAAGAGGAACAAGGAACATTACGAGGACTTGAAGGTTGCGAAGCTATGAATGACGAGTACAATGGACAAGAAGGAATTGAAATCACTCTGGTTGAAACGAGATAAACAAGGAACAAGGAAGATCAAAATCGGACAGCACTCCGGTTGGAAAGAGATGCAAGACTTGGTAAGATGAGAGAACTTGAGCAAAAGGGACACAACACTCCGGTTAAATGGATAAGTCAAGAAAAGAACATGATCCTGACAAAACAAGAAGATGGGTTGCAGAGAGGAGCATCACAATGCCCCCGGAATAGAAGAAAGAGTGGAATGGAATGAACGAAGTGAAACAAGATCTTGAGAGAGCACGATAACAACAAATGCTAGAACGGAGTTGTTGGAAAACCAACAACGAAAAGATAAGCTTGCTATGGTCTTGTGGAGTACATCTCAAATAATGAGGTGACAACCTGCCACTTACGAAAAACAAGATTGGATTGATATGAACAAGAAGACGAGAAACTTATTTCACCGGGAGAATAAATGAAGAAACTTGGATCATTTATAAGCACCATAATAACAACCATCCTTAGGGAAGGCTTAAGGTGAAATATAATCCAAGATAACTCCAATGACGAGATTAATGGATTTAAACTACCTCATTTTTGACAACATGTGAATCATGAAACATGAATGGAAATTGTCAAGAATGATATAACACCATCTCAAAAGATAAGGTCGAAAGAATTGCACTCTGGATAGCAAGATGAAGAAAACTTGAGCTCCTCGGAAAAGAATCTTGATGAACACTTCAAGAAGGAATATAAATCCTTGATGAACCCTCATGTAGAACCTTCATGAGAACTCCGGTAAAGAAAAGGTAACGAAAAGAAAGAGAAGTTGAGAACACAAGGTAAAACCTTGTAATGATTTAGATGAATCTCCATGGTGAAATAATTGAGAGAACTTGGAACTCCGGGAAAAGAAAGATGAACAAAAGAAATCAAGAATTTGATGAGCCTCCGGAATAGGGAATTGAGTTCAGTCGATGCAACAAGAATAAGAATTACATTATGCCTATCCTTCACCAATTAAATTGATGACAAAAAATGGATTTGGCATACTACTCATTCTCGTATCAAGGATTAAGAGAGATATGGCGTAAACTTGAGAAGGTCTTCAACGAACCACCGGTAGGATTTGGAAAGAACGAATGAATTGATATGATAACAAAGAAAGAGAACTCTTGAACGAACCACCGTAAGAATTGAAATTGAACGTAGCAAATGCACAAATCACCGGGAAGAATTGCAAAATGAATGAAGATACTTTAGGGTATTTAGATACATGAGAACGAAGAGAGCACGAGCCGATTAAAGATCACTTGAACAAGGCACCGGTAAGATCGGAGAATGATAACTGAAAGCTGAGAATGAATAAACCTGAATTGATGAACTCCGGATACAAACTGAGAGGACTCTTGAATTGCTCCAGATAGGTGAAAAGAATTCCCACAATCGAAAATAATTATGAGAGGATGGCAACAAGCTAGAATCACGAATCTCAGAGAGAACGGATAGATATGGAGGAAAAGTCTTCTTCGTTCTTCAAAACCTGAGAATGACGACGAGAAACACCACCAAGAATTATTGAGGCACACCGGAAGAATCAAAAGCGAAGAGGTTGAGCCAACTATGAAAAGAATTTGAAAGATCTTGGAGAAAAGCATTTGACTAATGATAACTCATTCTTACGTCAAACTTGGAGAAGAATTTAGGATAGCTCTGGGAAAATAGAAGAGTCAGGTAAGATCCTGGGAAAAGACCTGTGGGTTAGGGCCCACTCAAAAGAACACCGTTGAAAAGATTTAAAAGAGATGTTGCACCGGTTGAATTAAATGACTTGAATGAGATACCAATCTCGAAAGAGCTTGAACGAATGCAGAGTGGAAACACGAATCTTCGAGATATCTTGAGCACTCCGGAACAATAGAATAGCGAGAAATGAATAAATATGAGGAGCACCGTCAAGAGAAGGTATTTGAGACGAGAAAAAGGGGATATAATCGACAAATCTTTACTTGAATCCACCGGAGAAGAGAAAGGAATGAGGAATGACGAACTTGAAGCTCCATTAGAATCTTCATGAGAATCACCGGATAAGAACATTGACGGAAAAGAATGGAGAAACTTCCCATCAATAAAATGGATACTCGATTAAGAAATCTGAGTCCTTGAAGAAAAGGGGTGGGAGGGAGGGAAAACAAAGGCAACTTGGAGACGGGTGAAACAAACACCGTTCAGAAGGGCTAGTAATAGATCTTGCGACTATTGAAGTGATCGGATCCACTTGAAGAGAAACACTGGTTGAAAAGGATTGGCAAGACAATCTCGATGATCAAGAAGGATTAGTATTCACATAGCAATATGAGAACACCATTTAGGAAAGGTATGGATTCAACATTTGACTTTGAAGCAACTCGAATACCACAAATAAAACAAAACAAAAGATTGGCTTGCAAAATAAGCCGGAACAAACATATGATAGAGATTTCGTCCGAAGTTTTCGTGGTGGGGCCTACACGGGCTCGAGTGTACAGCACCATCATGTACAAGGCAGTGCACATGACATACGAAGTGTCCCCGAGTCGGCATAGCCAAGGACTCTTTAAGACACAACGAGACCACTGTAAAAACGACCGTGGAAAGGCGGACCACTAGACGTCGAACCCCAATTTCATATCATACATCTGTCGAAAAGATATCCTAAGAGCTACTTGAATTCCCACCTATGAAACTCCCGAAATTTTTCCGGTTATGCAATCAGGTGTTGGGGATACAGGGGAAGCATAATATCTCACCCAAACAAGCAAATCCTACATCCAGCTGTATCCATCCTTCAACACATAACCAAGAAACCTTCGGAAATTGTCTACCTCAACCTTCGAAAAGCATCCGTTATACAAGTCATGGCAATACTCCCGTACTCACCTCAGTACTGGGTTATCGGGGTTATCTCACCAACAACTGCATAAAAGAGATTTTCGATGTCGGCGTACTAAACTCAGGTATTCCAGAACTGCAACGATAAAATTATGATGACAACACCTCAGAGCTCAACTCCCCGGGACACTTCCACAAAACCCCTGACAGGAGGCACCAAGACAATGATCTCATCATAAAACCATCGGAACGATTCCAAGATACCCGCGTGATCCTAAAATTTTTTTTAGTGAAATTTGAGAAGAGAAAAGTCAAAACTCTACGTCAGGATGCCTTACCAGAGCGATGAGGAGACTGGGAAGTAAAAAGAATTCCTAAGCTCTCCGATATACAATTCCTAAGGACTCAAAACATTTTTTTCTAGACTCAAACTCGGCTGCTAAAAACGATCAATCAGTGGGGCTCCTAAGGTCGGGGAAGGCTCTGATACCAACTTGTAACGCCCTCGATGCGGCTATATCTCCCACGTGTCGAAGCACGACTTAGAGGCATAACCGCATTGAAAGCAATGTCGCAAGTGAGGTAATCTTCACACAACCCATGTAATACATAAGAGAAAGAGATACATAGTTGGCTTACAATCGCCACTTCACACAATTACATGAATAAAGCATTACATCATCCAGATACAATCAAGGTCCGACTACGGAACCAAAATAAAAGAAGAACCCCAAATGCGACAAAGGTCCCCGATCGACCCCAACTGGGCTCCACTACTGATCAACTAGAACGAAACAACACAAAGGGCAAGATCTTCATCGAGCTCCTCCTGAGCTTGGTTGCGTCATCTGCACGGACTCAACGGCACCTGCAAGCTGGTTTGGAAGTATCTGTGAGCCACAGGGACTCAGCAATCTCGCACCCGCGAGATCAAGACTATTTAAGCTTATCGGAAGGATGGAGTAATGAGGTGGAGCTGCAGCAAGCGACTAGCATATATGGTGGCTAACATACGCAAATGAGAGCGAGAAGAGAAGGCAAAGCACGGTCGATAAAGGTATGATCAAGAAGTGATCCTGGACTACCTACGTCAAGCATAACTCCAACAACCGTGTTCACTTCCCGGACTCCGCCGGAAAGAGACCATCACGGTTACACACACGGTTGATGTATTTTAATTAAGGTCGACTTCGGGTTTTCTACAACCGGACGTTAACAAATTCCCATCTGCCCATAACCGCGGGCATGGCTTTCGAAAGTTCAAATCCCTGCAGGGTGTCCCAACTTAGCCCATCACAAGCTCTCACGGTCAACGAAGGAATAGACCTCCACCTGAGACATTCCGATCAGACTCGGTATCCCGGTACAACAAGACATTTCTACAGGGTAAAACTAAACCAGCAACACCGCCCGAATGTGCCGACAAATCCCGATAGGAGCTGTACATATCTCTTTCTCAGGGCACACTCAGATGAGCGCTCCGTACAACTAAAACCAAACCTCGAGTTGCCCCGAGGGGGCGCTGCACAGGACTCTAGTTCGGACCAACACTTAGACAAGCACTGGCCCGGGGGGGG
>NC_041390.1:135061899-135112824 GCF_002162155.2 Triticum dicoccoides | reverse complement strand
GGGGGGGGGGGTTAAGATAAAGATGACCCTCGGGATGCGCGACTCCCAAGGGAAAAAGGCTAGGTGGCAAATGGTAAAACCAATGTTGGGCATTGCTGGAGAAGCTTTACTTAAGGCGAACTGTCAAGGGGTTCCCATAATAGCCCAACCGCGTAAGGGACGCAAAATCCGGGAACATAACACCGATATGATGGAAACTAGGGCGGCAAGAGTGGAACAAAACACCAGGCATAAGGCCGAGCCTTCCACCCTTTACCAAGTATATAGATGCATTAATTAAGTAAGATATATTGTGATATCCCAACAAGCAAATAAATGTTCCAACAAGGAACGGCATCTCCATGTTCCAACAAGGAACAAACTTCAATCTTCACCTACAACTAACAACGCTATAAGAGGGGCTGAGCAAAGCGGTAACATAGCCAATCAACGGTTTGCTAGGACATTGGTGGGTTAGAGGCTGAACATGGCAATTTGGGAGGCTGACAAGCAAAAGGTAGGCATCGTAGCATTGGCATAGCAAGAGCGAGCAAACTAGCATAGCAAAGATAGTAGTGATTTCGAGGGTATGATCATCTTGCCTGAAATCCTGCAAGGAAGAAGAACGGGTCCATGAAGAAGACAAACGGACGTAGATGAACAAATCCTCACAACTCCGGAACGAAACCGAAGCTAACAAGAGAAGCAAACCGGAAAGAAGCAAACAACCATGGTAAACACACAAGCATAGTCAAGGCACGATGCACAATCAAGTATGATGCATGTCCGGTTTAATGAGGCATGGCATGGCAAAGTGCACAAACAATCCTACAAATTAAATGGAGCTCAATATGCAACTGCATATTGACGAAACACCACGATAAGTTATTTAGTTTGATCCCGTTTATGTACCCAACAATATTAAATGTTGTTAAGCATGGCAAGAGGGTGAAGCAAATTAAAACTACCTATCTAGTCAAGGTTAAATGAGGCCGGAAGCAACAAACAACAATTCCGGAGAATCCCCATATGCATTTTTTTAGATTTGTACTGTTCTTCCCTAAACAATATTTTAGAGTTGTTAAACATGCAAATAAAGGTCACCATGATAAACTAGGCAAAATTCTACCCCATTTACATATAAAGTTTATTTAATTCGGAGCTACGGTTATTTAGTTATGAAATAAAGCATTTTAGCATGGCATATTAGCAAATTTAAATAAACAGCAAGTTAAACAGTTTAAACATGGATGAAAATGGCATATTCTTAAACTACACAATTTTCTGAGCATGTTTCATATATAAAACATTTTAATCCGATGCACGGTTAGTGAGTTATTAAATGCATGAACTAGGGGGACTAAACTGTAAAACTGGCAGTCTCAGGAATAATAGGAAAAATTCAGGCGCTGAAAAAAAACACATGACGGGCTGAATCTGGGGCAAGCCCAACAGGTGAAAAAAATAAGAGGAGGGGGCGCTTGGGGGCTGCTCACCCTGGGCCTGGCCCGGTAGCAGAGAGGAGGAGGCAGGCCGGCTTGGGGCTGCGGGGCTGGGCCGGATCTGGCACGGGAGGAGGCACGCTGGGCCGGCCGGCCTTGGTTCAATCGGGGAAGGGTCAATGCGCAGCGACCCATGTACGGCAACGGTCACCTCGTCTCATCCCGCACGAAGCAGAGGACCATGGCGACGGCGTAGCAAAGCTCCGGCGAGGGAGGGTCCGGTGGCGCTCGCGAGGGCTGGAACGGGTTACTGGGCGGCGGATCCAGCCTCGGGGTGCCAGATCCGGTCGATGGCGAGGCGAGACGACAGGGAGGCGCGGATCTCCACCGACGACGACGACCTACGGGAGGGAGAGGATGAAGCAGGGAGGAGAGGGGCAGGTCAGGGAGGAGGAAGAGGGCGACGGGGCTCCTGCCTGGGGTTCGCCGGCGAGGGTGGTGGCTTGCGAGGACTTGGCCGGCGAGGAGGGATCGAGGAGCTCAGGCTCCTACCTCCTGGACGAGGGGAAGGATCGGGCGCGAGGTCCCTTGCTCAGCTGCTGCACGCACGGGAATGAGGAGGCAAGGGGATCAGTCGTCGGGGCCGGAACCGATGCAGAGGAGGTCACAGGCGAGGCGGGGGAAGACGACGGCAGCTGCTGCTTGCGAACACAGCGCCCATGGTTGTCTCCTGTGAGCGAAAATAGAGAGAGGGAGGGGAAGATCGTGAGAACGGGAGGTAGGGTAGCAAATGGGGAAAAGGAGCAGGGCTGTCGGGGCACTCATCTCCGGCGACTGGGAGCTGCTGCTCCGGCTGCGCTGGTTGGGTGGGCGACGGGATCCAGGGGAGGCACTAGTTGGTTGGGCATGGAAATTGAGGAGGAGCGGGGGCGGCTGTGGTTGAAATCGAGGAGGGGAGGATTTGGATCTGGGAAGATCCCAAGGTGGAAGGAGAGACCGGGTGGAGTGGCGGCGCGGTGATGGAATGGATGGGACGTCTCCCTAGATTTTAGGGTTGGATCTGATATTTATATCAGATGAGTTTTAGGTTAGGGGCTAACTCTTCCCTCCGATTAAAATTGGACGGTCGAGGATAAATAGCTTAGGAAAGTCCAATGAGAAATCGATGATGTCTTGTAGACGTTTGTGGATGATCCGGATACAACGGTGGCGACAACTCGGTTCGGGTCCGGGACAACTTTCGGGCGCGCGCGAGGAGGGTCGCGGGCTGACGAGAGAGGTTAGGTAGGGCCTGGTGGTGAGTAGTGGCTGTGTAGACGGTCTCGAGCTGAGAGAAGAGAAGAGAGGGAGGCCCGGCGACTATTTCCGGAGACCGAAAACGTCCGACGTTTTGACCGGCTACTATTGCCGCTATATTTATCCGTTGGGGCGTCAAACGAACTCCGATTGCGATGAAACTTGGCAGGCGGTCTGTCTACACTATAATAAGACCACACACCAAATTTCAACCCAATCCGAGAACATTTTCCGGCCACTTATAAAATAATATTTCGGACATGCCGCGGGCGCGTGCAAGTGTGTCTGGGCTTAGAACGGACAACGGACGGAACGAGGAGACCGGGATGGATGCAAGTTTTGAAAACATGATGATGCAATGCACATGATGACATGATGAAATGCAACACGCAAGCCAATGACAAGACAACAAAAACGAATAACTGAACGACACCTGGCACATCGGTCTCGGGGCGTTACATCAGTGCTGTTGACAAACCTGTTGAAAAGGTCGCGAGGCTCCGTGGCCATGCAGTAGTGGTAGATGAGGACATGATGGTGCACGCACAACTGGGCAACGACAACCTTCTTATCTATGCTGGGATGACTGGCGGTGTACTGGAGGTTGATGCCGACCACCTTGTACTTGTCTCGAGAAAGCAACTGCTCAACGCTGTTGATGTAGTTGTCCACCACGGACGGGTCGATGGTGTACACCATCGAGAGATCTGTCTCCCTCGCGTGGGTCTCCACTCTATGCTCGCCGAACTCCATTGGAGCGCCACTAGACATCCCCTCTCTATGTGTCGTCGTGGGTGTGCTTGTTGTGTTGTGGGGCATGATCAAAAAGTTGAAGAGACTAAGGTTATAATGGCCGCGAGAATTAAAGGGGAAGCCGGATGGCCAGGAATATCGGCAGACCCTGATGGCAGTTCTAATTTGCAGCGTGTAACTCCATCATGCCGCACGTAACTGCATCGCATGGCAACGCGCGCGGCAGAATCGCATGCATATGGGGCCCCCGACGTGATCGTGCGCATGCCCAATGGCTGGCAGAGCGCTCCGCGACCGCCTCAACGGCAAGCAACTATGTATATATATATATGCATATAGCAGTTGAACACGCAAGGAAAATGTGTCCTCAAGCCCAGCGCGCCGATGGACGCGAGTAGAGCGCGCCGCGGCGCCTAATGGTGAGTAGAGCGCGCTGCGGCGCCTAACGACGAGCAGAGCTTGCCGAGGGACGCGAGAAAAGGCCGGCACAATGATAGGTGGAAAATAAGACGAACTGTGCAAGCGATGTCGGAGACATCAAGAATGAATCAGATTAGAGTTGCGTGTGCGATACATGGCATACAGTTGATCCATCTGAGTTGTTTGTGATGGAATAAGCCTTGTGTGTTGCCGGCAAACGCTTGCTGGTATATAACCTTAAATTTAACCAAAAAATGTTAATGCATGTTACAAAAATTGTATAGCTGGAAACTATGTTCAAATACGACCCCAACAATATAATCTTTGGCGACATGCATTTGTATTTTATTAGTTAAATCCTACTTATAATCCAGGACGGGGGTATAGTAGGTAATTAAATCGCAAACATTTTTTATTAACCATATGTGTACGTGGCCTTTCGTCCTCCTCTCGCACGTCTTGTCACCCCGCTGCCGCAGACGGCTTACATCGCAAGCTTGTGCAACGCACGGGGGCATTCTTCTCGCCAAACGGTGGCGCCAATGAATTGTCAGTGAGCCCGTTCCCACGCAACCCCGCAGTTTCCCGTGCAAGCTTCCCGCCCGACTCGGTGAAATCCCCCAAATTCCCAATGCTTACCGGCCTGCTATATAAACCCTCACGGACGGCGAGACCTGTGTCGCATTTTCCCCTCCCTCCCTGTATCTTATCTCGTTTGCTTCTCCCACAATCGCCAATGGCACCGCTCCGTCGTCGTCGCTCAGCCACTCCACCGTCATTAGAGGACAACTCCAGCTGGGAGGCTACAACGCGGTGGCGGCGCAGTCCCAGGCGTAGTGTAGTGCGGGTAGCGTCCCTACTGGGTGTGCGCGGAACACCCACTACATGCTCCACCGCCGTTGCCCGTCGGCACTATTGCCGGCCGCCGTTGCCGCCACACCACCATCGAAAGCCAGGGCCATCTCCCGCTCTACCGCCGCGGCCCGAAGGCGGGAGGTGGCTGTTGTGGCCGCCACCCCACTGCCGGCCATCATGGCCATCACACGCTCCGCCACCACGGCCCGAAGGCGGGAGGTGGTGGTCGTGGCCGCCACCCCATCGTCGGCCGCCTTGGCCGCCAGCCCCACCGTCGACCACCGGGATCATCACCCGCTCCGCCACCACGGCCCGAAGGCAGGAGGTGGAGGTGGAGGCCCGCACGTGCGTTAGAGACCTTGCGCGCTACATCGAGTTCCTGCGGGAGGAGGAGGAGCGCCTCGTCGATCATGCAAAGAGCCTAACCGCAGCCGTAGCCGCAGCACACGCCATCACAGAGGCGAGGAATCAGGAGATCTATGAGCAGTCTGGCCGCTTCGAGAGGGATCATCTGGAGCGGCAATGGGCGTTTGAGCTGGCGAGCGTCGTTGAACATGCAGCAGTGGCAAGCATCGTATTGCATTTGTCCAGCTCGTCGGTAGGCTCCTCCTCCTCCTCCTCTGCCTCTTAATGAGTGCGCTCGGCAGAGGAGAGGCTGCTGGAAGTTGCACAAAGCCCCTCTGTAGTAGTAGTATTTAGGGGCTATTTTGTTCAGTTCATCTGACTATAGATGTGTGGTGGAACTGTACAACGTACTTAAAATTAGCTAGTATATATAGTTGAACTAGCTATTTCAGTACGTGGTTGGCAACAATTGGGGAAAAGTTTGGTCGGTTCAGCTGTTGAGTTGAACTGTTTGTATAAATTAAGAACGCCCGCTTAATCTATGAATGAAATCTATGCTTAATTACTGAATATTAGTTGCAAAAATTAGATAGTGCTAGTGTTTTTTAGTTTCATATTTTGACAAATCGCAGTGTTACAAGGATTGACAAATGGCAATGTTACTAGATCAACAAATGTCAATCTTTCCAGTTTGATAAATGGCAACATACCCAATATGACAGATGGAAATCTTACCAAATAGTTTGTACGTGGTTGCACACGGGTTATCCAAAACAACCATTTGCGTTGAAGGGATGCATAAATCCTACGCTGCGAATTTTCCCTTGACTTAAGGGGGAAGACCATAGCTCTCACTTTGCATACGAGTGTTCTATCTAAAACGTTTGCGATCAAGAGCTGCAAAATCTTGCTCGGCACATTTTCTCTTGGCTTCCCGGGGAATCTGTCGATTTGCATGCGGGTATTCTAACTAAAACATTTGCGATCAAGAGCTACACAAATCTTGTGCAGCATACAGTTCGCATGCTTCCCGGTGAGCCTCCGCATTGGAGGACAGCTCACACGCCTCCCATTTAGTCAAACACTCAAGCACCTGTCCGCACGACACCTCCTAGCCATTAAAAGAGTGAGGCATGGCGTCACGTGAATGGTTAACAGAACACACACAATTTATATGCACTAGAGCAAATGCATGTAGTTCAAATTTGAGTTATGCACATAAAATGCCTAGAAAACCCAGTTAATGTATAAAAATGTCTAAACGAACCCCGAAAAATTCCAAAATTAAACAAAACACTCCTGTTGTTTTATGTTGACACTAGAAATTTTTTGAAAGCAATAAGAGGCAATGGATATCGTTTCCTCACCAAAGGTGGCAGGTTCCCTACCGAAACCGTCACGCTTGTTGTGAGAAGCTCTGGTTTGTGAGACGCTTATACCCAAACCTGCCCCAAATGGGACAACAATTTTACCATGGCATGTTGATGCCGCTCCATGATAGCATGCCAAGTTTCATGAATTTTAGACGAGTTTTGAATTTACTAGAATTTAAAAACCAGGTATCTCAATGTTTGCGGCCGAGTGGCGGTAGCAGGGTGTTTGAAATTCATTCTCATTTCTTGCATGGGATCTAAGCGTGGAAGCAAGGACACAAATTTGATTTTTCAACCAGTTTATATACACTGGAGCATGTGCATGTAGTTCAAATTTGAATTATGCACCTGAAATGCCTACAAAACCAAGTTAATGTATAAAAATGTCCAAACGAACCCCGAAAAATTCAGAAATTAAACACAACACTCCTGTTGTTCTATGTTGACACTACAAAAATTTTAAAAGCAATAACAGGCAAAAAATATCGTTTCGCCCCCAAAGGTGGCACATTCCCTACCGAAACCATCACGCTTGTTGTGAGAAGCTCTAGTTTGTGAGACGCTTATACCCAAACCTACCCCAAATGGGACAACATTTTTACCACGACATGTTGATGCCGCTCCATGATAGCATGCCAAGTTTCATGAATTTCAGACGAGTTTTGGATTTACTAGAATTTAAAAACCAGGTCTCTCAATGTTTGCGGCCGAGTGACGGTGGCAGGGTGTTTGAAATTCATTCCCATTTCTTGCATGGGACTAAAGCATGCAGCCAAGGACACATATTTGATTTTTCAACCGGTATATATGCACTGGAGCATGTGCACGTAGTTCAAATTTAAATTATGCACCTAAAATGCCTACAAAACCAAGTTAACGTATAAAAATGTCCAAACGAATGCCGAAAAATTCAAAAATTAAACATAAAACTGCTGTTATTCTATGTTGATACTAGAAATTTTTTGAAAGCAATAAGAGGCAACGGATATCATTTCGTCCCCAAAGGTGTCATGTTCCCTACCGAAACCATCACGCTTGTTGTGAGAAGCTCTGGTTTGTGAGATGCTTATACCCAAACCTGCCCCAAATGGGACAACATTTTTACCATGGCATGTCGATGCCGCTCCATGATAGCATGCCAAGTTTCATGAATTTTAGACGAGTTTTGGATTTACTAGAATTTAAAATCCAGGTATCTCAATGTCTGCGGCCGAGTGACAGTGGCAGGGTGTTTGAAATTCATTCCCATCTCTTGCATGGGACCAAAGCATGCAACCAAGGACACAGATTTGATTTCTCAACCAGTTTATATGCATTGGAGCATGTGCATGTACTTCAAATTTGAATTATGCACCTGAAATGCCTACAAAACCAAGTTAATGTATAAAAATGTCCAAACGAACCCCAAAAAATTCAAAAATTAAACACAACACTCCTGTTGTTCTATGTTGACACTAGAAAAATTTTGAAAGCAATAAGAGGCAACGGATATCGTTTCGTCCCCGAAGGTGGCACGTTCCCTACCGAAACCATCACACTTGTTGTGAGAAGCTCTGGTTTGTGAGACGCTTATACCCAAACCTGCCCCAAATGGGACAAATTTTTTACCACGGCATGTTGATGCTGCTCCATGATAGTGTGCCAAGTTTCATGAATTTCAGACGAGTTTTGGATTTACTAGAATTTAAAAACCAGGTATCTCAATGTTTGCGGCCGAGTGACGGTGGCAGGGTGTTTGAAATCCATTCCCATTTCGTGCATGGGACCTAAGCATGGAACCAAGGACACATATTTGATTTTTCAACCAGTTTATATGCACCGAAGCTTGTGCATGTAGTTCAAATTTGAATTATGCACCTGAAATGCCTAAAAAAACCTAGTTAATGTATAAAATGTCCAAACGAACCCTGAAAAATTCCAAAATTGAACACAACACTCCTGTTGTTCTATGTTTACAGTAGAATTTTGTAGAAGCAATAAGAGGCAACGGATATCGTTTCGTCCCCAAATGTGGCATGTTCCCTATCAAAACCATCACGCTTGTTGTGAGAAGCTCTGGTTTGAGAGAAGCTTATACCCAAACCTAACCCAAATGGGACAAATTTTTTACCACGACATGTTGATGCCGCTCCATGATAGCATGCCAAATTTCATGAATTTCAGATGAGTTTTGCATTTACTAGAATTTAAAAACTAGGTATCTCAATGTTTGCGGCCAAGTGACGGTGGCACGGTGTTTGAAATTCATTCCCATTTCTTGCATGAGACCTAACCATGGAACGAAGGACACATATTTGATTTTGTCAACCAGTTTATATGCACTGGAGCATGTGCATGTAGATCAAATTTTAATTATGCACCTGAAATGCCTACAAAATCTAGTTAATGTATAAAAATGTCCAAACGAACCCCGAAAAATTCCAAACTTAAACACAACACTCCTGTTGTTCTATGTTGACACTAGAAATTTTTTGGAAGCAATAAGAGGCAACAGATATTGTTTCGTCTCCAAAGGTGGCACGTTCCCTGCCGAAACCATCACGCTTTTTTGTGAGAAGCTCTAGTTTGGGAGAAGCTTATACCCAAACCTGCCCAGAATGGGACAAAATTTTTACGACGTCATGTTGTTGGCGCTCCATGGTAGCATGCCGAGTTTCATGAATTTCAGACGAGTTTTGGATTTACTAGAATTTAAAAAACCAAGTATCTCAATGTTTGCGGTCAAGTGACGATGGCAGGGTGTTTGACACTCATTCCCATTTATTGCATGGGACCTAAGCATGCAACCAAGGACATAGATTTGATTTTTCAACCAGTTTATATGCACTAGAGCATGTGCATGTAGTTCAAATTTGAATTATGCACCTGAAATGCCTACAAAACCAAGTTAATGCATAAAAACATCCAAACGAACCCTGAATAATTCCAATTTTTTTGACAACACGCCTATAGTTGCATGTTCACTGCGGATAAAAGTTCTAGCAATTCAAACACCATCCTTTGCAGCTATGCCCCCATTACGTAATTGAAATCAAGTTGAAAAATCAAGTAGACCGCACACAGTTTATTATCACCAACCGTGTGAGATGTAGCACAAAATATCTTGGAGCACCGTCGGAGTGTCAAGCACACCAGCCTGCTCCTTAAAATATCATTTCACTGCTTAATCATCGCTTGTGAAAGATGGGGACGTGTACCCGCATCGTGAGGGCAACTTCGGCGGCCCACTCCGACGAGAGCGCGGCCGCAGCCGCCAGGCGCGTGCTAACAAGCTTCATGAGGGCGACCGCAATATGTGTCCGGGCGGCCAAGGCATCCCAAACAGACGATGTTGCTTCTCAGGTGGCGGCAGCAGCATCTGCCTCGGGGATAGCAATTGGCGAGAGCGGCACAACAACTGTCCCTTTTGCAGTGGCGGTCTTAGCCCTGATGGAGACCGCCCACGACTATGTCGAGGCCGTCCACGCCCAGCGCGTGGTGGTCACCGCACAAATCAAATAAAGCTTCTCAGACAACGGTCGGCAACACACGGCCAAAGAGTTGGCAATCGCGAGAGAGTTCGAGCAGCCGTCCATTCCTGTGTGGCATACCTTGCCATGACGGAGCCCGCCAAAGCCCAAATTGCGGCCGCCCATGCCCAGCTCGTGGCGGCCTATTCCAAAGATATGGCGAACACGGATGGCGAGATGCTTGCCAAGCTGGACATGGAGGCGGCGTCGGAGATCGACGAGCACCAGCCGTAGTAGTACTCTTTGTTTTGTTTAATTATAAGAGCGCTGGTCTTTAATTTGTTAGAGTAATGTTTAGGTCAGCTAGCTCTGTTTAATTGCTGAACTTGCTTGATTAAGAAGTGTGGGTGTGCTGTAGTCTCCTTTGTGTACCCAAATTATGCAATGACGTGGATGACCACTATAACCAGGGAAATTCGAACCAAAATATTTGACATTCAAACTCATCACACACGGGTTAAGCTATCTGAATTGTTTGTGATGTTCACATATTGTACACAGTTCTGAATAAGGGACCATGTCTGATGACACTTTGCGCGCCAGTTTTTTCGCTGAAGCGATTCCAAATTTTTGGCTTCCGCGAAAATATCTACCTCCCCGTCCCCTCCCCCTTACCAAAAGCCACATTTCCCCTGTTTTCGCCTTCCTTTCCAAGTTGAAACCTTCACTCCTTGCTTGCAGTGCCGCCTCCTCGCCGGCGACCCTCCTTCACGCTGCTCGGCCTTGCAGTATCCAGGCAGGTAATCCACACCTGACCCCCATCCTCCTCCTCCTTCCACATCCCACATACCCCGACCGCCGGCGTGAGTGCAAAATCTTCCACCCAAATCACCGAACCCTCCACCAAATAAGCGCCGCCCTAAGCCATGGTGCACGCAGTATAGCCAGGATCTCAATGAACATTTGGCAGCGGAGAAGGGAATCGCGACCGCACGCGCGGATGAGGTCGCGATGGCTGCCATTCGTGTCGACCCCCAGATCTTGGAGGAGAACCTTGCCATTTGCTAGCTATGCCAGTTAAGCATGCTTGGTTTACTCGTTGCGTGTGCTGCTCCTGCCTTTCCTTCACAAATTCTAGTGAATTGTGCTATCTAATTTTACCATGCAATCTGTTGTTCTAGTGTATATGTTCTATATGTCGTGCAGTGTGGTGCTCACTTATTAACTGTTTTGTTAATTAGTTGTCATCTTCAGTTAACTGTTTGGTTCAACTCTACAAATGTGATGTTCATCTCCAGGCTGCAATTTTGTATTGTCTTCCATGTGAGAAATAAATTGAATTTATCTTTACAAAATACATGAGAAACGAATACAATTGCTATATTTCCAAGTTGTCAAGCATGCTTGGTTTGGTTATACATTGTGCAATGTGGTGCTCAGTTAACGTTTGGTTCATTTGTGTTGTGGTGTTTAGTTAACTTTTTGGTTCAATTCTGCAATGCGAAGTTCAATAGTTGTGGGTGCATTTTGTTATTGTATACCATGTGAGGAATAAATTAAATTTGGCTGTAGTAAATACATGAGAAACAAATACAATTGCTATATTTCCAAGTTGTTAATCATGCTTGGTTTGGTTAACTATTTGATCTTCTATTAGGAGTATGTTATATTGTGCAATGTGGTGCTCAGCTAATGTTTGGTTCATTTGTTGTGGTGTTTAGTTAACTGCTTGGTTCAATTATGCAATGCGATGTCCAATTGTCGTGAGTAGAATTTTGTATTGTTGTGCATGTGAGGAATAAATCAAATTTGGCTGCACTTAATACATGAGAAACATATACAAATGATATATTTCCTAGTTCTTAATCATGCTTGGTTTGGATAAATGGGTTTTCCATGTGGCTTGAATTAATCTGATGAATCTACAATGTGCTTATTTTTCATCAACATATTTTACTGATAGCATGCGAACCCTTACTTAACCTCATGACTAACTACCTTATATGTGTTGCAGGGAAACAATGGGAAGCACTGAGGTTTACAATCGAGGTTAGCACGTGCATGGTCCGTTGTCTAATAACATATTATTGTGCAATTGTAGGAACCATTCTAATATTTTGGTTTTTAACAATTTGGTCTTGCACATGTAGGTCCTGCTGTCAGAGGTTTTGACCCACTGTTTGACCCTTTTTGCATATGGGGAAATGAGTTTTCCATGAATATCAGTCAAGTCAAGAAACTCAGAAAGATTGTTAGGATAAAGAAATTAGCTACAAAAAACAACAGGATCTTTGTCTGCACAATGAAGAAGACATCAGTTCACTACAGGATGGTTCTAACTATTAAACCTTGCCTTTTTTGTTCCTTTGCCCCATTTCCAATATAGAGAAGATATTTATGCACATCCTTGTTTTCAGGCCTTTTCAAAGCAGTTCACTGATGATTACCTCTCAAACCACCTGTATGGTCAGGAGGCGATGAAGGTATTCATACAACACCCACGGTACAATATTGAAGTGTTCCCGAAGAGGACAAAGGATGAACGGTCAATCATCCACATGCACTAGCCTAAAGTTACAAAGACCTTGAACAACAATGTAGGCTCAATATTCGCCTTCTGCTTCAGCAGTTTTCCAGATGAGATACATCTGTCTATGTATCATCTATGATGCTAATTTCAAAAGGTTATAGATGTTGCATGTGAAACTTGGTGCTGGTGTAGTTGTGTAATGGGGTAGCTGAGTACTGAAGCTATATGATGTTGTACTTTGATGTATTTCAATTATGAAAATGAAATATATTGTGTGCGTAATATGAAATGTCAATTAGATTAATAAATGGATAATTAATAATCGGATAATTATCCAGCTAATTGGGTTTTTCTATTGCAAAAAGTTATTGAGAAAACACCTTGTGTGATGCATGCAATAACACACACATTTTATAGGAATAAACCGTGTTGGATTAATGAACAATCACACACGACCTTCTCTTGAAAACTGTTTGCGTTAAGCCACCTTGCGCAAACGTTTACCACATAAAAACTATGTGTGATGGACAACCTTTGCCACACAGTTTCTTCTACGGACCGTGTGTGATGCATTCAATAAAGCAAACAATAAAATTGTTAATATCGTGTGGAATGGCAATGCTATCACAAATGATTTAACGGGAAAATTTTGTGTGATGTACCTGTGAACGGAAACATTTTCCTTGGAGCAACTGTGTGGGATGTACATACTGTTGGGGAACACGGTATTTCAAAAAATTTCCTACGATCACGCAAGATATATCTAGGAGATACATAGCAACGAGAGGGGAGAGTGTTTCCATGTACTCTCGTAGACCGAAAGCGGAAGTGTTTAGTAACGCAGTTGATGTAGTCGAATGCCTTCGCGATTCAACCGATCCTAGCACCGAACGTACGGCACCTCCGTGTTCAACACACGTTCAGCTCGATGATGTCCCTCGAGCTCTTGATTTAGTTATCGATGAGGGAGAGTTTCGTTAGCATGACGGTGTGGCGACGGTGATGATGAAGTTACCGGCACAGGGCTTCGCCTAAGCACTACGACAATATGACCAAGGTGTGTAACTGTGGAGGGGGGCACTGCACATGGGTAAGAGAAGACTTGGTGTGCCTTTGGGGTGCTCCCTCCCACGTATATAAAGGAGGGGGAAGAGGAGGACGGCCCTAGAGGGGGCACACCAAGGGGGGCGAGTCCTACTTGGACTCCCGGTCCAAGTAGGAGTTGCCCCCTCCTATTCCAACTAGGAGAAGGAGGGAAGGAGGAAGATGGGAGAAGGAAAGAGAGGGGGCGCCGCCCCTCCTAGTCCAATTCGAACCAGCCCTTGGGGGGCGCGCGGCCACCCTTGAGGCCCTTCTCTCCTTTCCACTAAAGCCCATTAAGGCCCATTACTTCCCCCGGGGGGTTCCGGTAAACTCCCGGTACTCCGGAAAATACCCGAAACTCTTCGGAACCATTCCGGTGTCCGAATATAACCTTCCAATATATCTATCTTTACCTCTCGACCATTTCAAGACTCCTCTTCATGTCCGTGATCTCATCCGGTACTCTTAACAAACTTCGGTCATCAAATCACATAACTCATATAATACTATATCGTGATCGAACGTTAAGCGTGCGGACCCTATGGGTTCGAGAACTATGTAGACATAACCAGGACACATCTCCGGTCAATAACCAATAGCGGAACCTGGATGTTCATATTGGCTCCTACATATTCTACAAATATCTTTATCGGTCAAACCGCATAACAACATACGTTGTTCCCTTTATCATTGATATGTTACTTGCCCGAGATTCAATCATCGGTATCATCATACCTAGTTCAGTCTCGTTACTGGCAAGTCTCTTTACTCGTTTTGTAATGCATCATCCTATAACTAACTCACTAGTCACATTGCTTGCAAGGCTTATAGTGATGTGCATTACCGAGAGGGCCCATAGATACCTCTCCAATACTTGGAGTGACAAATCCTAATCTCGATCTATGCCAACTCAACAAACACCATCGGAGACACCCGTAGAGCATCTTTATAATCACCAAGTTACATTGTGACGCTTGATAGCACACAAGGTGTTCCTCCGATATTCGGGAGTTGCATAATCTCATAGTCAGGGGAACATGTAAGTCATGAAGAAAGCAATAGCAATAAAACTAAACGGTCATTATGCTAAGCTAACGGATGGGTCTTGTCCATCACATCATTCTCTAATGATGCAATCCCGTTCATTAAATGACAACACATGTCTATGGTTAGGAAACTTAACCATCTTTGATTAATGAGCTAGTCCAGTAGAGGCATACTAGGGACACTCAGTTTTGTCTATGTATTCACACATGTACTAAGTTTCCAGTCAATACAATTCTAGCATGAATAATAAACATTTATCATGATATAAGGAAACATAAATAACAACTTTATTATTGCCTCTAGGGCATATTTCCTTCACATACGAACAGAAACATTTAGCGGGGACTGACTGTGTGGGATGTATTTGTTTTAGTTCTACTATACGTATTTCCGTATTTGAGCACTCGCCGGCCGCACACGAACTCATTTTGCCAAGCGCGTGTGCCAGGAGGGCCATATCCCGACGATTTCTGGGTCATGTGGGAAGGACCCCCTATCACCGTCACTCACTAGGCGACGGTTCCAAATGCCGTCGCGGAAAGGGGTTAAAAACCGTTTGTATAGCACCTCATTGTACTAGTGTATGATCATTCTTCTAACGTCATACCTTCAATGTTGTTTTTAGGACTATCGCTGCACTTAACGATATCCTAATATACGGAAAACATGATCACCAGAAATGCTTAAGCCAGTCCTAGAGGCAAGGCTCGGAACCTATTGTTTGACCGTTTATCATTCCACACGTGCATATGAGTTTTCCACTGAATTGCATATTCTAGGATCATAGCAGTTATAGCATGAAATATAAACTCTTAATTATGAATAATGAAAATATAATAATACAATATTATTGCCTCTAGGGCATATTTCCAACAGTCTCCCACTTGCACTAGAGTCAATAATCTAGTTGCATAACACTTAACAACTTATCTTGTGTTATTAATGCATTACTTGTGGCAGAGCCTTCATCATTAGTTTTTACAAACTAAAAACTTTGTGATATTTGTGCTGGTATTGTCTGCTTCTCAGATCTTAATCCGTCTAGCTTTTCAGCCATAATATTTTATTCATAATATAAATATTATTGGATTTATGATCATAATATTGTTATGTCAAGACTCTTCTTGATCATATCTTGAATTAACCCATTTTTATAAAGATTCTTCTTGCATAACCTTTATGGGTTACTTACAACTTTTGCAACATCTATTCAGACAAAACATTGATATCAAAACAATTCTTGATTCAAATAAAAATTGAAACATCTCATGTTTTCAAGGCGTATATCCTTATCGTTTATAGATTCAAAAAATTTGTTCATATATAATTCTGAATTATTATAGCCCAACTATGAAGTTTGATATTCATATATTCTTAATGATGAATTTTAACCTCAAGACCTTGAAATAAACATTTTATCCTTTGATGTTTTTATTTACTAACTTTTTGAAGGAAATATGCCCTAGAGGCAATAATAAAGTTGTTATTTATATTTCCTTATATCATAATAAATGTTTATTATTCATGCTAGAATTGTATTAACCGGGAACTTGATACATGTGTGAATACATAGACAAACAGAGTGTCCCTAGTATGCCTCTACTTGACTAGCTCGTTAATCAAAGATGGTTAAGTTTCCTAGCCATAGACATGTGTTGTCATTTGATGAACGGGATCACATCATTAGAGAATGATGTGATGGACAAGACCCATCCGTTAGCTTAGCACTATGATCATTTAGTTTGTTGGTATTGCTTTCTTCATGACTTATACATGTTCCTATGACTATGAGATTATGCAACTCCTGAATACCGGAGGAACACTTAGTGTGCTATCAAACATCATAATGTAACTAGGTGATTATAAAGATGCTCTACAGGTGTCTCTGATGGTGTTTGTTGAGTTGGCATAGATCAAGATTACGATTTGTCACTCCGATTGTCGGAGAGGTATCTCTGGGCCCTCTCGGTAATGCTCATCACTATAAGCCTTGCAAGCAATGTGACTAAAGAGTTAGTTACGGGATGATGCATTACGGAATGAGTAAAGATACTTGCAGGTAATGAGATTCAACTAGATATGAGTATACCGATGATCGAATCTCGGGCAAGTAACATACCATGACAAAGGGAACAACTTATGTTGTTATGCGGTTTGACCAATAAAGATCTTCGTAGAATATGTAGGAACCAATATGAGCATCCATGTTCCGCTATTGGTTATTGACCGGAAGTGAGTCTCGGTCATGTCTACATAGTTCTCGAACCCGTAGGGTCCGCACGCTTAACGTTCGATGATGAATGGTATTATGAGTTTATGTGTTTTGATGTACCTAAGGCAGTTCAGAGTCCTGGATGTGATCACGGACATGATGAGGAGTCTCAAAATGGTCGAGACATAAAGATCGACATATTGGAAGGCTATGTTTGGACATCGGAATGGTTCTGGATGAGTTAAGGCATTTACCGGAGTACCGGGGGGTTATCGGAACCCCCTGGGGAGTCAATGTGCCTTATTGGGCCTTAGTGGGAGAGAGGAGGAGGCGGCCAGGTGGAGGGTGCGCCCCCAAGCCAAATCCGAATTGGGTGGGGGCCCGGCCCCCCTTTCCTTCCCTCTCTCTCTTCCTTCTTCTCCTACTCCTACTAGGAGGGGGGAAACCTACACCTACTGGGAGTAGGACTCCCCCCTTGGGCGCGCCCTATGAGGGCCGGCCCTCCCCTCCTCCACTCCTTTATATATGGGGGAAGGGGGCACCCCATACACACACAAGGTGATTGTTTAGCTGTGTGCGGTGCCCCCTCAACATAGTTCCACCTCGGTCATATCATTGTAGTTCTTAGGCGAAGACCTGCGTCGGTAACTTCATCATCACCGTCATCACGCCGTCGTGCTGACAAAACTCTCCCTCGGCCTTAGCTGGATCAAGAATGTGAGGAACGTCACCGAGCTGAACATGTGCAGATCACGGAGGTGCCGTACGTTCGGTACTTGATTGGTTGGATCGCGAATACGTTCGACTACATCAACCGCGTTTCATAATGCTTCCGCTTTTGGTCTATGAGCATACATAGACATACTCTCCCCTTCTCGTTGCTATGCATCTCCTAGATAGATCTTGCGTGATCGTAGGATTTTTTTTGAAATATTGCGTTCCCCAACAGTGGTATCAGAGCCAGGTCTATGCGTAAATGTTATATGCATGAGTAGAACGCAAAGAGTTGTGGGCGATAATAGTCATACTGCTTACCAGCATGCCATACTTTGATTCAGCGGTATTGTTGGATGAAGCGACCCAGACCGACATTACATGACCGCGTTCATGAGACTGGTTCTACCATCGTGCTTCGCACACAGGTGACTAGTGGGTGTCTATTTCTTCAGCTTTAGTTGAATCGAGTGTGACTATGGCCGGTCCTTGTTGAAGGTTAAAACAACACACTTGACGAAAAATCGTTGTGGTTTTTGATGCGTAGGTAAGAACGGTTCTTGCTAAGCCCGCAGCAGCCATGTAAAACTTGCAACAACAAAGTAGAGGACGTTTAACTTGTTTTTGTAGGGCATGTTGTGATGTGATATGGTCAAGACGTGATGAGATATAAATTGTTGTATGAGATGATCATGTTTTATTAAAGTTATCGGCAACTGGCAGGAGCCTTATGGTTGTCTCTTTATTGCATAAGATGCAAGCGCCATACAATTGCTTTACTTTATCGCTATGCGATAGCAATAGTTGCAAAAGCAATACTTGGTGAGACGACCATGTGACGACACGTTGATAGAGATCAAGATGATGGAGATCCTGGTGTCATGCCGGTGACGATGGAGATCATGATGGTACTTTGGAGATGGAGATCAAAGGCACAAGATGATAGTGGCCATATCATGTCACATATTTTATTGCATATGATGTTTCTCTTTTATGCATCTTATTTTGTTAGTACGACGGTAGCATTATAAGATGATCCCTCACTAAATTTCAAGGTATAAGTGTTCTCCCTGAGTACGCACCATTGAGACAGTTCGTCGTGCCGAGACACCACGTGATGATCGGGTGTGATAAGCTCTACGTTCACATACAACGGGTGCAAGACAGTTTTGCACACGCGAAATACTCGGGTTAAACTTGACGAGCCTAGCATATGCAGATATGGCCTCGGAATACTGAGACTGAAATGTCGAGCGTGAATCATATAGAAGATATGATCAACATAGTGATGTTCACCATTGAAAACTACTCCATCTCACGTGATGGTCGGACATGGTTTAGTTGATATGGATCACGTGATCACTTAGATGATTAGAGGGATGTCTATCTAAGTGGGAGTTCTTAAGTAATATGATTAATTGAACTTTAATTTATCATGAACTTAGTCCTGGTAGTTTTTGCATATCTATGTTGTAGATCAATAGCTCGCGTATAGCTCCCCTGTTTTATTTTTGATATGTTCCTAGAGAAAAATAAGTTGAAAGATGATAGTAGCAATGATGCGGACTGGGTCCATGATCTAAGGATTATCCTCATTGCTGCACAGAAGAATTATGTCCTTGATGCACCGCTAGGTGACAGATCTATTGCAGGAGCAGATGTAGATGTTATGAACGTTTGGCAAGCTCAGTATGATGACTACTTGATAGTTTAGTGTGCCATGCTTTACGGCGTAGAACCGGGACTTCAAAATCAGTTTTGAATGCCACGGAGCATATAAGATGTTCCAAGAGCTGAAATTGGTACTTCAGACTCATGTCCGAGTCAAGAGGTATGAGACCTCTGACAAGTACTTTGCCTACAAGATGGAGGAGAATAGCTCAACCAATGAGCATGTGCTCAGAATGTCCGGGTACTACAATCGCTTGAATCAAGTGGGAGTTAATATTCCAGATAAGATGGTGATTGACAGAGTTCTCTAGTCACTATCACCAAGTTACTGGAACTTCGTGATGAACTATAATATGGAAGGGATGATGAAAAATGATTCCCAAGCTCTTCGTGATGCTGAAATCGACGAACGTAGAATTCAAGAAAGAGCATCAAGTGTTGATGGTTAATAAGACCACTAGTTTCAAGAAAAAAGGGGCAAAGGAAAAGAAAGGGAACTTCAAAGAATGACAAGCAAGTTTCCACTCCTATGAAGAAACCCAAAGCTAGACCTAAGCCAGAAACTGAGTGCTTCTACTGCAATGGGAATGGTCACTGGAAGCGGAACTACCCCAAGTACTTGGCGGATAAGAAGGATGGCAAAGTGAACAAATGTATATTTGATATACAGATTATTGATGTGTACTTTACTAGTGTTCATAATAGCCCCTGGGTATATGATACTGGTTCAGTTGCTATGATTAGTAACTTGAAACAAGAGTTACAAAATGAACAGGAACTAGTTGAGGGCAAGGTGACGATGTGTGTTGGAAGTGATTCCAAGGTTGATAAGATCACCATCGCACACTCCCTTTACCTTCGGAATTAGTGTTGAACCTAAAATAAATGTTATTTGGTGTTTGCGTTGAGCATAAATATGATTGGATCATGTTTATTGCAATACGGTTATTCATTTAAGTCAAAGAATAATTGTTGTTCTATTTACATGAATAAAACCTTCTATGGTCATACACTCAATATAAATGGTTTATTGAATCTTGATCGTAGTGATACACATATTCATAATTTTGAAGCCAAAAGATGCAAAGTTAATAATGATAGTGCAACTTATATGTGGCACTGCCGTTTAAGTCATATTGGTGTAAAGCGCATGAAGAAACTCCATGCTGATGGGCTTTTGGAATCACTTGATTCTGAATCATTTGATTCTTGTGAACCATGCCTCATGGGAAAGATGACTAAGACTACGTTCTCCAGAACAATGGAGCAAGAAACTGACTTATTGGAAAAAATACATACTGATGTATGCGATCCTATGAGTGTTGAGGCTCGCGGTGGGTATCATTATTTTCTGACCTTCATAGATGATTTGAGCAGATATGGGTATATCTACTTGATGAAACATAAGTCTGAAACACTTGAAAAGTTCAAAGAATTTCAGAGTGAAGTGGAAAATCATCGTAACAAGAAAAATAAAGTTTCTATGATCTGATCACGCAGACGAATATTTCAGTTTTGAGTTTGGTCTTCATTTGAAATGATGTGGAATATTTTCGCAACTCAGGCCACCTAGAACACCACAGCGTAATGGTGTGTCTGAACGTCATAACCGTACTTTATTAGATATGATGTGATCTATGATGTCTCTTACCGATTTATCACTATCGTTTTGGGGTTATGCATTAGAGACAGCTGCATTCACATTAAATAGGTGATGACCCACAAGTATAGGGAATCTATCATAGTCCTTTCGATAAGTAAGAGTGTCGAACCCAATGAGGAGCAGAAGGAAATGATAAGCAGTTTTCAGTAAGGTATTCTCTGCAAGCACTGAAATTATCGGTAACAGATAGTTTTGTGATAAGGTAATTTGTAACGGGTAACAAGTAATAAAAGTAAATAAGGTCCAGCAAGATGGCCCAATCCTTTTTGTATCAAAGGACAAGCCTGGAAGAACTCTTATATAAAGGAAAGTGCTCCCGAGGACACATGGGAACTGTCGTCAAGCTAGTTTTCATCACGCTCATATGATTCACGTTCGGTACTTTGATAATTTGATATGTGGATGGACTGGTGCTTGGGTACTGCCCTTACTTGGATAAGCATACCACTTATGATTAACCCCTCTTGCAAGCATCCGCTACTACAAAAGAAGTATTAAGGTAAACCTAACCATGGCATGAAACATATGGATCCAAATCAGCCCCTTACGAAGCAACACATAAACTAGGGTTTAAGCTTTTGTCACTCTAGCAACCCATCATATACTTATTACTTCCCAATGTCTTCCCATAGGACCAAACAATGGTGAAGTGTCGTGTAGTCGACGATCACATGACACCACTAGAGGAAAGACAACATACATCTCATCAAAATATCGAACGAATACCAAATTCACATGAGTACTTATAGCAAGACTTCTCCCATGTCACCAGGAACAAACGTAACTACTCACAAATCATATTCATGTTCATAATCAGAGGGGTATTAATATGCATAAAGGATCTGAACATATGATCTTCCACCAAATAAACCAACTAGCATCAACTACACGGAGTAATCAACACTACTAGCAACCCACGGGTACCAATCTGAGGTTTTGAGACAAAGATTGGATACAAGAGATGAACTAGGGTTTGAGAGGAGATGGTGCTGGTGAAGATGTTGATGGAGATTGACCCCCTCTCGATGAGAGGATCGATGGTGATGATGATGGTGATGATTTCCCCCTCCCGGAGAGATGTTTCCCCGGCAGAACAGTTCCGCTGGAGCCCTAGATTGGTTCCGCCAAGGTTCCGCCTCGTGGTGGCGGTGTTTCATCCCGAAAGCTTGCTTATGCTTTTTTTTCAGGGCGAAAGACTCCATATAGCCAAAGATGGGCACCGGAGGCCTGCCATGGGGCCCACGAGATAGGGGGCGCGCCCCCCACCCTCGTGGATGGTGGGTGGCCCCCCTCCGGTGCTTTCTTCACCCAATATTTTTTATATAATCCAAAACTGACTTCCATGGAGTTTCATGATTTTTGGATTTGTGCAGAATAGTCTCTAATATTTGCTCCTTTTCCAGGCCAGAATTCCAGCTGCCGGCATTCTCCCTCTTCGTGCAAACCATAAGTATTGTATCATAATGTGTAATAACAGCCCATAATGCAATAAATATCGATATAAAAGCATGATGCAAAATGGACGTATCAACTCCCCCAAGCTAGACCTCGTTTGTCCTCAAGCAGAAGCCGATATCGAAAAATATGTCCACATGTTTAGAAATAGAGGTGTCGATATATATTGTAATATGATTTCTTATGCTAAAGTAACAAATCATTCACAATTTCAAGTATGAATCAGAAACTTCAATGAAAACTAGCAAACTATAATCTCAGTCATTGAAGCAATTGCAATTTATCATAACATCGGAAAGAGTCAATATAAGAGCTTTTCAGCAAGTCCACATACTCAACTATCATTTAGTCTTTCACAATTGCTAACACTTACGCAATACTTATGAGTACGAAGCTTTAATCAGACATAGAGAAAGATAGGGGCTTATAGTTTTGCCTCCCAACCTTTTACCTCAAGGGCAATGTCAACAATAATAGTTTATGAAAACCCACATCCAATTAGCTATATATATCAGGATCTTTCCAACACACAGTGCTTGCCAAAGGATAAAATGTAAAAAGGGAAAGGTGAAGATCACCATGGCTCTTGTATAAAGTATAAGACAAAAATAAAGGATAGGCTCTTCACAGAGGGAGGCATAGGTTGAATATGTTTTTATGGTTGGATGCATGAAATCTTAATGAAAAAGAACATCACTTTATATTGCCACTTTGATATGGACCTTTATTATGCAGTCCGTCGCTTTTATTTCGTCCACATCACAAGATCGTATAAAGCTTATTTTCTCCACACTAATAAATCATACATATTTAGAGAGCAATTTTTTATTGCTTGCAACAATGACAACTTACTTGAAGGATCTTGCTCAATCCATAGGTAGATATGGTGGACTCTCATGGCAAAACTTGGGTTTAAGGATATTTGGAAGCACAAGTAGTATCTCTACTTGGTGCAAAGAATTTGGCTAGCATGAGGGGGAAAGGCAAGCTCAACATGTTGGATGATCCATGATAGAATAATTTATTTCGTATGTAAGAAAACATAACCCATTATGTTGTCTTCCTTGTCCAACATCAACTTTTTAACATGTCATATTCTAATGAGTGCTCACAATCATAAAAAATGTCCAAGATAGTATATTTATATGTGAAAACCTCTCTTTCTTGATTACTTCCTATTAATAGCAACGATGACTAAAACTATGTTTGCCAACTCTAAACAACGTTTATTCATCATACTCTTTATATGTGAAGTCATTACTCTCCATAAGATCAATATGATCTCTTTATTTCTTTTTATTCTTTCTCTTTTTTCTCAAGGATCATAGCAAGATAGCAAAGCCCTTGATTCAACACTAATCTTTATTATATATAGTTCACGGACTCGATTACATAGAAGGATCATAAAGCAAATCTCCAAACTAGATCATGCTAAAACTTTATTCTACTAGATCAAGATATTACCAAAAGGATCGAACTAAGAAAAATGGTAAAGATAAAAGTGTGATGGTGATACGATACCGGGGCACTCCCCCAAGCTTGGCAGTTGCTAAGGGGAGTGCCCATACCCATGTATTTATGTCTCTTTCTTCGGAGGTGAAGGAGATGGTGATGATGACGACAATTGTGCCTTCAGCTTTTTCATATTGTAATTGAGAAGCGCGATCTCCTCCTTTAAATCATCGACCTCCGATTCCAGCTTCAAGATCTTGTGACATAAATCTCCTTTGCTTTTCTGCTGAAAATGAGAAGGAATAGATCGGTTGTTAGACAGTTTATCCCTCTTAGGGAGACTAGACTTCCTGAACTTCACATGCATATCCCCAGGTTGAGGTAGATGAACATCCTCCTCCTCTAAACTTGAATCATTGATCCTCCTCAAATGAGCATCCTCCTCATCATCCATAGTTCGACCACAAGGAGATAGGTCCCCATAGGTCTTTGGGTCAGCAATGAGATGTGAGACATAGCTCTCTTCGTTGGAGTCTTGAGATGACATCTTGCTCTTAATCTGCTGCAGAAACAACTCGAAACAAAAACAGAGGATATTTGCATAGTACGATAGTCAAAACCTTTGGGAGATCATATAATGAATTTTTACCGACCAAAAGAAGTATCATGCAAGAAATCGGAGTCCGGAGGGCACACGAGGTGCCCACGAGGTAGGGGGGCGCGCCCACAGGGGTAGGGCGCGCCCTCCACCCTCGTGGACACCTCGTGTCCTTTCTGGGCTGCTTCTTATTCTCCTATTTTCTTAAATATTCCAAAACAGAGAAAAAAAATGCTATTAGAACTGTTTTGGAGTCGGTTTACTTACCGCACCACATACCTCTTCCTTTTCAGAGGCTGAAACATTCTGGAAGGTGTCCCTTATATACTCCTCCGGGTTACGGTTTCGATAACATTAGTTTCAACATTTATAGGATTACCTGAGATATAATGTTTGATTCTTTGACCGTCACCACCCTCGGATTTGTGCCTTCGAAGTTGTTGATTTTTATGGCACCGGAACGATAAACCTCCTCGATAATGTAAGGACCTTCCCATTTAGAGAGGAGTTTTCCTGCAAAAAATCTTAAATGAGAGTTGTATAACAATACATAATCTCCTACATTAAACTGACGTTTTTGTATCCTTTTGTCATGCCATCTTTTAACTTTTTCTTTAAACAGTTTGGCATTCTCAGGCCTGGGTTCTCCATTCATCAAGTGAGCTAATGTCAAATAGTCTATTCTCACCGGCAAGTTTGAAATCATAATTGAGCTCTTTAATTGCCCAATATGCCTTATGTTCTAGTTCGAGAGGTAAGTGACATGCTTTTCCATAAATCATTTTATATGGAGACATACCCATAGGATTTTTATATGCAGTTCTATAGGCCCATAATGCATCAAGTTTCTTGGACCAATAGTTTCTAGATCTATTAACAGTCTCTTGCAAAATTAATTTAAGCTCTCCATTACTCAGTTCTACTTGACCACTAGACTGTGGATGATATGGAGATGCAATTCTATGATTAACATCATACTTAGCAAGCATTTTATGAAAAGCGCCATGAATAAAATGTGAACCACCATCAGTCATTAAGTATCTAGGGACTCCAAACCTCGGAAAAATAACTTCTTTAAGCATCTTAATTGAGGTGTTATGATCAGCACTACTAGTTGGAATAGCTTCTACCCACTTAGTAACGTAATCAACAACAACTAAAATATGTGTATACCCATTAGAGGAAGGAAACGGACCCATATAATCAAAGCCCCAGACATCAAATGGTTCAATAACAAGTGAAATAATTCATAGGCATTTCTTGACGTCTACTAATGTTACCAATTCTTTGACATTCATCACAAGACAAGACAAACTTACGGGCATCCTTGAAGAGAGTAGGCCAATAAAAACCGGATTGCAATACCTTATGTGCAGTTCTATCTCTAGCGTGGTGTCCTCCATAAGTCTTGGAGTGACACTTGCGTAGGATCTGTTCCTATTCATGCTCAGGTACACAACGTCTAATAACACTGTCTACTCCTTCTTTATAAAGGTGTGGGTCATCCCAGAAGTAATGTCTTAAATCATAGAAAAACTTTTTCTTTTGCTGGTATGTGAAACTAGGTGGTATAAATTTAGCAACAATGTAATTAGCATAATCAGCATACCATGGAGCAGTACGAGAAGCATTTATGACAGCTAATTGTTCATCAGGAAAGCTATCATCAATAGGTAGTGGGTCATCAAGAACATTGTCTAACCTAGACAAGTTGTCTGCAACGGGGTTCCCAGCTCCCTTTCTATCAATAATATGCAAATCAAATTCTTGTAGTAGGAGAACCCATCTAATAAGTCTAGGTTCAGCATCTTTCTTTTCCATAAGATATTTAATAGCAGCATGATCAGTGTGAACATTTACTTTAGAATCAACAATATAAGGTCTGAACTTATCACAAGGAAATACAACTGCTAAAAATTCTTTTTCAGTAGTAGCATAATTTCTCTGGGCACTGTCTAGAGTTTTACTATCATATTGGATAACATTTAATTTCTTATCAACTCTTTGTCCTAACACATCACCTAAAGCATAATCACTAGCATCACACATAATTTCAAATGGTAAATTCCAATGAGGAGGCTGAACAATAGGTGCAGAAATCAAGGCTTTCTTAAGAATTTCAAATGCTTCTACACAATCATCATCAAAGACAAAAGTAACATCTTTTTGTAAGAGATTAGTCAGATGCCTGGAAATTTTCGAGAAGTATTTAATGAACCTCCTATAAAACCCGGCATGACCAAGGAAACTTCTTATACCTTTAATGTCCTTTGGACACGACATCTTTTCAATAGCATCAACTTTAGCTTTATCAACTTCAATACCTCTTTCAGAAATTTTATGCCCCAAGACAATACCTTCATTAACCATAAAGTGGCACTTCTCCCAATTCAAGACAAGATTAGTTTCTTCACATCTCTGCAAAACTCGATCATGGTTGCTTAAGCAATCATCAAAAGAAGTTCCATATACAGAAAAAACATCTATGAATACCTCAAAAATCTTTTCACAAAAGTCAGAGAATATCGTAGTCATACATCTTTGAAAGGTAGCAGGTGCATTACTGATACGTCTCCATAGTATCTACTTTTCCAAACACTTTTGACCTTGTTTTGGACTCTAACTTGCATGATTTGAATGGAACTAATCCGGACTGACACTGTTTTCAGCAGAATTGCCATGGTGTTATTTTTGTGCAGAAATAAAAGTTCTCGGAATGACCTGAAACTTCACGGAGAATATTTTTGGAATATATAAAAAATACTGGTGAAAGAATCAATGTCATGGTACCACACCCTGTCCACGAGGGTGGGGGCGTGCCCCCTGTCTCGTGGGCCCCCCTGATGCTCCACCGACCTCAACTCCGACTATATATTCACGTTTGGGGAGGAAAAAAATGAGAGAAGGATTCATCGTGTTTTACGATACAGAGCCGCGGCCAAGCCCTAATCTCCCTCGGGAGGGCTGATCTGGAGTCCGTTCGAGGCTCTAGAGAGGGGAATCTGTCGCCATCGTCATCATTAACCTTCCTCCATCACCAATTTCATGATGCTCACCGCCGTGCGTGAGTAATTCCATTGTAGGCTTGCTGGACGGTGATGGGTTGGATGAGATTTATCATGTAATCGAGTTAGTTTTGATAGGGTTTGATCCCTAGTATCCATTATGTTCTGAGATTGATGTTGCTATGACTTTGCTATGCTTAATGCTTGTCACTAGGGCCCGAGTGCCATGCTTTCAGATCTGAACCTATTATGTTTTCATGAATATATGCGAGTTCTTGATCCTATCTTGCAAGTCAATAGTCACCTACTCTGTGTTATGATCCGGTAACCCCGAAGTGACAATAATCGGGACCACTCCCGGTGATGACTATAGTTTGAGGAGTTCATGTATTCACTAAGTGTTAATGATTTGTTCCGGTACTCTATTAAAAGGAGGCCTTAATATCCCTTAGTTTCCAATAGGACCCCGCTGCCACGGGAGGGTAGGACAAAAGATGTCATGCAAGTTCTTTTCCATACGCACGTATGACTATATTTGGAATACGTGCCTACATTACATTGATGAACTGGAGCTAGTTTTGTGTCACCCTATGTTATAACTCTTGCATGAGGAATCGCATCTGACATAATTATCCATCACTGATCCATTGCCTATGAGATTTTCACATATTGATCTTTGCTTAGTTACTTTTTCATTGTTGTTGGGGATATAACTATTAGGTATGACCCGGCCAGGAGGGGCCGGGTCATCCCTATGACGATTCATCACAATGAAGCCCAAGATCATATGGCGGTTCATAGATAGGCTTGGTAGAGGGCCTAGACCCGAAGGCGGTTTAAGGCCCATGGATATAAACCGCCATGTATGTAAACTTGTATTGTAAGGCAAGAAAAGTCACCGAGCCGGATACGTTGTATAAGCTGGCTGGCACTCTGTAGCCCGTAGGGCGTCAACCCATGTATATAAGGGGACGACCTAGCGTCGACTTAGGATAGGAAACAACAGATCGAGAGCCGGGTCAAGCGTATTCACTCCCTGCTCATTGAAACCCTAGCAAGACCATCTACAAACTGGACTAGGCTTTTACCTTCATCGTAAGGGGCCAAACCAGTATAACTCCTCGTGTCTTTGTCCTTATTAACCCCTTTAAGCTAACCTCATCACGATGCCTCCACGACTAAGTCCTCACACTAGGACATCTTCCGTGACAATTCCACGACAGTTGGCGCCCACCATGGGGCTATTGCACGATGGTTTCAAGTTCTTAGAGGGCAACTTCGAAGGGATCAAGGGATACGCTGTAGGCCGGATGACCAAGAGTCATCGCGACAAGCTCTACATCGACGATGCAGGCTATGGCCCCAAGGCTGGCTTAATTGAGTATGGGTACCGGGTCCCCTTCGGCGGAATTCATGTCTTCATCGGCAAGATCGGCGAACCGAGCCCTGAGCCGGACATCTGCACCGACATCATCGAGACGGCTCAGCGTGTGAGACCCGCCCGGGTTCGGCCCGCCATGAAACACGCCTTCGTGGGATTTATCCATGGAGTGGAATCTAAGGACAGGTTGGCATCTGGTGGTGAGTCCGTCATTCACTCTGATGGCGAGTCATCCACCGGTGAGACCGAGTCATTGTACCAACTGCCAGACGGCCGGCTTGGGGTCTATTCCGATGGCGACAGTATTCTGGACCCCTGTGAGCCGTCGAACCGGGTTGCAATCTTCATGGCTGGTACACAACCCATGCAACACTCATGAACGGCGCATAACTGATTTCTGGGTCAGCAGCAGCGGCTGCTGGGGCAGGAGGCCCTGAGCGCCCGCCGGCTCAGATCGTAACGGACTTACTGGACAAGCTGACATCGCTATTGACGGCGGTGGTTAACCCGGCGGAGCAGGATCAGCATAATGCGACGATCACAAAAGTGCGTGATGAGATAGCACATGCCAAGGAGGGGCTAAACGCAGAAAATACCAGGATGGCCGAGGAGCGGGCCGCTTTGGATGCTCAAGCACAACGGATTCAGTCACAATCTTACCGACTCATGCTAGATCAGAACGCTTCCAATGAAGTCATGAGGAGGAGGCATCAGACTCGTCTGCCTTCGGTTTATGAGGCAAGGAATCTCTTTAACACGCCAGGGGCAGGGACTAGTAACCCGGCAGTAGAAAACCGGGTTGAAGCACCTGGGACAGGTACGCCGGTTCAGCCGCGCACAATGGACCTGCCTCGTCAGAACAATAACCCGCCGCAGCTTGTGCCGACGCTACTGGGTCATTATTCTAACCCTTTGGATAACATGATCACTGCGGCATCACGACTAGCGCCTCTTCTGGTTGATGGTGAGTCGTCAACGGCGGTCGAGACACGGAGGGCTAGAGAGCTTCTTCAAACAACACTGACCCAGCAACAGGCTTATTCTTACAGTCGTGATAGCATTCACTCCACCCCTCGCCCGAGCCGAAGTTATAGTAGACATCTCGATGAGCCGGCAGTGTCAAGCAGTGGACGGAACCATAACCCGCCGCACGGACATAACTCGGTGGGCAGAGGTGCTGATGCTCAGAATGTGGTGGATCAAGGAAGAGCCCGTCGAGAGGCCGAGTTAGCGGCATAGTATGCAGCCCATCAACCCACTCCGGTTCGTCCAACCACTTCTGTGCAGCCAGGTGTAACCTTTAGAAATTTTGGTGTGCCATTCTTAGTGCCGGATCTGCATAATGAGCGCCTGCCCAAGGATTTCAAAGGTCCTCGTAAGGTGCCTAACTATACCGCTGATTTAAGTCCTGAGGCGTGGGTTGAAAGTTATGAGATGGCTATGGAATTGCTAGATGTCAGCGAGGCTGCATGTGCTAAATATTTCCCCCTGATGTTGGAAGGAATGGCCCGTACTTGGTTGAAGGGGCTCCCTGCTAATTCCATCGGGTCATGGGCCGAGTTAAAGGCCCGATTCATCCAGAACTTCGAAGACACATGTAAACAACCCATGTCAATTGTGGATCTGGCCTCCTGTGTTCTAGAAGAAGGTGACTCAACAACCCATTGGGTGCGCAGGGTCTCAACAATCTTGCACTCATCGGATCGCATCAATGCCGACTCAGCAGTGTTGATGTTGGAGAACAATTGTCGTTTCACACCATTAAAGCAGAAGCTAGGGCGGCTCAAACATAATTGCAATTACATGGGGACGCTCATGGCAGCTCTGGTTAAGTATGCTGACTCTGATAGTACCATGGACCTTGAGTCTGATGATGAAAATCCAAGGAAGGGAAGGAAGAGCAACAATGCTAAGGGGCAGTAGCATAACTCGACGAACCAGGGAGGCAACAGTAAACGCAAGGCTGATAATAGTTTTGAATTTGTGGCTAACACCAATGCACAGAATAATGGTCAGCGTCGCAAGGGTAAACCGCCCCCATGGGCCGAAGAATCCGGTATCAATGTTGAACAGAAGTTAAATCAGCCTTGCCCAAGACATGGTACGAGGGAAAGACCATCCGTGCACCTCTGGAAAGATTGTCACATTATGAAAGAGTACAAGAATTCCAATCTTTTTCAGGATAGTCATGGGCCAGGTGATGGTTCTGGATCCGGCTTTCACGGTCCGGGTTACGACGGTGGCAGTTCTAACTCTGGATTCCAGGGAAATCAAGGTAATCACGACAATCAGGGTGGTTACAACCAGCAGAGTAATCAGGAGGGTCAACAGTAGCAATAGTTTGGTTATCAGAGTAACCTGAAGCAGTTGAACAGTGGGCAGTCTCATGTTTTCACCACTAGCTTGTGTAAACATGAATAGAAGCTTCATAGGAGGTCAGTCAATGCTGTTGAGCCGACGGTTCCTCATTTTCTGTGATGGTCTGAGCAGCCCATCGTGTGGAGCCGGGAAGATCACCCGCCTCGGGTTGATAATCCGGGTCATTTGGCTTTGGTGGTCGCACCTCAGGTCAGAGGGTATAAGTTTACCAAAGTACTCATGGACAGAGGGAGCAACATCAATATCCTTTATTATGAAACTTTTCGTCGCATGGGGTTGACTGATAAAAATCTTAAGCCGTCAAACACTGTTTTCCATGGCGTGGTGCCTGGTAAGTCGGCATATCCAGTTGGTAAGATAGCTCTGGAAGTTGTCTTTGGAGATGATCATGACTCTAGGTCAGAGACATTGACCTTTGAAGTAGTCAAGATCCACATCCCATATCATGCTCTGTTTGGACGGCCGGCTTATGCCATGTTCATGGCGCGACCGTGTTACGTGTATCTGCAGCTCAAGATGCCGGGTCACAAAGGAACCATTACAGTGCATGGGAGCCGTAAGATAGCTCTGGAATGTGAAGAAGGGGATGCGGCTTATGCCGAGTCGGTCTGTGCAATTGAGGAGTTAAAATTTTACAAGAGCAATGTTGACCCGACAGATATGACATCTTTGAAGAAGCCAACCACAGAGCATGATCCGGTTTTAAAGTTTAAATCAGCAGATGATAGCAAGATGGTCGATTTTGTTCCTGGCAACTCATCCAAGAAGTTCAGCATCAGTGCTAATCTGGATCCGAAATAGGAAAACGCGCTCATCGAGTTCATCCGTGAGAACCGGGACATCTTTGCATGGAAGCCTTCAGACATGCTGGGTGTACCGAGAGAACTCGTTGAGCACACTCTTAATATTGATCCAAAGTTTAAGCTGGTCAAACAGTTTCTTCGTCATTTTAATAAGGTGATACGGAAGGCCATCGGAGAGGAAGTAGCCCGGCTCTTGGCAGCTGGGTTTATCATCGAAGTTTTCCATCCTAAGTGGTTGGCTAGCCCGGTGCTGGTACTTAAGAAGAACGACACTTGGCGTATGTGTGTGGACTACATGGATTTGAACAAGGCTTGTCCGGATGATCCTTTTGCTCTCCCGCGTATTGATCAGATTATTGATGCTACGTCGGGTTGTGAGCGTTTGAGTTTTTTGGATGCTTATTCTGGTTATCATCAGATCAAGATGGCAGTGAAGGACCAGGAGAAGACAACTTTCATAACTCCTTTTTGGAGCCTTCTGCTATGTGTCTATGCCTTTTGGGCTCAAGAGTGCCCAGGCGACTTATAAGAGATGTATGCAAAATTGCCTTCATAATCAAATTGGACATAATGTTCATGCTTATGTGGATGATATTGTGGTGAAGTCCAGAGAGAAAGAGACATTGATAGATGATTTGAAGGAAACCTTTGATAATCTCAGGGTTTATAAGATGATGCTTAACCTGGCCAAGTGTGTTTTTGGTGTGCCAGCAGGCAAGCTCTTAGGTTTTCTGGTGTCTAACAGGGGAATTGAAGCTAATCTGGAGAAAATCAAGGCCATTACTTCTTTGGCTAAGCCGGTGTGTGTCAATGATGTGCAATGTCTGGCGGGCCCTATTGCGGCGTTAAGCCGGTTGGGAGAGAAATCTATCCCTCTGTATCAGATGATGAAAAAGACAGATAATTTTGTTTGGAGTGATGCTGCTAATGAAGCGTTTGAGGACTTAAAGAAACAGCTGACTGAGCCGCCCGTGCTTGCTGCCCCTGTTGATAAGGAGCCTTTATTGTTATATGTGGCTGCTAATAACTGGGCTGTCAGTGTAGCCATTGTGGTAGAAAGGAAGGAGGCAGGCAAGGAATATCCGGTTCAAAGGCCGGTTTATTACATCAGTGAGGTGCTTATTGAGTCCAAGTAGAGATATCCGCACTGGCAGAAGCTTGTATATGGGGTGTTCTTGGTCAACCAGAAGCTTAAACACTATTTTTTGGGTCATCCTATCACTGTAGTTAGCTCTGCTCCTTTGGGAGATATCATCCAAAACAGGGAAGCGACTGGCCAGGTTGCTAAGTGAGATACTGAGCTTAGACCCCACGGATTAAAGTATGTGCCTCACACGACCATCAAGTCTCAGGCGCTGGTGGATTTCATCAATGATTGGACAGAGCTGCAGATGCCTGAGGAAAGGCCAGATAACACATATTGGACTATTCACTTTGATGGGTCCAGACAGTTGGAAGGCTCGAGGGCTGGAGTTGTGCTTGCTTCCCCTCGAGGTGATAAGTTCTGTTATGTTCTCCGTTTAATGTTTCCTTGCACTAACAATGCAGCTAAGTATGAGGCCTTGCTCCACGATCTTCGGATGGCTAAGGAGATGAATTTGAGCCGGGTTAGGTGCTTCGGCGACTCAGATTTGGTGGCTCAGCAGGTCTCTGGTACTTGGGATTCTAAGGATCCACCCATGGTGGCTTACCGGCAAGAGGTGGACGTTATTGCTGGTCACTTCAAGGGTTATCAAGTTGAGCACGTGGAGCGGATGCTTTAAGCCGGTTCGGTTCTCAACATAAGCCGGTGCTGCCTAATGTTTTTCTTGATGTTTTGCATAACCCGTCGGTCAAGTTACCTACAGAGGAGGATTTGGCTATCCCTGACCCAAAGGCTCAGTTGGTGGCGGCTCTTCAGGTAATTCCGGACTGGACAATGCCTTATTTGGCTTATATGACCTGGGGCGAGTTACCTGAGGATGAAACCTTAGCCAGACAGATAACCCGCCGGTCTAAGTCAATGACAATTGTTAATGTAGAATTACATCATCACAGTGTCACATGAGCATTTCAACGTTGTGTTTCTCCAGAGGAGGGCTGTGAGATCTTGCGTGAGATTCATGAAGGAGACTGTGGTCATCATGTCGGTTCAAAATCTCTCGTGGCTAAAGGATTTTATTGGCTAACAGCTCATGATGATGCGGAGGACCTGGTTAGATGTTGTGATGGATGTCAGAAATTGTCACGACAAGCTCATGTGCCGGCTCAAGAATTGAGGATGATTCCAATTACTTGACCGTTTGCAGTTTGGGGGCTTGATATGGTTGGACCTTTCAAAAGATCCAAGGATAAGAAGACCCACCTTTTGGTGGCGATTGATAAGTTCATTAAGTGGGTAGAGGCAGAGCCAGTCAGTAAGTGTGATGCAGCAACGGCAGTTCAATTCATGAAGTAGGTGATCTTCCATTTTGGCTTTCCACATAGTATCATAACAGATATTGGCACTAATCTCTCTAAAGGTGCTATGGAAGAATTTTGTCAACGAGAGCACATCCGGCTTGATGTGTCGTTAGTGGCTCACCCTCAATCTAATGGTCAAGCGGAGAGAGCCAATCAAGAGATCTTGAAAGGCATCAAACCCTGACTTATGGTTCCCCTGCAGAGAATGCCGGGTTGTTGGGTGGAGGAGTTAACTTCCGTGTTATGGAGCATCAATTCCACCCCTAACAGATCTACGGGATACACGCCTTTTTCATGGTTTACGGAGCAGAGGCGGTTCTCCCTAGTGACATCCGTCATGACTCACCTGGTGTGGCGGCTTATGTTGAAGCTGACAATGAAAAGGCACGTCAGGAAGCACTTGACCTATTGGATGAAGAGCGTAACATCGCGACGGCTCGTTTAGAGATTTACCAGCAATATTTGCGCTGTTACCACAACCGCCGGGTTAAAACCAGAACTTTCCAAGAAGGCGATCTGGTGCTCCGGCTTATCCAGGATCAGACTGATATGCACAAGTTATCCCCACCTTGGGAAGGACCCTTTGTGGTCAGCAAGAATCTGAACAACGGGTCATATTACCTTATCGATGTTTGAGAGCACAAGGACTCACGCACGTCGGAGGAAGAGACCCGCCGGCCGTGGAATATTGCTCATCTTTGGCCTTACTACACTTAAGCCACTGGCTCTTCCAATGTACATACTTTGACAATGTATATATTATGATCAATATAATAAAGCCGACATCCCTGTTAAAGCAGGGCCTTTGTCATTGTTTCTCTTTAAATAATGATTTTTTGGTCACATGGGGGCTTCTGCTTTATACAGCAAAGTTATGATTACCCTTTGATCGGCTTATAAGCCACATAAAAAACTTGGGGGCTTGCTACCCAGGTTAAAGGGACCAAAGCGAGTCTGTTGCAAAAGCACAACTCAAACATAGGTACCCCTTGAGCACAGCTCAGAATATTGCTTGGGGGATCTTTTGTTCTAAAGAACAAAGAGTCTATAACCTTGTGATAGGCTATAAAAGCCAGGTGTTTTCACCTAAAAACCTGGGTTATCCTGCCTTTTTAAGTAAGTCACTCCACCCAGGTAATCCTGGAAAGACCCGCCGAATGTTTGACAAGTCAATCTTATGCAGACCCTGAACTTGTCAAAGTTAAAACGACGATTGGTTAATGTGAGGTCCATCTTATAAGGTTTGTAAAACGGTTCAACTCAGTGGCCTGGCAGCCGATGAAAAGCCTCGTTTTGGGCCTGTCAGCCCATGAAAAGCCTCGCTTCTCGTTTGTTTTTAGCAGATTCTTTCTTTTGAGTTTTATTTGGTAAAGTTTATAAAGTTTTATGATTATAATTCATCCGGAGTTTATTGACCCGACCTGGTTTGACTATAAGTTGCTAGTATGAGATAATATGCGGTGTTTATTGACCCGTCCTGGTTTCGACTATAAGTCGCCAGTATGAAATACAGATAATACCCAGTCCGGCTTTGTTCATAAGCCAGAAATCTCTGATAATTACCAGTGTCCAAAGTGTTGGGTTATCGCCCTTACTGTACTAGCTTGGTAAACCAACAAGTGTGATCAAATGTCATAGGTATGACATATTTTTAATCATATATGATTATTATTTAGTCCAATCTTGGTTATAAATCATGATAAGTTCATATTGGGGCCTTATAACCCGTCCAGCGGTAAACCGCCAGGACACTTTTCATCTGTTATATGCAGGAACAGATTCAAAATTGATAATATCATCAAGCATATATGGCATATCTTTGCATAGCGAATAAATAAGTATCATAAACAGCATAATATGCACGATGGCATAGCAGCATAAGTGTTTAAATCCAGCCTATTACAAGGTGCTTGGTGCACACAAGGACAATTGTTTTTAAAGTCTCGCAATCAGCAGATGATAAACCGGCCCCGGTTCATGAATCTTGGCCTGGATGACTCGAAGGTTGTGCTTCATCGCTTGCCGGTTCGTTTTCCTCCTTCACTGTCTGGAAGTTGGGTTTGGACCAATCAAAGCCATGCAAGGCAACGAATTCAGCTTCATCGTTAATTAGATCAGACGGGTCAATATCAGGGGCAAAAGTGTGCTTACGAATGGGCGGAATTAAGTCCATCACTTTATATGAAGGGGTCGGCATCTTCTGATTGTCTGCATCATAACCCGATTGATACTTGGTGAGGTTGGTCTCTTCGGCAATGATTGTTGCATGAGGGCGAATCTCCTTGACACGGGCAACAAAGTCTTGTTGGTCAAAAGGGGTTCCATCTTTCTTAAGACTAGGATACCCACTGGCTACGTCTGCCGGGTCTAATTCCGGTACCCAAGCTTTGGCACGGCTCAAGGCTGTCACAGCTCCGGCTCTAGCACAAGATCGCTTGATTTCTTGGAACCTAGTGGGCAAGATGGACAACTTCTTCAAGACATCACTTAACATATTTGGTCCTTGATTCGCCGGGGAGATAGTGGCAAGAGTCCGCTGAGCTCTAGTGTATAATTGCTCAACAAGCGTGTAAACCGCCTTGAGCTTTACCAGTGTATCTTGGCTCAGATTGCTACTCCTGGGACCTGTAAAGTTTACCAAATTGGTTAAGTGGTGGCTTATATTATGATGACAAATACTCACTTTGGGTAAATAACAAGGTGACTTACCGAAGATTTCAGAAACCATCTGAGACACACGGTTCTTTAAACCGGTGAGTTCAGCGGTAACCTCTTCCAGAGCTGCCTCGGCTTTCTCAGCAGGCTGCGTCAAAGTAGTCTTCTCATTAGCCCAAGCCTCTTTCTCCGCAGTAAAGCTGGTCTTCAATTTTTCTGCTTCAGACACACTCAACTGGAATTTTGATTCAGCCTTTTTTGTCTCAGTCTCTTGAGCCGCCAGCCGAGTCTTGGCCTCAGACAATTGAGTTTCTAGTTCTGTGTTCGTAGCCTGCATACAACATAAGTTCGTTAAGTTTCATGGCGGATTACAAAATACAAGTCCCAAGTGCTTTGCAAGCAACAACACTTGGCACTTGGGGGTTAATGTCTGTCAACGAAATTTTTCAAAGGAATTGGCTCTTTCTAAAAAGTCCCCAGTGCTTTGCAAGCAATAACACTTGGCACTTGGGGGCTAATGCATATTGCTTGTTTTCTTGTTAAAGATCAGCCGGGTGTGCCATTGACAGTCCCAGCGACTCATGAGGGATATGCAGTTATGTTTTGGTCCTTTACATAATTACTAATAGGACCGGCTCATTCATACTAAATAAGCCGGCCCTTGGGGATTACAAATGTAAAGTTATGCTATCATCAGAATCCGGTTTAAAGTTTTTTAAACCAGACTTGGAGGGAGTCTAGAACAGAAGCTTGTACATATTTCAAGTCTACAGATCATTCAAGTTTCTCATAATCAGAAGACTTGGGGGCTGGCAGGATATAGATATAAGTCGGATGACATACCTCATACTCCTAGTGCATTTGCTTCACCATTTCAATCTCCAAGTCATGGCCAGAATGCACTTGACTGACATAGCCAGATAAAACTTCACTAATACTCAGGTGAGCATAGTGGGAGATATCAAACCTCACTTTCTGTCTTTCCATGACTTCTTGTTTGGCAGAGTGTCTCGCTAGTACAATTGGATTCCTCGGTTCAACGAATCTGGTTCCAGTGATCAAAACATCATCACCATGAGTCTCGGGCGGGTTAGCTGAGCTTGATGGTTCAATACTTGACGGATCAATAGTGGTCTCATCAACAGATGGCTCAGGTAAATCCGGTTGATCATTGAGAGCAGGGTCTTCTGGTCGTTCAGGGTGTTCTGGCACAAGGGTGGACTGATCCGGTTCAGCAGCTTTCAGATCCACAGTCGGCTTCTTCACCTTTGCGTTTTTGTTGGTATTTGCTTGACCGCTAAAAGGAATTTTGACAAGTCAGCATAATGATGAAGATATAAAGGAACAGAAGAGAGATAATTATCTTTACCCAGGGGCAGTCTTGAAAGTCGGCAATTGAGTCTGCGATGAGTCGCCAAAAGAGGAACGGGAAATTTCCTACAAAGATGGAATCAAAATTGAGTGATTAATGAAAGCAACTCATTGGTAAATACAAGAGTTAAGGTTAAAAGAACCTCATTTTGGCATTTCCGAGGGGTGTTTGGTAAACCGGAGGTTAATTCTTCATCTCCACCGGTCCGGGTCTGGCGGCGGCTCTCATGTTGCTGTCGTTTCAAAAGAAAATGAGGATGTAAATAAGCCAAGCGTGTGAAAACCTTACTTTCCGAGTTACCCGTCGAAGTTTTTGCCTTGGTAAAGGTTCTGAGTCGGAGGAAATAATAGTTACCTCTTCTTCGACAGCATGGCTTGCTCTCGTGTCATCCTGGCAATAGTCAGTGTCAATAAGGTTGTTAAAAAACAAGCCAAGAGAATCAAGGGCTACCTCCGACTCAGAGGCATCATCCAACTTTAGCAACTCCTCTGACTCAGAGGCATCATCTAGCTTTAGCAACTCAGAGGCGCTTGGCTTCTTTCTAGACCGCATGCTGGTCTTTTTGGCGGCTCTCGCAGCAGCCTTAGCCTTTTTAGAAGCCTCATGGTCATATTTGGCTTTCCAAAAGTCAGATTTAGCCTATGGAAGGATAACATATTGGAGGTCATGCAATGTTTAAGTGTTGAAGGAGAAAGAAATCAAAAAATTTACCTCTGGTGCTGGGTTAATCTTGCAGAAAGGATTCAAGCCCACTTTGCTATAGTCTTCACATTTACTATTTACAAGTGTGGTCGCTATCTCAAATATAGACTCTTCAGTCAGTCGTAGAGAGATATGGTGTAGAGGATCATCTGTTCCTCCGGTATAGTTACACATCAAGCTGGATCGACGACTTAAGGGGATGATCTGCCATGCGACCCAGCAGCGGATTAAGTCAACTCCAGTTAACCTGTTTCCCAGCAAGGCTTGAACTTTTCTGATTGTAGGGACACGTTTCTTGCATTCGGCGGCAATAAGTTTATCAGGGAGTTGGTACTTTGAATCGAGGCGCTCAGGCTGATAACCCGGCAACGGATTCTCATCAGATGGAGAGATATCTTTGTAGTAGAACCTTGTTTGGTTCCAGTCTTTAGGATGGCTTGGCAGAGCTACTTGAGGAAAGATGGCATCTCGTCTACGTTGAATTGAAATCCTGCCAAGTTCCAAGTTGGGCCCATTTGTGAACTCGTTCTGCCGGTTCAAGTAGAAATACTCTCTGAAAAGCTCAACACTAGGCTCTTCTTGAAGGTATACCTCACAAAAGACTTGGAAGTTACAGATGTTTGATATGGAATTGGGTCCAATATCTTGCAGATGGAGTTTGAAGAAGTGTAGGATATCTCTGAAGAATTTAGAGTCGGGTGGCGAGAAACCCTGGTTCATATGATTAGTAAATACGATAACTTCACCGTCCTTAGGCCGAGGATTCTCTTCGCCCAGGTCAGGAACACGGTAATGCATCACACTCTTATCTAGCAAATATCCAACGGTGACGAAATCCTTCAAAGTGTCCTCAGTGACTATGGAGGGAACCCAATTGCAGGTCGTGATTGTTTTGGGCGGCATGGTGAAAGAACAACCTAAAAGACAGGAAAGAAATTGCCATCTCAAGATGATTGTTAAAATTGCAAGTTAGCAAATACAGTGCATGTTCAGCATGGCAGCTTAAGCAAGGGATAATGATATATGAGGTAACAATAAACTGGCAGAATAAACCACAATGACTAAAGGCATTCGAGATCTACCAAGGCTATAATTTGCTAAGTGTTAGGACAAACATATTCTGCAGATTGAGGGTGCAAATTTGGATCTACCGCTGTTGAGAAAAAAGGAAATAAATTCGAAAAATCTACAAAAGTGATAGTGGAAAAGCATAGGTGCCCTAAAGGAGATCTGTCGTGGTGGGGATATATTCTAGTGTCAAAAACAAGTGCTAAAACTACTACTGTGCAAGATTCATATGGTTTTTGGATCTAACTCATGAAGATAAATAGGGAGAAAGAAGGGCGGCGACGAACGCTGACGAACATCAACGAACACCAACAAAACCTAATGAGAGATCTATGATGAAGGAAAGAGGGCTTACTGATACTGTTAGGACAGTGAAGTGGCACCGCAGCTTTCTGGTCTATTCAGGGCGATGCAGCGGTCGGAGTTGAGGTTGGAGACGGAGGTCGACGGCGGCGAGGCTCGTGCGGGTCGGTGTGCCGCGAGGAGGAAGAAAGGAGAATGAGATGAATGAAAGATGACTCTATGGTCCTATTTATAAGGAAACAGAAAAATAGGCATGCGCGAAAGACAAGGAGGCCAAATGATGGTTATCCAGCTAATTGGACGCCTCGATTTTCAGGAAGACATTAAGATAAAGATTCGTTAAAGATGACGTCGTGGCGGGTTTCCGAAATTCTTGGAGATGACGTCATGGCGGGTTATAAGGATTTCGCAATAGATGTGGAAGGATTTTTCTAAGTGTTGAAGATTGACATGAACAAGTCCAAATCAACCTGGGGCCTAATGTTGGGGATATAACTATTAGGTATGACCCGCCCAGGAGGGGCCGGGTCATCCCTATGACGATTCATCACAATGAAGCCCAAGATCATATGGCGGTTCATAGATAGGCTTGGTAGAGGGCCCAGACCCGAAGGCGGTTTAAGGCCCATGGATATAAACAGCCATGTATGTAAACTTGTATTGTAAGGCATGTAAGGAGAGTCACCAAGCCAGATACGTTGTATAAGCCGGCCGGGACTCTGTAGCCAACAGGGCGTCAACCCGTGTATATAAGGGGATGACCTAGCAGCGGCTTAGGACAGGAAACAACAGATCGAGAGTCGGGTCAAGCGTATTCGCTCCCTGCTCATCGAGACCCTAGCAAAACCATCTACAAACTGGACTAGGCTTTTACCCTCATCGTAAGGGTCCGAACCAGTATAACTCCTCGTGTCCTTTGTCATGATTAACCCCTTTAAGCTAAACCCATCGCGATGGCTCCACGACTAAGTCCTCACTGATACAATCACTACAAAACCAATACTGTTACTTTTGCCACCGTTACCGTTACTTCCATATTACTTTGCTACTAAATACTTTGCTGCAAATATTAAGTCTTTTAGGTGCCGTTGAATTGACAACTCAACTGTTAATACTTGATAATATTCTTTGGCTCCCCTTGTGTCGAATCAATAAATTTGGGTTGAATACTCTACCCTCAAAAACTGTTGCGATCCCCTATACTTGTGGGTTATCTTTGCAAATGGCTGATAAAGCAATCAATTAGTATCAAATACTTATGACATACAGAAACAAGTAAAACAACATTGATATCATATTGTTGGGAAACGTTGCATGGAAAACCAAAAAAATTCTACGCACACGCAAGATCTATCAGGGAGATGCATAGCAACGAGAGGGGAGAGTGTGTCTACGTACCCTCGTAGACCGTAAGCGGCAGTGTTTGTTAACGCAGTTGATGTAGTCGAACTTCTTCGCACTCCAACCAATCTAGTACCGAACGTACGACACCTCCGTGTTCAGTACACTTTCCGCTCGGTGACGTCCTCCGCCTTCTTGATCCAGCAAGACAACGAGGTAGTTGATGAGTTTCAGCAGCACGATGGAGTGGTGACGGTGATTGTGAAGCTATCTCCGCAGGGCTTCACCTAAGCACTACGGAAATATGATCGAGGGTGTAAACGGTGGAGGGGGGCGCCGCACACGGCTAAGCAATTGTTCTGGTTGTGCTACGCGCCCCCCTCCCACATATATATAGGTGGGGGAGGAGGGAGCAGCTAGGAGGCGCCCCCAAGTAGGCCGAATCCTACTTGGGGTCCTTCCAAGTGGCGCCCCCTTACCATATTTGCCGGAGGGGGGAAGGAAAGAGCGGAGAGGGAAGGAAGGGGGAGGCTGAATCCCCCCTTTCCTTCCTCCCACTTGGCCGGCTGCCATAGGGGGGTGCGCCAACCCCTTGTGGGCTAATGTTCTCTCCTCTAATGGCCCAATAGGCCCATTACCCTCTCGGGGGTGTCCGGTACCCCCTCCGGTATTTCGATGACTACCCGGTACACTTTGAAACATTTTGGTGTCCGAATACCATCGTCCTATATATCAATCTTTAGCTATGGACCATTCAGGAGCTCCTCTTCACGTCCGTGATCTCATCCAGGACTCCGAACAATATTCGGTCACCAAATCATATAACTCATATAGCACTATATCGTCAACGAAACGTTAAGCATGCGGACCCTACGGGTTCGAGAACTATGTAGACAGGACCGAGACACCTCTCCGGTCAATAACCAATAGCGGAACCTGGATGCCCATTGTAGGTGTACAAAAGTAGGGGCCCTTCTATACCCCTTTCTTCTGCACGGGTAGTCGTAGCCACACCTGCGGCCGGACTCGGCAGGGCAGAGGAAGCAAAGATACAAAGCTGTCAAGGCAGCATCCAAGCCAGAAGCATAAAGAGCAAAGGGACAAGATGGGCTTCCCTTGGCAAGAGCCTTGCCAGGGCGGCCTACATGGCCCCGGCAAGAGCCATGCCAGGGCAACTTGCCCAACACCAGCAAGACCGCCACCCTCGAGCCTGAGAGTTATGACGCCATCGACAAGCGTCAAGACCGAGGCTCGGGAGCGCCCGCATGGTGGCATGCAGATCTTTGTGGAAACCAAAGGCCTGCAGGCCTAGGTGAGCACAAGAAGCCGAAGACCCCCGGCAAGACCCTTGCTGTGGACGCTTGCAACCCTTGCCGGGGATGCCCACGAGATCCTGGCAAGGGCCTTGCCGAGGGTGTCTACGAAGCCAAAGCCAGGCCCACACTTACCAAAGCTTCGCTACCTCATGCCTGTTCTGACATGGTGACCAACCCACCAACTAGGCACATGCTTGCGTGGCAGCATGTAGCTTCTAGGCCAACCAGCCAAGAACCTGCGTGCTGGCATGCAGATCTTCGTGAAGACCCTGCCACCGCACCAGCTCAGCAGTTAGCCAGCCAGCGTGGCGCTGCATGCCTCGTCACCTGGGACGCACGTCGAAGCCAGGCGAGGCTGTGATGGACGGGACGGGCCTCTTTACCGTCCCCGATAAAGCAAGAGGACACATAGGCGATGCATTAAATGCGTTTGTCCTAGAATGTCAGGATATAAACTTGTACACTATACATACTTTCCACCTCCTGTGTGCCACTGTGGCAACCCCTTTGACATATAAATGGATGCCCGATGCATACTAAGGAAGGATTCATACTTCTTGGACTTGGCATGCATCGCAGCTAGTTCAAGAACTCAAGAACACTAAATACACACAAAGCATGACTAGGGTTTTACGCATCGCTTGCGGCCGAACCTCGATCAAAATCCCACCGAGTTGATCTTCTAGACCGGCTCTTTGCGCAGCCCCATGCCCCGCAACCATAGGTGTCGTTCCAGAACCCCGACATCTTTGGCGCGCCAGGTAGGGGCGCTGAGGCTATAGAAATCCATTTTTGAAGCCAACTCATCGACTCCTCCGTCGCGATGGCTCCCAAGAAGAAGGCGATCACGGCAGTCGGCTCGTCTAGGGCCAAACCACCTGTCCCAGCGCAGGCGGGCGATAGAGCGGTCGCGGATGGTGGCGAAGACGTGGCCCGTGAGCATCCACGACACTCTGGCAATTGGAGCTAGGTGAGCGGCGGCGTGCGTGCCCAAGACGACGAGTCGCGCGCTGCTGGGCCCAGGGGCGGGGCCGTGCTGATCACGGGTGGCGCGGCGACCTCCTAGATGCCCCAGCGGGTGCCCACGCCACGACCTTCCCAGGCCGCGCGTGACGAGCAACACCGCGACGTCGGTGCCTCCGGACACCGCCGCGGGAAGAGCCCTTTGCGTCACTCTCAAGATGCACCAGTATGGCATGCGCGCCCAGACACTGGCGGAAATGGCGCACGACAGCGAGACTGTGATAGAGCTCCTTCTAATGTGGTTATAAGTCGAAGTGCGTCAAGGTGCATGTAGCTTTCGCTGCCACCCACGCCAGCGGAAGCGTTGGCATGTGTGCAACTACTCCTCGACTTCCCCGCAGCAGCGGAGAAGCTCGGCAAGTGGAGGGACACCATTCAAAGCCTCATCAGCTTCGCCAACAAAGATGGGTCGTGCCCAGCAGGGCCCTCGTGCCGGCGTTCTGTCGAGCCGGTGCATGCCGGCGGTGGGAGGACCAGGGACGCTGCGACCATGGTGCACTCTCCTCCCCCACGGTCGCGACAACAGCCGCATACTCGCTGGGCCGATGCCAGCATGAACATTTCTACGGCGTCGTCTGACCCGCGAGCCCGCCGCGACCAACGCCAAGTCCTTCAGGAGCAAGCTCAAGAAGACGCTCGAACAACTATCGAGCGGTGGCGACACACGCGCCATCAGTCAGATAGGTGCGCAGGACCCACTGTGGACCGCCCAGCGCCGGGGGTGCCGGTGACCTACCTTATGAGGTGGGTTGTCCAGCCTTCACCCGTGTGCTGTAGTAGTTCCAGTGGCCCACCCGCCGCATGTTCGAGCCTAAGGTCGGAGAAAAATACAACGGCAAGACTCACCCATCGAAGTTCATCAACATCTATACCATCGCGATGCGAGCTGCCGGGGCTCCTGACGATAAGGTGCTTGTCAATTATTTCCTGTTGGCACTTAAGCCCAACGTCATGTCATGGTTGATGCACCTGCCTGTGGATTCCATCTCTTCTTGGTCGGATCTGTGCCCCGAGTTTGTTGGTGCCTTTACCGGAGGCCACCAAGCTCCTGGCTAGGCGAGTGATTTGCATGTCATCCCCTAGAAGGACGGCGAGTCCCTGCGCAAGTACATACAAAGGTTCAGCCATGTGCAGTACAACATCCCAGATGTTCATCCCGCCGCTGTCATCAGTGCATTCCATCAGAATGTGCGCAACCGCAAGATGCGCGAGGAGCTGGCGATGAACAAGGTTAAGGATGTAGCCGAACTGTATGTTCTGGCCGATAGGTGCGCTCGGGCTAAAGAAGGAAGGAAGTACCCCGGCGAAGATGTCGGCGCGGAAGCCGACTCCACAGACGAAGACGTCGTCGCCCCGGCAAGGAAGGGCCGACCCTGCAATAGGAAGAGTAAGGGCAAGACCGTGCTTGTCGTCGAGGAATCCGACGACCCCGGCGCCGCCGAGAAGACCAAAGTTGACAACCCCGGCAAGGAAGTTGCCGGGTGCGTCGCCTGCCGGGCTTTGGCAGCTGCCGACAAGCCAGGAGGCTCCGACAAGTAGTATTGCAAGATCCACCGCACCGAAGGCCACGACCTCTAGAATTGCCGGCAAGTTGAGCTGCTTGCAGAGAAGCAGAAAGCGGAATATGAAAGGCGCGACAAGGAGAAGGGCTAGGATGGTGCTGAGGAGTCCGACAAGAAGCATGGCGGTCGAAGATGGCACCGCGACAAGGACAATCAACAAGAGAGGCCTGCTCGGGGCCGCGACAAGAAGGAGGAAGATGATGGTCACGATGAGGACGACAAGTCCGGCGAGCATGATTTCCAGAAAGCTACGGAGGCCATGTGCGTCAACGGTGGCGCCTCGCTGCATACCTCTCACCGCCAACTGAAGCAGTGGGCGCGAGAAGTCACTGCGGCAGAGCCATCGTTTGGCACCCAGAGGCCATTGAAGTGGTCCGGCACGCCTATTATTTTTGACACCGAGGGTCACCCTGACCGCACAACCGCGGTCGGGTGTTTGCCGTTGTTGGTTTCCCCAACAATACGCAACCTCAAGGTGACGAAAATACTAGTTGACAGTAGAGCCGGTCTGAACTTGATCTCGCCTGCTCTGATCGAAAGGCTATAGATCCCCGATGGAGATCTCGAGGAGGCGGGCACGTTTCAAGGGGTCAATCCGGGGAGGAGTCAGCCAAAGGGCAAGGTCATGTTACCCGTCACGTTTGGGGGTGAGCTAAACTATCGAACGGAGAAGATCATTTTTGATGTAGCTAAGATCTCCTTGCCTTATAATGGGATCCTTGGCCGCCCAGCGTTGGCCAAGTTTATGGCGGTATCACATTACGCTTACAACACGTTGAAGATGCCCGGGCCGATGAGCATCATCACCGTCCCCTCTGACAAGAAGGACGCGCTTATCTGCGCCGACCAACTCTACCGGGAGGCAATTGCAGCGGCTGCCGCCAAGACGCCTGTTCCTGCCGCTGGGTCCCGGGGAGGGAAGAAAACTAGCAAGACCTTTGCTTCTTCCAGCAAGGCCCCTTCCGGCAAGACTTCCGACACCGGCAAGGGCTCCAACACCTCCTCCGGCAAACGCACCTCTTCGGAGCGTCGCGTTACCATTGAGGACGTGCCAGAGAGTTCCGCCAATGGGAGCAAGAGGTCCAAGGCGGCCCTTGCCAGAAACTAAGAAGGTGCCCGTCAAGGAGGATGGCACGGGTTGAGCTTTTACCATAAGCTCCACCCTCAGCAACAAATAGGAAAGCGCGCTCGTTGCCTTCCTACGGGCGAATGTCGACGTGTTTGTATGGCAAGCATCCGACATCCCCGGCGTTCCCAGGGAGGTGAGTGAGCACCACCTTGCTGTATGTCCCCATGCACGGCCCATCAAGCAGAAGGTCAGAAAGCAAGCTTTGGAGCGACAAGAGTTCATCATCAAAGAGATCAGGAAGTTGGAGGCGGCAGACTTGGTCAGAGGAGTGCTCCACCCCACGTGGTTGGCCAATCCAGTGGAAGTGCGTAATGCAAATGGGAAGTGGAGGTTGTGTATTGACTACACAGACATCAATAAGGCCTATCCAAAGAATCCTTTCCCTTTGCCACGCATTGACCAGATCATGGACTCCACTGCCGGGTGTGACCAGTTGTCATTCCTCGACGCCTACCCAGGATACCACCAGATCTTCATGATGAAGGAAGACAAAGAGAAAACTATGTTCATCACCCCGTGTGGTACGTACTGTTTCGTACGGATGCCTTTCGGGTTGAAGAGCACGGGTTCGACATTTTCCCGAGTGGTCCAAATTGGTTTTGAGCCCCAGCTGCATAGAAATATGGAAGCCTGTATGAATGATATAGTAGTCAAAACCAAAGACAAGGCCACGCTCGTGCAAGATTTGGACGAAACATTTGCCAACCTACGCAAGATCAACCTCAAGCTCAACCCAGAGAAGTGTGTGTTGGGCGTTCCATCCGGCAAACTTCTTGGGTTTTTTGTGTTTCAATGTGGAATCGAAGAAAATCCCGACAAGATCAAAGCAATTGGGCAGATTGAGGTGCCAAGACGAGTCAAAGATGTTCGAAGGCTTGTCGGCTGTGTTGCTGCTCTAAGTAGGTTCATCTCCAAATCTGCTGAGTGTGCCCTCCCCTTCTTCAAAGTTTTGAAGAAGGCGGGTCCAATGAAATGGACTCCCGAGACGAAGGCGGCGCTGCAAGATTTGAAGAGATACCTCTCCTCCACGCCAATACTAGTTGCACCTAAACCGCAAGAGCCGCTGCTTCTATACCAAGCGGCAACGAATCAAGTGGTTAGTGCTGCGCTAGTGGCATAGAGGGAATTTGAGGAAGAAGCCACAGTAGTAGCAGAGCCTTCGGATAATGGGCCGGAGCTCTTCCCGACAGGGCCTGATGCTGGCAAGGCAGAACCCCCGGTGGAGCCTGGTCCAGGCAAGACGAAGCCTGCGCAAGCGGGCGAAGTCGAACAGAAGAAGAAGGTGGTGCAGCACCCGGTTTATTTGGGTAGTTCCCTCTTGCAGGGGGCTAGATCAAGATATTCTGGCATAAAGAAGCTACTTTTTGGCCTTCTTATGGCCTCGAGAAAGCTGCATCACTACTTCCAAGCACATGAGATCACCGTCGTCACCTGCCTCCCTTTGCAATGAATCTTGCACAATCCGGATGCCATTGTGAGGATTGTGGAGTGGGCGTTGGAACTGTCAAGCTTCGGCCTCAAATTTGAAAGCACTTCAACAATCAAGAGCCGAGCCTTGGCAGGGTTGGTAGCGGAATGGACCTCAATGCCAGACGAAGAAGTCAGAGAGACCACCCTTCCCGGCAAGGAGACGAGCCATGATTGGATCATGTACTTTGACGAAGCCTTCTCACTGCAAGGTGCTGGTGCTGGCGTGCTGCTCGTTGCACCCACCAGAGAGCACCTCAAGTACGTAGTCCACATGCACTTTCCCCGGGAAAAGTCAACAAATAACACGTCGGAGTACGAGGGATTGCTTTCCGGTCTCAGGATCGCGGCAGACCTCAGAATCAGGAAGCTCATCATCAGAGGTGATTCGCAGCTTGTCGTCAAGCAAGTCAATAAGGATTACCAGAGACCGTTGATGGAATCTTATGTGGATGAGGTGAGGAAGTTGGAGGAGTGTTTTGATGGTCTGCGAGCAGAGCATGTTCCCCGAGCGAAGAACAACATTGCCGATGACTTGTCGAAACGCTCCGCCCTCAAGTTGCCTGTGGAACCAGGTACCTTTGTGCTTCAATTGACCCAGCCATCCATTGAGCCATCAATAGGACAGAACAAGCGAAGGAAGGCAGGCCTCGGCAAGTACTTTCCCGCTGAGCTCCCAGGAGCCACCGACAAGGACGCTGCCGGGTGCCCCAAGCTTGCCGAAAGGCAGCAACCTCTGGCAGGACCCCAAGCCCTGGCCGTTGAGGCAGCTGCCCCTACGGTGGAAGATGAGCCTTTAGTCCTTGCCGTCGAGCCCCAGGATCCAGCATGGGCGCAACACACCATCTGTTTTCTCCAAACCGGGGAACTCCCTGAGGAACAGGAAGAAGCAGAGAAAGTAGCCCGTCAGTCCAGCATGTGCCAGTTTGTGGATGATGCCCTATACAGAAGGAGACTGAACGACGTGAAATTGAAGTGCATTCCTCGGGAAGACGGACTGGAGGTGTTGGCAGAGATACATGGAGGCACGTGTGGCTCCCACATAGGGTCGAGAGCCCTTGCCGACAAAGCATTTCGGCAAGGTTTCTTCTGGCCCACCGCTCTCCAGGATGCAACTGCACTAGCAACCAAGTGTGAAGCGTGCCAGTTCCATTCAAAGAAGCTTCATCAACCAGCCCAAGCTCTTTAGACAGTCCCTCTTTCCTGGCCATTTTTGGTCTGGGGGCTCGACATACTGGGCCCCTTTCCCCGTGCTGTCGGGGGCTTTGAGTACTTGTACGCTGCGATCGACAAGTTCATAAAGTGTCCGGAAGTAGAACCAGTGAGAAAGGTGACATCACAATGAGCCGCCAAGTTCTTCAAGGGGCTAGTCTGCCGTTTTGGTGTGCCGAACAGAGTCATCACCGACAACGACACGTAGTTCACGAGCCACACCTTTATGCAGTATATCCGAGACCTCGAGAGCAAGGTTTGTTTTGCTTCCGTCGCTCATCCCAGAAGCAACGGTCAGGTCGAGAGAGCAAACGCAAAGGTGTTGCGAGGCCTCAAGACCAGGACTTTTGACAGGCTACACAAGTGCCGAAGGCGCTGGGTTGATGAGTTGCCAACGGTTCTTTGGTCGATCAGAACGATGCAAAATCGAGCCACTGGCCAGACACCATTTTCCCTGGTATATGGGGCAGAAGCAGTTCTCCCCACGGAACTCATATATGGGTCACCTCAAATGCTCGCTTATGATGAGCTTGAGCAAGAGCAGTTGCACCAAGATGATGCGACGCTCCTTGAGGAAGATCATCTTCAGGCTGCTGTGCGAGCTGCTCGCTACCAGCAAGCCTTGCGCCACTACCATAGCCGCAAGGTTCATACCCGAAGCCTTGAGGAAGGCGTCCTTGTTCTTCGGCGAGTTCAATCCGCCAAGAATTTCAACAAGTTAACGCCGAAGTGGGAAGGCCCTTATCGGGTAATACGAGTCACCAGGCCCGGCGCAGTCCACCTGGAGACCGAAGATGGAATTCCAGTGAGCAACTCCTGGAACATCGAACATCTTTATAAATTTTACCCATAAGGCGCGGTTGTCGGGCCTCCCGGCAGACCACTTTTTGTACAAGCCTTGATGGCAAGGCATGTAACCCTTTGTACAAAGCCAGGCACAGACCCTGAGCATCAAATAAATAAATGAAGCGCTGGCGCCATAGAATTTAGCATGCATGCTAGGTCGAGTCTCTCTCTGTTAGCATCGATAATGCTCACCGGCAACTGATCCCTAGCATAGTGGTCAAGTGCATGTCTTTCTATCTCTTCCAGATCGTTCTTGTTTCGCAGGCTGCACAAGCGCTTCTGCAGATCCGTTTGGAGGAAAGAAGGTGGATTGACACCCCCGACCCCGGCAAGCCAAGGTTGTCGGGTGCTGCAAATTCAGATAAGTTTTTCTCTCCCCCTCTATGCGTTTCCGAATGAAGCTTGAACGTACGAAACTTCATTCGTTCCTATGCCACCGTGCTCCCTCCTTCCTATGCCCGAAATCCCTTTCAGGCCGGAATCTGGTTGTAGTTGCGGTGGAAGGGAGGCAGCAAAGGGCCTGATCCTGCTTTACCCCTCCTCCCGCCAAGGGTGTGGGTATGACCGTGGTGTAATGCGTGG
>NC_041390.1:134944547-135060754 GCF_002162155.2 Triticum dicoccoides | reverse complement strand
ATCTTCACGAAGTAGGCAATCTCCTTGCCCTTACAAACTCCTTGGTTCAACTCCACAATCTTGTCGGAGGCTCCCAAGTGACACCTAGCCAATCTAGGAGACACCACTCTCCAAGAAGTAACAAATGGTGTGTAGGTAATGAACTCCTTGCTCTTGTGCTTCAAATGATAGTCTCCCCAACACTCAACTCTCTCTCATAGGATTTGGATTTGGTGGAAAGAGGGTTTGAGTGGAAAGCAACTTGGGAAGGCTAGAGATCAAGATTCATATGGTAGGAATGGAATGTCTTGGTCTCAACACATGAGTAGGTGGTTCTTTCTCAGAACATATGAGTTGGAATGGTGTGTGTGTTCTGATGGCTCTCTCTTCGAATGAGAAGGAGGTGGAGGGGTATATATAGCCTCCACACAAAATCCAACCGTTACACAGTTTTCCAATCTTGGTGGGACCGAATCAATAAGCTCGGTCGGACCGAAAATGTAAACCTAGTGACCGTTAGTGATTTTCGGTGGGACTGACATGCAACTCGGTAGGACCGATATGGTTAGGGTTTGGGCATAACGTAATCTCGGTGAGACTGATTACAAAAACTCGGTGAGACCGCATTTGGTAATTAGCTAACCAGAGAGTTGGTCAGGCAAACTCGGTGGGACCGATTTGCTCTTTCGGTGAGACCGAGTGGAACTCGGTGAGACTGAAAAGTTACAAAGGGAAACACTAAGTTTACATTGCAATCTCGGTGGGACCGATTCGCTCTTTCGGTAAGACCGAAAAGTTACGAAAGGGAAACAGAGAGTTTGCAACCCCATCTTGGTGAGACCGAGATCCCTATCGGTAGGACCGAATTTCTAGGGTTTGGCAATGGCTAATGACAAGTGAAACTCGGTGGTGCCGGATAGGAAGAATCGGTAGGACCGAGTTTGGCTTAGGGTTTAGGTCATATGTGGATATGGGAAAGTAGTTGAGGGTTTTGGAGCATATCACTAAGCACATGAAGCAAGAGGCTCATTAAGCAACACCTCATCCCTCCTTGATAGTATTGGCTTTTCTTATGGACTCAATGTGATCTTGGATCACTAAAATATAAATGAAGAGTCTTGAGCTTTTGAGCTTGAGCCAATCCTTTGTCCTTAGCATTTTGAGGGTTCCACTTTCACATCCATGCCATGCCAATCATTGAGCTTTCCTGAAATAATCATCTTGGAATAGCATTAGCTCAATGAGCTATATGTTGTTATGAATTACCAAAACCACCTAGGGATAGTTGCACTTTCAATCTCCCCCTTTTTGGTAATTGATGACAACATATAGATCAAAGCTTCGACAAATGATAATAAGCATGAAATATATCGTCGCTTTGAGAAGTATGTGATAAGTAAGAGCTCCCCCTAAATTTGTGCATATTTAAAATTTGCTTTGGACTGCAAATGCACAAAGAGTTAGAGTCATGGGTTACTCTTCCATGTCACATACATCTTGGTGGAGCGCTCAAAATGATAAGAATGAAATACATGCACTCATCACCAAGAATAATGAATGATCACAAGATAGATAAGATAATAGCATTAAGCAAGCATTAAGTGTAGCTTATGATCAAACACATGATCATCAATGTCTCAGAAGCATAGAATCTCAAGCACTCAAAAGCAAACAAGTTTGAAAAACAACCACCAAATAAAGCAAGAGAGAAAAGCAACACTCTCTCTCTCGAAGCCTATGATCTATACATCTTCTCCCCCTTTGGCAACAAGTTACCAAAAAGTTCCTAGAAAATGCATAGCACTAGATCGACGCTCAGGCTTGATCTTCAGGTGGTGGTGGAGTCCGGATCACTCCAAGGACGAAGGCTTCGGTAGATGCTGAAGTAGACGCTGGAGTTGGAGCTGAAGTAGATGCTGGAGCTGGTGGAACTGAGGCTGTAGCTGGTGCTGAAGTGGTGGCTCTGGTGTCAGCAACTGGCACGGCAGATGACCTCGGGCCTCGTGGCACTCTGGCAAAGGTATGAGTGGTAGTCCTGCCTCTCCTCTCCTGCATGTCCTCCTGGAGCTGCTCCACTGCAGACTGAACTTCTGTTACCTTGACATCCAAGTCATAGAACTTCTGTTCCATGATTCTCTCTAGGCTCTGCTGATTCTGAGTGAGAGTGGCCAGACTTTGCTCAATCCTCAGCATGGATGCAATCAAGTAACCAAGCTGCTCTTGTTTAGTCTTCAAGAAGTATTCAGATGCCTCCTCTTGGGTAGGCATCTTGGCAGCTTTCTCCTTCCTTGCCTTCTCCTTCTTTGCAAATGCTTGGGCAGATGATGGCTCGTTCTCAGTCATGACAACTTGATTGTCCTCGAAATCTGGATGAATGGGCAAATGTTCCTTGTCCAATAAATATATGCCCGTGCCCATTTTGGAGTTGATGAGCTCCTGAATCTGAGGGGCATATCCGCAGCTCCTCTTCTGGTCTGCTGCAGTCCTCTTGATAGTTTCCACTATGAGGCTCATCACCTTGAACTTCTGAGGCACATCAAACACATGTAGCAAGTTGATAGCATGGCCTCTGATCATCTTGTGATCTCCAGACTTGGGCAGTAAGGTGTGCCTTAGTATCCAATTGATCGTCGGGAGTCCTGACAGAAGGTAATGCACAGAGCCAAACTTGAAGGTGTCAAGAGCTTCATTGGGAATTTCCTTGTACATATTGGACATGGAGTTGTGGTCCATCTTCTTCTTGGCATAGATATCCAAGTCTTCATCTTGCTCCTCTGGGGCATTAATGATCTGTGCCCACTCAGCCACTGTAGATTGGTACCTTGTACCCTCAGACATCCATGTGATCCTCCCATCTGGATAAAAGTGAGCCATGGAGTAGAACTGCATGATAAGCTCCTCGTTCCACTTTGTGAGCTTCTGCCCAACAAAGTCGGCTACTCCACAAGCTATGAAGCTGTCTTGCACTCCAGGATAGTGCTCCTCATTGTCCTTGATGTATGTCCAATCAACCCAACGCATATCACAGACAATGGGCTTCTTATCTAACAACACAGTCTCATAGAAATCTTGCTACTCCTTGGTGTGAAACCTGTAGTCCACTGCAGTCCTTCTCCTTGAAGCATACGGGTCTGCTTCTCTCCACTTTCTCAGCCCTGAATCTCTCCTGAGCTTCATGTCCTCAGCCACAGGATGAGCATCGTTGTGGTCTGGGATCTTGGGCTTTAGCTTTCTCAGGACATTTTCTTCTTCTTCTTCAGCAACAGTCTCAGGCACTGGGGCCTTGTTCTTTTCAGCTGCAGGAATGCTCCTTGTATTCCTCTTTGGTTTTGGCTTGGAGGCAGCTTTGGGCTTAGATGCAGTAGCCCCAGACCTTATGGCATCACCCATTAGCTTGGGTGCCTTGGGCGCTGGTGCAGCTACCTCTTCTTCCTCTTCTTCTTCCATGATGGAAGCTTTGCCAAGCACTCTAGCCACAGTCTTCTTCACCCTTTCCTTTCTTTTCTTGCCCTTAGCTGCAACTAGCTCTTGGGGAGTGGGCTTCTCAGTTGAGGCTCTAGCCTTTGACATGGGCTGCCTGCCTGCTGGCCTTTTGATTTTCAGACCTGGCTTAGTGCCTTGAGCTGGCTCAATTCTCTTGGAAGTGGCCTCTTCCTCTGCCACATAGTCCTCATCTTCAGAGTCTGAAGTTTTCTTCTTCCTTTGTCTCATGGCAGCCTTTGGAAAATTGCTAGGAGTGCTCCTGCTGCCTTCATCAGATGAACTGGAGGGACTAGTGCCCTCACTCATCACCACTTGCTGCTCTGACATATTTTGACTATCACTTTGATCAGACATGCTGCAAACTGACTGCTGACCCTGTGAATAGATTATAGATGAGGTAGAAAGGATGAGCATCACAAAATGCAGAGATTTTTGCAAAAAGAATGATCCAGAAACTTAGTTTCAGTTTCCTACTGAAATCATCTCGGATCTACCGATTTTCAAACTCGGTGATACCGAAGCAGTTTTGGAACCTAAACTAGTGAACTCGGTAGGACCGAGTCACAGTTCGGTGGCACCGAGACTGCTAGGGTTTCACTGATTTCAAAAATCGGTCACACCGATAAGTAATTCCCGGTCAGACCGAGTCTCACTTGTGCAATGGCATAAGCCAAATCGGTGGGACCGAGTTTTTCAACTCGGTGGGTCCGAGATGGTTTTGGCGGAAACCTAAACCTAGAATTTTCGAATCAAACCTAATCTACGGGCGTTTTGACTGGATAGAAGTTTCTCAAACGTGGCAAGAATCAATATGATCACAATGTGCTAGGAATCAGATTGAGGAATAGCACAGAGATCAAGTCCATACCCTAGTTCGGCGGGGACTTGCTACGGCGGCAACGGCGGGGCAGAATTCCCGTTGATGGCGACGGATACCAGCGACTGGAGGCTGCTGGCGGCGAGAAGACGATCCGGAGACCTCAAGGCAGAGCAGGCTATCGCGCGGGCGAAGGGGTTCGGAGAAATTTCCAAATTTTGCCCGTGACTATATATAGCCCGACCCTGTTGGTGTGACCGAGTGGAACGACTCGGTGGCACCGAGATTCATAACTGCGTGCAGTTACTGAAACTCGGTGTGACCGAAAAGTTCAAATCGGTTGCACCGAGATCGAAAACATAGATCAACTTAATGATCTCGGTAGGACCGAAAGTGGAGTATCGGTCAGACTGAGAATCATAAAGAGGTTTTGGAAGTTTAAGTCTATGATGAATCGGGGACTCTGAGCGCTCCTCACACAGAGTGGTTCGAATCTGACTTGATCAAATTTTGTGATGCAGCATGAGTAGAGTTTGAGACGAGAAAAGCATAGATAGCTAGAGGAGGTTCTTAGGCATTCTTGTCCATCCACTTGGCAAAAAGAAATAAAACTTAACAATCAAAACAACAAGTGGATGTCCTCGAACGAGTAAAATATGCAACCAGCATGCTCACACAATAAGATGGCAAATGAAATATGTGGCAAGGCATGCACAACCAATACTAGCATCTATCAAGCAATTTGCGATGACTAGGTCATCTATGTATGAGTATATTGACTTAGGAGTCAAGTGAGATCACTTGATCATAGGTCATACTCATCGTTTAAGCCCAAGTGGGGTTACCACTTTTACACAAACCATTGTTGTGTTCACATCTTTAGAGTTGCTTTAGCTCAAGTCTTAGAGTAAAGCTCCCCCTAGATGTGATATCCCTCCCTAAGAGGGATGAACTAACCTTGGGTTTTGTCGATGATGACTTCATGTAGATATTGAAGATGTGGATGCTCAATGTTGATGTAGATCTCTTGGAGCTATCCATTTGAGTGAATTGCACTTTCAATACCTACATGGGTTAGTCCCACAAGGAACAAACAAGGATATCCATAGACATAGAGTGATGCACACAAAACATGATGTCCATGAAAACTTTTAGGTTACCTTGTCCCTTGTCTTACCAACAAGAGGGTTTGTGACTCCTTGAACTAGTGCAAGATGTGGAAGTTGATTGCACTTGTTCTTGCCAAAATGATAAGAGTGAAGTATGTTGGCGGAGTCACCCTCAAGAACTCTCTAGTTCTTCTTCTTTTGGATCCACATCATCTTGATGGGAATCCTTGGAGTTGTAGTCGTACTTGATGAAGTGGAGCTTGAAGTAGTCTTGGGAATCCACTTGACTAAGGTCTTCGGAGCTTCTTCAAATGCATCAATTTCCTCTTGAAGCTTGTCCTTGCCTTTTTGCTTGTAGCCTTGTGGTGGAAGATCATCTTGAGCTTGTGTCCCCTTGAAAGAAGTATCATACTTCTCTTGTTGAGGGACAAACTTTGTTTTGGGGTATTGATCTTCTTCCCACTCAACTCCATTGGCATTGAACTTTTGTTCAAAACCAACACCTTGATTCTTCCGATGCATTCCTTGCTTGCGCATAATTTCCTCGAATTGCTTACTCCCGGCAAGGCTTTTGTACACTCCTTTCTCTATAATTCCCTTCAATAAACTATTTTCTTGCTCAAGTGTAACTTGGCTAAGAGAATCATTAGTGGAATCAAGAGAACTACTAGAAGCAACAATATTGGATTTAACATGATCATTGTTACTGCTAGAGGAAGAATCTTTCTTGTTAGACTTGACTTGAGGCATGTAAGTGGATAAGAGTAAATGCTTGGCAATGTAAGAAGAACTTTTCTTGCGGATATCATCATTGATTGCTTTTAAGAACTCATGCTCTTGCTCAAGATTGAGCTTTTCAAAGCGTAATTTCTCATGAGCTCTTAAAAGTTCTCGATGGTCTTCGAAGATAGTGTCATGAGCTAACTTAAGAGTTTTTAGTTCTTTAGTTAGAGCCTCAATCTTCTCCTTATCATTGTCATTCGTTTTATCTTGATTAGCATGTTTAATTGACACTTCATCATAGTATTCATCACTAGAGTTGTCGACAAGCAAATCATCACCTAACAAGTCATCTTCATCACTATTGAAATCAACATACTCGGGGTGTGTTACCTTAGGACCTTTGGCCATGAAACATCTTCCAATTCCTTCATTTGGTGAGTCAAATATGTCGTAGGAGTTGGTTGACACAAGTGCTAGACCGGCAACACCTTCATCTTGAGTATCTTCGGAGTCGGAGTGATAACTTTTCTCGGAGTGGCTGTCGGAGTCGGAGCCGGATACCCATTCACCAACATGAGCTTGATGTCTTCGTCTTGTGTAGCTCCTTGATGATTTTTCCTTCCTTTCCGAATCCTTGCTTCTCCGTGAGTATCTTCGTTCATAATGATCATCTCTACTCCTTCTCTCTCTTGGTGATGATTCTTTGCTTCTTCTTTTTGGAGAATCTTCTCTTCTCTTGTAGGGAGCCGTACACTCATTGGAATAGTGTCCGGGTCTTCCACAATTGTAACAGTTTCGCTCTCGACTAGAAGATCTTTTGTCATTGTAGGAGCTTCTATCTTTGCTTCTACTCTTGTAGAACTTGTTGAAGTTCCTCACCATTAAGCTCAATTCTTCATTGAAGTCTTGTTTCTCACTCGATGATGTAGGGGCTTCACATGAGGCTTTATAGGCACCACTTGATTTGTTGTGAAGTTCCTCTTTATCCTTAAGTGACATCTCATGAGCAACAATTCTTCCAATCACCTCCGTTGGCTTGAGATCTTTGTAATTTGGCATCATTTGGATCAATGTGCACACGGTATCATATCTTCCATCCAAGGCTCTTAGAATCTTCTTGATGATGAATCTATCGGTCATCTCTTCACTTCCTAAGCCGGCAATCTCATTTGTGATGAGAGCAAGCCTAGAGTACATCTCAGCGACACCTTCACCATCCTTCATCTTGAACTTGTCAAGTTGGCTTTGAAGTACATCCAACTTGGATTCCTTGACGGAGTCGGTACCTTCGTGCATATCAATCAAAGTGTCCCAAATTTCCTTTGCATTCTCAAGGCGGCTGATTTTGTTGAATTCTTCGGGGCACAATCCATTGAAGAGAATATCACAAGCTTGAGCATTGTATTGCAACATCTTCAACTAATCCGCGGTAGCTTCACGGTTTGGTTCTCTCCCGTCAAAGAAGTCACCTTGCAAACCAACACACACAATAGCCCAAACGGCGGGGTTATGTCCAAGAATATGCATTTTCATTTTATGCTTCCAACTAGCAAAGTTAGTACCATCAAAGTAAGGACCTCTACGGCGATAATTTCCCTCGCTAGATGCCATACTCTCCTAGGTTGTGAAACCAAGGCTATGACCACCAAAAGCTATGGAGATCAAAGCAAATGGAGACCGAAGCTCTGATACCACTTGTAGGATCAGAAGTATGTCTAGAGGGGGGGTGATTAGACTACTTGACCAAATAAAAACTTAACCTTTTCCCAATTTTAGTTCTTGGCAGATTTTAGCTAATTTAGGACAAGTCAAGCAATCATCACATAATTCAAGCAAGCATGCAAAGAGTATATAGGCAGCGGAAAGTAAAGCATGCAACTTGCGAGAATGTAAAGGGAAGGGTTTGGAGAATTCAAACGCTATTGGAGACACGGATGTTTTTCCCGTGGTTCGGATAGGTGGTGCTATCCTACATCCACGTTGATGGAGACTTCAACCCACGAAGGGTAATGGTTGCGCGAGTCCACACAGGGCTCCACCCAAGGGCAACGGTTGCGCGAGTCCACACAGGGCTCCACCCACGAAGGGTCCACGAAGAAGCAACCACCCACAAAGGGTCCACGAAGAAGCAACCTTGTCTATCCCACCATGGCCATCGCCCACACAGGACTTGCCTCACTAGCAGTAGATCTTCACGAAGTACGCGATCTCCTTGCCCTTACAAACTCCTTGGTTCAACTCCACAATCTTGTCGGAGGCTCCCAAGTGACACCTAGCCAATCTAGGAGACACCACTCTCCAAGAAGTAACAAATGGTGTGTAGGTAATGAACTCCTTGCTCTTGTGCTTCAAATGATAGTCTCCCCAACACTCAACTCTCTCTCATAGGATTTGGATTTGGTGGAAAGAGGGTTTGAGTGGAAAGCAACTTGGGAAGGCTAGAGATCAAGATTCATATGGTAGGAATGGAATGTCTTGGTCTCAACACATGAGTAGGTGGTTCTTTCTCAGAACATATGAGTTGGAATGGTGTGTGTGTTCTGATGGCTCTCTCTTTGAATGAGAAGGAGGTGGAGGGGTATATATAGCCTCCACACAAAATCCAACCGTTACACAGTTTTCCAATCTCGGTGGGACCGAATCAATAAGCTTGGTCGGACCAAAAATGTAAACCTAGTGGCCGTTAGTGATTTTCGGTGGGACTGACATGCAACTCGGTAGGACCGATATGGTTAGGGTTTGGGCATAACGTAATCTCGGTGAGACCGATTACACAAACTCGGTGAGACCGAATTTGGTAATTAGCTAACCAGAGAGTTGGTCAGGCAAACTCGGTGGGACCGATTTGCTCTTTCGGTGAGACCGAGTGGAATGGACCTCAACGCCAGACGAAGAAGTCAGAGAGACCACCCTTCCCGACAAGGAGACGAGCCATGATTGGATCATGTACTTTGACGAAGCCTTCTCACTGCAAGGTGCTGGTGCTGGCGTGCTGCTTGTTGCACCCACCAGAGAGCACCTCAAGTACGTAGTCCACATGCACTTTCCCCGGGAAAAGTCAACAAATAACACGTCGGAGTACGAGGGATTGCTTTCCGGTCTCAGGATCGCGGCAGACCTCGGAATCAGGAAGCTCATCATCAGAGGTGATTCGCAGCTCGTCGTCAAGCAAGTCAATAAGGATTACTAGAGACCATTGATGGAATCTTATGTGGATGAGGTGAGGAAGTTGGAGGAGTGTTTTGACGGTCTGCGAGCAGAGCATGTTCCCCGAGCGAAGAACAACATTGCCGATGACTTGTCGAAACGCTCCGCCCTCAAGTTGCCTGTGGAACCAGGTACCTTTGTGCTTCAATTGACCCAGCCATCCATTGAGCCATCAATAGGACAGAACAAGCGAAGGAAGGCAGGCCTCGGCAAGTACTTTCCCGCTGAGCTCCCAGGAGCCACCGACAAGGACGCTGCCGGGTGCCCCAAGCTTGCCGAAAGGCAGCAACCTCTGGCAGGACCCCAAGCCCTGGCCGTTGAGGCAGCTGCCCCTACGGTGGAAGATGAGCCTTTAGTCCTTGCCGTCGAGCCCCAGGCTCCAGCATGGGCGCAACACACCATCTGTTTTCTCCAAACCGGGGAACTCCCTGAGGAACAGGAAGAAGCAGAGAAAGTAGCCCGTCAGTCCAGCATGTGCCAGTTTGTGGATGATGCCCTATACAGAAGGAGACCGAACGACGTGAAATTGAAGTGCATTCCTCGGGAAGACGGACTGGAGGTGTTGGCAGAGATACATGGAGGCACGTGTGGCTCCCACATAGGGTCGAGAGCCCTTGCCGACAAAGCATTTCGGCAAGGTTTCTTCTGGCCCACCGCTCTCCAGGATGCAACTGCACTAGCAACCAAGTGTGAAGCGTGCCAGTTCCATTCAAAGAAGCTTCATCAACCGGCCCAAGCTCTTTAGACAGTCCCTCTTTCCTGGCCATTTTTGGTCTGGGGGCTCGACATACTGGGCCCCTTTCCCCGTGCTGTCGGGGGCTTTGAGTACTTGTACGCTGCGATTGACAAGTTCATAAAGTGTCCGGAAGTAGAACCAGTGAGAAAGGTGACATCACAATGAGCCGCCAAGTTCTTCAAGGGGCTAGTCTACCGTTTTGGTGTGCCGAACAGAGTCATCACCGACAACGACACGTAGTTCACGAGCCACACCTTTATGCAGTATATCCAAGACCTCGAGAGCAAGGTTTGTTTTGCTTCCGTCGCTCATCCCAGAAGCAACGGTCAGGTCGAGAGAGCAAACGCAAAGGTGTTGCGAGGCCTCAAGACCAGGACTTTTGACAGGCTACACAAGTGCCGAAGGCGCTGGGTTGATGAGTTGCCAACGGTTCTTTGGTCGATCAGAACGATGCAAAATCGAGCCACTGGCCAGACACCATTTGCCCTGGTATATGGGGCAGAAGCAGTTCTCCCCACGGAACTCATATATGGGTCACCTCAAATGCTCGCTTATGATGAGCTTGAGCAAGAGCAGTTGCACCAAGATGATGCGACGCTCCTTGAGGAAGATCATCTTCAGGCTGCTGTGCGAGCTGCTCGCTACCAGCAAGCCTTGCGCCACTACCATAGCCGCAAGGTTCATACCCGAAGCCTTGAGGAAGGCGTCCTTGTTCTTCGGCGAGTTCAATCCGCCAAGAATTTCAACAAGTTAACGCCGAAGTGGGAAGGCCCTTATCGGGTAATACGAGTCACCAGGCCCGGTGCAGTCTGCCTGGAGACCGAAGATGGAATTCCAGTGAGCAACTCCTAGAACATCGAACATCTTTATAAATTTTACCCATAAGGCGCGGTTGTCGGGCCTCCCGGCAGACCACTTTCTGTACAAGCCTTGATGGCAAGGCATGTAACCCTTTGTACAAAGCCAGGCACAGACCCTGAGCATCAAATAAATAAATGAAGTGCTGGCGCCATAGAATTTAGCATGCGTGCTAGGTTGAGTCTCTCTCTGTTAGCATCGATAATGCTCACCGGCAACTGATCCCTAGCATAGTGGTCAAGTGCATGTCTTTCTATCTCTTCCAGACCGTTCTTGTTTCGCAGGCTGCACAAGCGCTTCTGCAGATCCGTTTGGAGGAAAGAAGGCGGATCGACACCCCCGACCCCGGCAAGCCAAGGTTGTCGGGTGCTGCAAATTCAGATAAGTTTTTCTCTCCCCCTCTATGCGTTTCCGAATGAAGCTTGAACGTACGAAACTTCATTCGTTCCTATGCCACTGTGCTCCCTCCTTCCTATGCCCGAAATCCCTTTCAGGCCGGAATCTGGTTGTAGTTGCGGTGGAAGGGAGGCAGCGAAGGGCCTGATCCTGCTTTACCCCTACTCCCGCCAAGGGTGTGGGTATGACCGTGGTGTAACGCGTGGGGGGGGGATGACAAGGTTTGTTGCAAGGCGACATTGTTTGTTTAAAATAGCAAGGACTCACTCCTTAGTGTGGGCCTCGCTCACGCACAAAAGAACCCGACAGACACCCTTTTTCATTAATACATTGTTGAACAAGTACAATTCATATGGAGTGTAAACATGAGCAAGGGGTTACAAAGTCTAAATTCGACAAGTGCCCGCAGGCTTAAGGAAAAAAGAGATAAGATGCCCGTAATCCCTTTCTTGTCCGTCTCCTCAGGAAGCGGATCGGGATAACAGGAGGGCAAAAGGAGTTGTAGGATCGGAAGTATGTCTAGAGGGGGGGTGATTAGACTACTTGACCAAATAAAAACTTAACCTTTTCCCAATTTTAGTTCTTGGCAGATTTTAGCTAATTTAGGACAAGTCAAGCAATCATCACATAATTCAGGCAAGCATGCAAAGAGTATATAGGCAGCGGAAAGTAAAGCATGCAACTTGCGAGAATGTAAAGGGAAGGGTTTGGAGAATTCAAACGCTATTGGAGACACGGATGTTTTTCCCGTGGTTCGGATAGGTGGTGCTATCCTACATCCATGTTGATGGAGACTTCAACCCACGAAGGGTAACGGTTGCGCGAGTCCACACAGGGCTCCACCCAAGGGCAACAGTTGCGCGAGTCCACACAGGGCTCCACCCACGAAGGGTCCACGAAGAAGCAACCACCCACAAAGGGTCCACGAAGAAGCAACCTTGTCTATCCCACCATGGCCATCGCCCACACAGGACTTGCCTCACTAGCGGTAGATCTTCACGAAGTAGGCGATCTCCTTGCCCTTACAAACTCCTTGGTTCAACTCCACAATCTTGTCGGAGGCTCCCAAGTGACACCTAGCCAATCTAGGAGAAACCACTCTCCAAGAAGTAACAAATGGTGTGTAGGTAATGAACTCCTTGCTCTTGTGCTTCAAATGATAGTCTCCCCAACACTCAACTCTCTCTCATAGGATTTGGAGTTGGTGGAAAGAGGGTTTGAGTGGAAAGCAACTTGGGAAGGCTAGAGATCAAGATTCATATGGTAGGAATGGAATGTCTTGGTTTCAACACATGAGTAGGTGGTTCTTTCTCAGAACATATGAGTTGGAATGGTGTGTGTGTTTTGATGGCTCTCTCTTCGAATGAGAAGGAGGTGGAGGGGTATATATAGCCTCCACACAAAATCCAACCGTTACACAATTTTCCAATCTCGGTGTGACCGAATCAATAAGCTCGGTCGAACCGAAAATGTAAACCTAGTTACCGTTAGTGATTTTCGGTGGGACTGACATGCAACTCGGTAGGACCGATATGGTTAGGGTTTGGGCATAATGTAATCTCGGTGAGACCGATTACACAAACTCGGTGAGACCGAATTTGGTAATTAGCTAACCAGAGAGTTGGTCAGGCAAACTCGATGGGACCGATTTGCTCTTTCGGTGAGACCGAGTGGAACTCGGTGAGACCGAAAAGTTACAAAGGGAAACACTGAGTTTACATTGCAATCTCGGTGGGACCGATTCGCTCTTTCGGTAAGACCGAAAAGTTATGAAAGGGAAACAGAGAGTTTGCAACCCCATCTCGGTGAGACCGAGATCCCTATCGGTAGGACCGAATTGCTAGGGTTTGGCAGTGGCTAATGACAAGTGAAACTCGGTGGTGCCGGATAGGAAGAATTGGTAGGACCGAGTTTGGCTTAGGGTTTAGATCATATGTGGATATGGGAAAGTAGTTGAGGGTTTTGGAGCATATCACTAAGCACATGAAGCAAGAGGCTCATTAAGCAACACCTCATCCCTCCTTGATAGTATTGGCTTTTCCTATGGACTCAATGTGATCTTGGATCACTAAAATATAAATGAAGAGTCTTGAGCTTTTGAGCTTGAGCCAATCCTTTGTCCTTAGCATTTTGAGGGTTCCACTTTCACATCCATGCCATGCCAATCATTGAGCTTTCCTGAAATAATCATCTTGGAATAGCATTAGCTCAATGAGCTATATGTTGTTATGAATTACCAAAACCACCTAGGGATAGTTGCACTTTCAGGAGTGCCTGGGCAAGGTACGAGAAACAGAAGACACGAAGAGAATGTCCCGGCGGCCACCCAGAGCGGGAGCCGGTGATGACGGTGCCGGGGAAGAAGCTGGAAGATGAGGCAGCGGGCCGGCAGTATGGGACGAAGACGTCGATGCCATCGTACTCCGACTTGACGGCCCGCCACCCGCCTTCCTCATCTTCTTGAGCCTTCCAGCGCTGACCGCCAGAAGCAACGACCCCGAGAAGTTCAAGGAGCTAGCTCGAGGAGCCGCCGCCAAGAACTACCCCCCCCCCGGCAAATCACTCTGCCGGGGAGAAGGCCAGGTGCAGATGGTGCTGCTACCGGTGTCGCCTGGGGATGGGGCGTCCGACATCTAGTCGGACCCTGTCGGATTTCGGGTTCCGGCAAAACCCGTGAGGTTTGAACACTAGGGTGTGCATGAAGATCTCCCGCCTCTCTAGCTCGCACACTCAACGATCTCACGGCCTAGCTTGATGGACCCAAAGAACACAAGACACAAGATTTATACTGGTTCGGGCAACCATTGTGGTGTAATACCCTACTCCAGTGTGGTGTGGTGGATTGCATCTTGGGCTAAGGATGAATAGTTACAATGGAAGAATAGCCTCCTGAGCAGAGGTGTTCTTGTGCTTCGTGAACTTGTGTGAGGCTAAGGATGGAATGGCTCCGATGCAAGATGAGATGCCAGCCCTCCTCTAGCTATGGTGGTGGCTAGTCCTATATATAGAGGCCCTGGTCCTCTTCCCAAATATTGAGCGGGAAGGGATCCCACAACAACCAATTTGAAGGGGGACAGCTAGTACAAGCTATCCTGACAAAAGTGGTCTTCGCCTGCCAAAGGCTCTGGTGGTGACGCCATCTTGGGATCCACGGTGACCTCCGTCCTGCTGGTCTTGGTCTTGTTGCACCGATATGGAAACCTTTGCCTGATACCTCGGGACTCCTCGCCTGCGCTTGCCCCTTTAGCACCAAAGAGGAAACGAGGACACTGTGCTCGCTGGCGCCCGCCTGGTCTTCATCGTCACGGCTTACATCATTGGAACCTCGTGAGGTTCGGCTTGCCTTGATCTCTCCACCCCTCACGAGCCAGCCTGGTGAGGCCGCCCCTGAGGAGGTCTTGCATCGCCCGCCTCGCGAGGCTTGGCCCCTCGCGAGGGTCTTGAATGTTTGCTATTGAAGATGGGTCATACGGGGCCGCTGGAGGAGCCATGCTGGCGGGCCGCAGGCAGGCAAGTCTGGGGACCCCCGTTCCCAGAACGCCGAAAGTAGCCCCCGGGCCCAAGGCGCGCTCGGGCTTGGCTTTGAGGCGAAGCCAAAGGGCAAGTGCGGAGCGCTGCCAGCCACAACAGCCCGCGGCCTTGGTCGACGCGTGGCGACTAATTGGACGTGGGCATCTCTGCTTCCCCACGCTGCCTCAGCAACTGCCCGACTTGACGGGTCCTTGCTGCATGCAGGAAAAAGATCATTATTACCTTAGATAGTGGATGCTGGCGGTTGGCCTCCCCTTGGGTATAAATGGGAAGCGGGGGGCGGAGCCCCCATCACCCGTCTCCTCTTTGCCTCTCCCGCTTCTTCTTCCTTGCTCCATCGCCGGCAGCGACGCCCATGGCTCCTGTGAAGAGGCTCTTAGCCGCAGAGAAGGGGAAAGCTCGCCACGAGGGGCCTGGCTCACCGCCGCCCAAGAGGGGGCGTGGTCGCCCCGTAAGCACACTACGACCCCCGCCGTGGGCCCTCGCAGCTGCGGTGGCGCCTCTTCACGTGGTGGCAGCCACCCAGGTCATGGCAGCCCCGTTGATGAGGTGAGGCGCGCCATGGTTGCGTGGCCTCCCCGGCCGCGCTTCCATTCGGCGGAGGTGACGCCGGAGTTCATCGTGTGGTCGGAGAAACCGTCTGGCATCTGGCTTCAGCTCCCGCGGTTCTTCGTCGGCGAACTGCCGTCTACAGGTCCAGGCGGTCTCTGGCTGCAGGCGGACGGTTGCTGCAGCAGGGCTTCATGGGTCGCGGTGGAGATCTCCACCGCGGGCAACGCGGTCCTGTCCCGCAGCTGGCAGACGTTCGCCCGTGCGCGCGGGCTGGGCAGGCAGTGTGCCCTCCACTTCAAGTACGATGACGATGTGACCCTCTTTGTGAGGGTTTTCAGGGAAGATGGTTGCCGTATTGGGTGCTGCCCCGAGGAAAACGACGGCGACAAGGTGCTCGGCCTTGGTGATGGTCGTGACGAGGAGGGAGGCGGGCCCGAGCATGTCTCATCCAGCTATAGCGACTCTTCTTCCGGTCGCAGCTCCAGTAGTGGCGGCTACGACCAGCCGCCACACCGCCGTGCCCGCTTCGAAGGTGGCAGCGGGTAGGCTCGTCGCCGCGCTCCGGTGAAGCATGAGGAGGGGTCCGGCTGAGCTCAGGAGAGCGCTGCGAGCCTGTCCTCGCGAGCTGCCGCAGGAGCACGTCCCGCTTTTGTTCTTCCTTCCCTTCCTGCATTAGAGAAAGACAAGTATGGGGCCCCGTGGGGGCGTGCAACAAACTATGATTTCCGGATTGTTATGCTGTGTTTATCATTCCTGTGTTGTGTTGCAACGTCCTGATTTATGCATGCGCGTAGAATGACTTAGCTCGATACACCTGAAATAGATCATGCTTCGCGAGACGCGCGTTTCTCCGTACCTAATGAGGAGGAACTATGAAAATTTGCTAGGAGATCCGTACCTGGTCCACGTCGTTGTAGCCTGCTGGCTAGCACGAGTCACCTACATATGGCCACGATCGCCTCGTGTCGCGGTACCCGAGGGGCACAGATTGAGGGGGGTGCGCCAGCTTGCGGCTCGAACGAGGGTGCCTCGCGAAAAATAGACAAAACACTCACGAGGGCCCGAGGGGCACCTGTCCAGCCCCCTCGCAAGGGACGCGAGAGAGGGTACAGGTCAAACAAAGAACCGAAGGCAAAAACAGGGGCATAATCGAAGGAACAAGATCAGCAAGCGACACCGGAAAGCAAATTTTGATTGAAGAGGGGCAAGCCAACTGCAGAAAGAAAATGAAAAGCTGCGTCCGGCACCTAGTCTAGTCTTCTTGTCTTCTCACCAGCGTGTTGCTAAGTGCTGCCACTAGTCGTGGGAGGGAGTCCCCGAGGCCCGAGGGCGGCACTCCTAAGACTCCGAGGTGTGTACAACCCCACTCATTATTACGTGAAAGTGTCATGAGCAGAGATTCTTCACAGGCACTGGGCCTTGCTTCACAGGCACGGGGCCTTGCTTCATGGGTAGAACTTCCCGAGGTGCTGGATGTTACAGGTGTTCTGGATGGGGACCCCGTCCTGCGTCTCCAGGCGCGCGGTGCCAGCCTGGAGACGTGGGTGACCTGAAACGGGCCCTCCCACATGGGTGAGAGCTTGTGCAGCCCTTCTCGGGAGAGCACCCGCCTCAGGACAAGGTCACCCACCTCGAGCATCCTAGAGCGGACGCTGCGGCAGTGGTACCACCGCAACGCCTGCTGGTACCTCGCAGCTCGGAGCAAGGCTTCACGGTGGCGTTCCTCCCCCAGCACGAGATCTACCCCCCACATGGCGTCCTACCGCATTTCAATCAATGCTAAGACCCATACGGGGCGATGCTTGACCTCGTGTGGGAGAACCGCTTCTGCTCCATAGATGAGGAAGAATGGGGTTTCGCCTGTCGGCCTGGTGGTGGTGGTGCGGATGGACCACAACACGGACTGGAGCTCGTCATGCCAGCCCCTGCCGCAGGCCTCGAGCATCTTCTTGAAGGTCCTAGTCTTGAGACCCCTCAGGACTTTCGCGTTGGCGCGTTCGGCTTGGCAGCTGCTCCTGGGGTGTGCCATGGAGGCATAGCAGATCTGCGTGCCAAGGTTAGCACAATATGTTTTGAAGAGATTGCTAGTGAACTGTGAACCGTTATCGGTGATGATGCGATTAGGGACCCCAAATCGGCTCACAATGCCCTTGATGAACTTGACTGCTGACCCGGCTGGGATGGTGCGGACGGCTTCCACTTCCGCCCACTTGGTGAACTTGTCGATGGCGATGTAGAGGTAGCGGTAACCTCCAGGCGCTCGAGGGAATGGACCCAGGATATCCAGCCCCCAGACCGCGAATGGCCATGAGAGCGGGATAGTCTGGAGGCCCTGAGCCGGCTGGTGGGTCTGCTTGGCGTGGAATTGGCAAGCCTCACAGGACTTCACCAACTCGGCCGCGTCATTGAGTGTTGTGGGCCAGTAGAACCTACTGCGGAAAGCCTTGCCGACCAGGGTGCGCGACGATGAGTGGTGCCCATAGTCTCCGCCATGTATGTCAGCCATTAGCTCATTCTCCTGTCCCTTGGAAATGTAGCGCAGAGAAACATCATTTGGCCGCTTCCGGTATAGCTCACCGTCCTGGATGCAGTATGCCGTAGCCTGCCGGGCCATGCGCTCCGCGTCTTCCTCCTTGTCCGGTAACGTGCCTTGCATCAGGTATGCCTTGAACTCCTCGATCTAGCACCCCTCCTGAGGCCCGAGTGCTAAGAGGAGGCGCGCTCCTGAGGTCGGGCCACAGGCGGGGGCTCCCAAGACTGGCGGCTGAGGGAGCTCCTCCTGAGGTGGCGCTTGCTCCGCAGGCTGAGGTGCTGCTGAATGCTTGAAGAGCCGTTTCTCCAAGACGCCAGGCTCTTGGGGCAGCCGCTTGGATGCTCTTTTGGTGATGTCATCGGCCTCTTGGTTGGTGCCACGCGACACATGCTGCAGCTCCAGGCCCAGGAACTGCTTCTCCATTTTGCGTACCTCCGCGAGATATGCTTCCATGTGCTCGTCCCTTGGCTCATACACCTTGTTGGAGAAGTTGACGAGGAGCTGGGAGTCTCCCTTGATGGTGAGGCGTTTCACCCCCAGTGCCGCCGCTGCCTTGAGGCTGGCGATGAGGCCCTCGTACTCTGTGATGTTGTTGGAGACCTTCTCGCCCTGCTGGAAGCAGAGCTGCACGGTGTAGTAAAGTTTGTCCTGAGTGGACGAGATGAGTACGGCTCCAGCCCCGCGCCCCGGTGTGCAAATGCGCCAGCAAAGTACATGACCCAGCCGTCTGGCACTTCATTCCCTGGTGAGAGGGATCGGTTTTTGCCTGCTTCGGGCTCCGGTGTATTGGTCCATTCTGCCACAAAATCGGCGAGCGCAGCCCCCTTGATGATCTTGGTTGTGCTGAACTCCAAGTCAAACGCTTGCATCTCGATGTTCCATTCGATGACTCTCCCCGCCGCATTGGGGCTCCTGAGCACTCTCTCCAACCGATAGGCTGAGACGACCTTGATGGGGTGACCCGGGAAGTAGTGGCACAGCTTACGCGAGGCCACTAGGAGCGCGAGCAAGAGCTTCAGAGGCATGGGGTATCACACTCTCGCATCTCGCAACACTGTGCTGACGAAGTATACTGGGTTCTCGACAAGGGTGGGAGAGCTGACGGAGTTTTTGGCTCCTAGGGACTGAGGTGTTTCCTGTGGATCTCCAGCTCCTGTGGCTTGACGACTAGCCGGTCCAGCCGCCGCCTCAGGAACATCGTCTTGGTGTTGTGCAGCCTTATCCGGCTTGGCGGCTTCATTTGACGAGCCATTGACTTGGGGCTCCTCTCTGAGGACCACTAGTGCCACGCTAATTGAATGGGGTGTGGTAGACAGGTAGAGTACCAAGGGCTCGCGAGGACGAGGCGCCACCATCACCGGCGGGCTGGTCAAGTATCTCTTGAGGTCTTGAAATGCTAGGTTGGCCACAGGGGTCCACTCGAACGAACCCTTGTTCTTCATCAACTTGAAGAATGGAAAGGCGCGCTCCCCCAACTTGGAGATGAAACTCCCCAGTGAAGTCACGTAGCCTGCAAGCTTCTGCATCTCCCTGTGGTTTTGTGGTGGACTCATGTCTTCAGTTGCCTTGACCTTCTCCGAGTTGGCCTCGATCCCTCTGTGGGATACGAGGAAGCCCAGCAGCTTGCCGGAAGGGACAGCAAACACACACTTCTTTGGATTGAGCTGCAGTTCCACCTGGCGCGGGCTCGCGAAGGTCTCCTCCAGGTCCTGAATCAAAGTTCTTGCCTCCCGAGACTTTACCACAATGTCGTCGACGTAGGCCTCAGCGTTCCTCCCGAGCTGCCACCCCAAGGCGATGTGCATCAGCCGCTGGAAGGTTGCTCCTGCGTTGCACAGTCCGAATGGCATGCAAGTGTAGCAGTATACCCCGCATGGGGTTAAGAAGGCTGTCTTTTCCACATCCTCCACTGCCATCTTGATCTGGTGGTATCCTGAGAACGCCTCCAGGAAGCACAGCAGGCCACACTCCGCGGTGGAGTCAACAATCTGGTCGATGCACGGCAGCGGTAATGGGTCCTGAGGGCAAGCCTTGTTGAGGTTGGTGAAGTCGACACACATGCGTTCCTTTCCTCCTTTCTTCGGCACAATGACTGGATTTGCCAGCCACTCCGGGTACCAGACCTCGCGAATGACATGTGCTGCCCCCAGCTTGCGGGTTTCCTGAACGATGAAATACCGCTTCTCCGTGGATTGTCGTCTCGCCTTCTACTTCATAGGGTGCACATTGGGGCACACCCTAAGATGATGTTCAATTACTCCTCTCGGGACCCCAACTAGCTGCTTGGGCTCCCAGGCGAATACTTCCTTGTTTGCTCGCAGGAAGTCCACCAACTCCTTCTCTTGAGCTGGGGCAAGGTTGACGCCTATGATAATGGTAGCGCCAGAGGCCCCGTCCACGTCGACCGGTATCTGCTTCATCTTGGCTTGATCTTGGGTGAAGATCTGCTTCTTCTTGGTCGGTGCAGCCCCCTTGGCCCTGGGCATGGCCTTGTTGGCCAGGCAAGCTGCCACCGTGGCCATGAAGGATAGCTTGAGGGCCGCCACAACTTCCTTGGTGTCACCGGCCATGGTAAGGACGCCATTGCTTCCTGGCATCTTCATGAGGTTGTAGGCAGGATGGGTCTCCGCCATGAACTGGGCCAGCGCCGGGTACCCAAGGATGGCGTTATATGGCAAACTAATGCGGGTGATGTTGAAGTCGATTAGCTCGATGCGGTAGTTGTCGCTCGTGCCGAAAGTCACGGGGAGACGGATTTGCCCCAGGGGGTTGGAGGAGCCGCCGCCGACTCCGGAGAAGGACCGGCTAGGGCGGAGCCGCTCGAGCGGTACATGAAGGAGACTAAAGGCCTCCATAGAGAGCACATTGAGGTTGGCACCACCGTCGATGAGGGTCTTGGTGACTGAGGGAGTCCTGGATTAGGGGGTATCCGGACAGCCGGATTATATCCTTTGGTTGGACCGTTAGACTATGAAAATACAACATTGAAGACTTCGTCCCGTGTCCGGATGGGACTCTCCTTGGCGTGGAAGGAAAGCTTGGCAATACGGATATGTAGATCTCCTTCCTTGTAACCGACTCTATGTAACCCTAGCCCCCTCCGGTGTCTATATAAACCAGAGGATTTTAGTCCGTAGGACAACATACAATCATACCATAGGCTAGCTTCTAGGGTTTAGCCTCTCTGATCTCGTGGTAGATCAACTCTTGTACTACTCATATTATCAAGAATAATCAAGCAGGACGTAGGGTTTTACCTCCATCAAGAGGGCCCGAACCTGGGTAAAACATCATGTCCCCTGCCTCCTGTTACCATCCGCCTTAGACGCACAGTTCGGGGCCCCCTACCCGAGATCCGCCGGTTTTGACACTGACATTGGTGCTTTCATTGAGAGTTCCACTGTGCCGTCGCCGTAAGGAAGGATGCCTCGTCTCATTGTTAAAAACAACATTACTGCCGGGGGAGCCCTGGCTATTGGCCAAACTCTCCGGCTAGGCAGTTTCATCATGACCGCCCATTCGGCCGCTACACCGACGATGACTTCTCGGGTCATCAAAAACAGCCTCCACGTCGGCTCGGAATTTGCCGAGCAGATGGATCCAATGGAACTCTCTTCCCTAAACGAGCTCTTGGATCGTATCGCCGTCTTGGGGGTCGCTACAGACTATGATCGGATTGGGCTTAAACCCGATGAAAGGGAGATTAACTCTCCACCGGTCACCCATCATATTGCGGTGGTGGAGGAACAATGATGCGATTCTTCCTCTATCTCGAGGACTAACTATGTCCGGATTCCTGAACTCTCCGAGCCGGACACCCGTTTATGGGAGGACATCACCCAAGCCTGAACCTAGAGTCAGGTAGCGGACCAGACTTATCGGGCAACATCCCGGAATCCATACTTCCAAGATCGGAAACTCCTCGGCCCCTGGGTCTCAGATCGGGTAGGGGTTCGGACTCAAATCCACCCACCCACCCAGACATAAATGATCTTTCCCACATCAGGCAAGAGCCCCATGAAACAGTACATCATTATTGGGCCAGATTCCTCCTTGTGATGAACAAGGTTAAGGACTGTCGCGAGGAAGACGCAGTCTCATTTTTCTGCAATAATTGCACGGACAAGGGAATCCTTAACGCCTTAAGTCGCCGTGACATATCACGCTTCGCTGACTTGGCGTCCATAGTACGAAAGTACTGCGCGATGGAAAGCGCCTGGAAAACCGAATCGAAATTTTGGGATAATCCGGATCGGAATATACACCCAGTCCAAAGTAAAAGGGTGCACTATCATAAGACACTCGAGTTAGTTACAAAGAAACAAAAACCCTCGACAGGGCATGGAACCGTATTGGAGGGATGGCTCAACGGCCCCTGCAAAATTCATAGTACATCGGATATCACACCAACACACAACCTTAGAGCATGTTGGGTACTCCGGCAGGTGGCCAAAAGTGGTGAGGATCTTCTGATCCCAAATACCACAGAGCATCATCCCGTGGATAACAATACGGTATTAACAGTATTTGAAACCTTCGCATCAAATAATAGGCGCAAGAAAATACTCCGCAGCCTCGCAGAAATCTGCCACGTGGCAGCAATGAACCCATGGAGTGACACGGCTATTACCTTCAATGCCAATGACGAACCTAAATTCCGAACAGCCCGAGCACCAGCTGCACTGGTCCTCAGTCCAATTGTGGACGGCTTTCGACTCACCAAAGTACTCATGGACGGCGGCAGTGGATTGAACCTCATCTATGAGGAAACTCTTCAAAAAATGGAAATAGACTGGAACCGCATTGAGCAAAGCAGCACAACCTTCAGAGGAATCATCCCTAGTCGGGAAGCACGCTGTGCCGAGAAAATCACACTAGATGTGGTATTCGGCACGCCGGAGAACTATAGGTCCAAAGAAATTACATTCCAAGTGGCCCCGTTCAGTAGTGGATACCACGCCCTTTTAGGACGGGAGGCATTCACGATCTTCCAAGCCATACCCCATTATGGGTACATGAAGCTCAAAATGCCTGGACCCAATGGAATCATCACTCTCGCTAGTGATCCAGACACATCACTCTCCGCCGAAAACAAAACAGCCGCATTGGCCCCCGAGGCATTGTCCGAAGCCCTTTCGGCTGAGGAGTTAACTACGCTACGCTCCACAGTGGACAGGGACGACATGATACTTGACAAGAGATCCAAGTCCACCTCTTTTAAACCAGCGGATGAAATAGTCAAATTCCAAGTCCACCCAACGGACCCTATAAAAACAGCCTCCATCGGGGCACAGCTAAACCCCGATGTGGACGCCGCACTATGAGAGTTCCTGCGCGAGAGTTGGGACATATTTTCCTGGCACCCCTCAGACATGCCAGGAATCCCACGCAGGATGGCCGAGCACAACCTCAATATTCTAAAGGGATTCAAGCCGGTCAAGCAGACTCTTCGGCGTTTCTCTGAACCTAAGAGACAAGCTATGGGAGAAGAACTAGCCAAGTTAATAGAGGCCGGATTCATTAGAGAAATAAAACACCCTAACTGGCTAGCAAACCTGGTGATGGTACCAAAGAAGGACAAATCTTGGCGCCTGTGTGTTGATTTTAAGGACCTTAACAAGGCCTGCCCAAAGGATCCCTTCCCCCTCCCCCGCATTGATCAAATTATCGATGCTATCGCAGGACACGAGTCATTGTGCTTCCTCGACGCATACTCTGACTACCACCAAATCAAGATGGCAGAGTCCGACCAAGCCGCAACGGCATTTATCACACCATACGGCCCCTTCTGTTTCAACACAATGCCTTTCAGGCTCAAAAACGCATGATTCAGACATGTCTGGAGAAACAGATCAGCAAAACAGTAGAGGCATACGTAGATGATGTGGTCGTCAAAACCAAACACGTCAACTCTCTAATAGACGACTTGAGGCTCACATTCGACAACCTCCGAAAATACGACATCAAGCTCAATCCGGAAAAATGCATTTTCGGCGTACTAGCCGAAAAGCTCCTGGGCTTCATTGTCTCCAGTAGAGGAATTGAAGCTAATCCGGCCAAAATCCGAGCTCTGTCATAGTTGGCTACCCCAACAGACCTCAAACAAATCCGGAAATTAACTGGATGTGTGGCGGCTCTAAGCCCCTTTATCTCCCGCTTAGGAGAAAAGGCATTACCCCTTTATCGCCTCCTTCGGCGCACCAAACACTTCGAGTGGACGGACACTGCCACAGCCGGATTGGAAGAAATAAAAGCCATACTGGCAACCAACCCAATCCTGGCCACGTGAAACATCAGCGAACTAATGCTGTTGTACGTTGCGGCAACTCATCAGGTTGTAAGCGCAGTGCTTGTCGTAGAACGAGAAGCAGACGGACATAAATCCCCCCTTCAAAAGCCGGTATATTATGTATCCACTGTCCTCACTCCATGCAAGTCACGGTACCCACATTATCACAAGATAGCCTATGCGGTATTCATGGCATCCCGGAAGCTGCGACACTACTTTCAAGAGTGTTTGATTACAATAGCCTCAGAAGTGCCACTTAATGATATTATAAACAACTGCGATGCCACGAGCCGGATTGCCAAATGGGCCATTGAGCTCCTCCAATTCGACATAACATACAAACCCCGGCGAGCCATTAAATCGCAAGTATTGGCCGACTTTGTCGCCGAATGGACGGAAGCCGAACTACCTAAAGAGTACGGCGCATACTCCAATTGGATCATGCACTTCGACGGCTCCAAAATGCTGACTGGTCTGGGGGCTAGCATTGTCCTGACGTCCCCAACCGGAGATACAGTACAATACATACTGCAGATACTGTATACAGACTCCAACAACGCAGCCGAATACGAAGCCCTGTTACATGGTCTTCGGATGGCAGTTTCCATGGGCATTCAACGCCTGGAGGTGCGTGGGGATTCAAACCTCGCAATATCCCAAATAAATGGAGACTTCGATGCGAAGGATCTGAAGATGGCGGCCTATCGAAACGCCGTCCTAAAGATGTCAGCTCGGTTCGAGGAGCTTGAATTTCACCATGTGGCTCGGGAAAACAATCAGGCGGTGGATATCCTCGCCCGCATCGGTGCAAAACGCGATGCGATCCCCCCAACATCTTTTTGGAGAGGTTGTTTAAGCCATCCATGGTATGGGAAGGGGACACCGGTAACAATAGTCCGGACCCGGCCAAAATACCCGATACCGAACACTCTGACATAATCAGAGGCTCTGCCACCGAAATAACTCCTTCAGCCCACGTAATAATGGCCATCATCGCCTCGTGGACAGAACCATTCCTGGCCTACCTAACTAGGCAGGAACTTCCCGAGGACCAAAATGAGGCACGCTGCATAGTGCGGCGATCTAAAGCCTACAGGGTCCACGAGGGAGAGCTGTATAAAAAAAGTACTACCGTAATCCTTCAAAGGTGCATCTCCGGAGAGGAAGGGCGGAAGCTTTTGGCAGAAATTCACGCCAGACTCGGCGGCCACCACGCCGCAGCCTGGGCCCTCATAAGAAAGGCCTTCCGTACAGGTTTTTATTGGCCGACGGCCCGGGCAGACGCACAGGACTTGGTCCAACGCTGCGTCGGCTGCCAGCTTTTTGCAAACCAAAGCCACATGCCACCCACCGCCCTCCAAACAATCCCCATTACCCGGCCCTTCGCGGTCTGGGGGCTTGACATGGTTGGACCCCTTAAAGGGGGAACCCATAAGAAAAAATACTTACTGGTCATGGTGGATAAATTCACCAAATGGATAGAAGCCAAACCTGTTAAAACTGCCAAATCCGGACCGGTGATAGACTTCATATCTGGGGTTGTACACCGTTATGGCGCCCCCCACAACATCATCACTGACAATGGCACGAACTTCACGGCCGACGAGGTAAAACTCTGGTGCAGCAACATGGGCATCAAGCTCGATTATGCTTCTGTCTATCACCCACAAACCAATGGCCAAGTTGAGTGAGCAAATGGTCTTATCATGAGCGGCATCAAACCCAGACTAGTGCGGTCCTTAAAGGATTCTAACACACACTAGGTAGAGGAGCTCGACTCCGTACTTTGGGGGCTGCGGACCACGCCGAATCGTACTATCGGACACACACCCTTCTTTATGGTGTACGGCACAGAGGCGGTTCTGCCCTGCGACATAATTCATGACTCACCTCGAGTGCGCATGTACGAAGAAAGAGAAGCCGAGCTCGATCGGCAGGATAGTTTGGACACCCTAGAGGAGGAGCACGACGTGGCAAAAGCCCGTTCCACATTCTATCAGCAATAGGCTCGTAGATACCAAAGCAAAGAAGTACGGGCCAAAACTTATATCATTGGCGAGTTAGTTCTAAGCCTGTCGGAGAAGAAAAAAACCAAGCTCGAGCCCAAATGGGAAGGTCCCTTCATTATTGACCAAGTTCTGACCGGTGGAGCGTACCGTCTGCGGGGTGCATCGAATAATCGACTTGAGCCGAACCCATGGAACGCAGCTAGACTCCGAAGATTCTATGCCTAGCGCCGGACTCTATGTTTGTCTCTTTCCTCTATCCATTTTTTGCATATACATTATCTGTCTTTTTCTCTTTCTTTCTTTTATTCTTTCTCAAGGCCTTCAAGGGCAAACTTGTGCCCCGCTTGCACACTATTGACGCGCTAACCGCGCCCATTATACCTGGGGGCTTCTTACACAGAAGCTTAATTATTTATCTGGGCTTCATGCCCCGCACATGTGTTATTCTTCCGCATGTACCTTTTCTTCACCATTATATGCATCGATATGACTTAAGTTTTGGCCAAGCTGGGTTGCCTGGCTCTTGTATTTTTGCTCTACGTTCCCGTTAATTCAGCTAGGGCATAAGGGGAGCACCTCTGTGATTGTTACTGCCGGGTCAGCTGGATGTGTACCTCAGACTGGGTGAAGCCGAAAGCTAGCGTTCTTAAGGGAATACTCGGTCGGTAAAACAAAGATGATTTTTATTTATTTTCCATATGTACCCCCAGATGTTTTTTCCTGCGTTTCCTCTCGAAGTCCGGACATGCACTTTAGGGCATGCGTACCCAGGGAAAGGAACCCCTAACGGAACTATTCTCCTTGGAAGATGTTTCTTACTACCCATGTAATATAACATAACTAGTTGGATACTTGTCAGTTCAAAGCACTAATGACCCCTACGCCTGGTTTCCACGCATACCCCGGTTCTTATATAACTGAATGGGTATTCGGACACACTCCGGACTAACGGGTCCTGAGGTTGAAGAGAAAAGGTCCGCCATGACAAATGATTTACAATCCGGCTAGAAGGCATTATACATGTCACTTTAATTACATAGTCATGTAGACTGACTAAATTCCTCTTCTATACCATCCAACAGGCTGTCTAGCCTACAATCCTGTTGGGAATACTTTGCGGCTAATTCCACTTGCCCATACACTAAGCTAACGGGGATCTCTTTCCCATCGGGCCCCACAGGTCTGACCTCGGCCATGTGGTTTGGGTCAGCCTTGGTATACCGCGTCTTCACCATGGCCCAGGCTTCCCTGGCACCTTGACGGCAGGCCGATATCTTCCATAATCGGAAGCGCCACCGTGCTCCCTTAAGCTTCTCCGCAAGCTCTCCAATGCCTTCTGGTAAGGAGACCGATGGCCACAAGGCCTGGGCAATACCTTGCATCACGTGCCGAACTTGTTCGTGTAGTCGTGAGAGCTCGGGTAGAAGATGACCCGCAGACCTGGGCATCTCCTCCGTGGGACGACCCGTCAGCATACCTGCAGACATAATTCTGTTAGCTAGCTTCTCCGCCGCCCCCCTTTTAAGGGTTCATCCAAGCACTTACTAAAAATGCCGCGTCGAAGCCGCTTATTCTACTTCTCGGAGTCCGCAAGCTGGGCTCGAATATCCTTCAGTTCCACGCTCAGCTTGGTATCGGTGTCTTGAAGATTGTTTTTCTCCCACCTGACCTCAGTCAGCACGCGTTCGCCAGCCTTTAGCTGTCGTACGACATGCTGGTCCTCCAGATTCTCTCTGGATTCATCTGCAATATCTATTGTTAGATCTGCAGCCACACCGCACGCTATATGGTACCTATCATTCTTTGAAAGAAATGTTACCAGCTGAGGACTTTTTAGGTTCCTTCAATGCGGCAACGGCGGCCCGAAGTTGGGAGCTTCCATTCCTCCAGCTCCTATGACAGTCGAGTATTCTTCTCTGTAAGAACCTGCACAATAGATGATCCTTAAATCAGTTCTGCTAACTGCTTCAAGTCTCAGGGGCTACTGATACATATAGTCGTCAGATTTGCTTACCCGTACATCCCTTACATACTGGTTCGTGGCTCTGGCTAGACCATTTGAGCAACATGGAGGTACGCGTCTCTAGAATTGAAGGCATCAAATGCCTCTGGTGAGAAGCAAGCATCACGGAGTACGGCCCGACGACGCCTATGATTCATGGCTCTCTCCACTTTTAAATTTGTAGCAGATAGTCTATCCGCATCCTCTGTAGGGGGAGTATCCGGCGTTCGCCCCATGTCGGCTTCCACCTCTATGTCCGGTCCTGGAGCCCGACTGGTGGAAGCATGATCGGCAGCCTCACTGGACATATTCCGGCGAGCGTTTTTTCTGTTAAGGAAACATGGACATCATTACATTTTTAGAAAGACGACAACCACAGAGCGGGGTTTTTGTCATACCTCTGCGCTGGCGTCTCCGTCCTGGCCGCCTTCCTTTTTGGCCTACCCGGCCTCAGTGCCTCTTGTTGGCGAGTTGTTGCGGGTTCGGCACGGTGTCCGGAATGCCTTAACTGTAAAACACCATTTGTATATGGTAGGTGAAGTATCTAAAAGGGGATCCTACTTTTTGGAGTTGGGATTTTGGTTTTTCTTTTGAGCGACGCAGGGAGCAGTCCGGGATAGTCGGCCGTAATGGCCACCATGGCGTCATCATAGCTCAATTGATAGAACTGCCGGTCTATCAGCTCCATGAATATGTTTGGATCTTCTTCGAGTCCGGGACCGAGGGCCCGGTCGGGGTCCTCTGGTTGTGGGGATGGGTTGTTGACCTCCCTTATGGCTTTTCGCAGTTCCTGCCGTAAAATGGCAAGGTGAGTACCTACGACAAAGAATGTGGGAAGAATGGGAGTAAGGGGATATAACTCACCCAGCTTGGAGGGTTGTACATGGAGAATCCAACCCGTGGCTTGATGCGGATGAACTCCTCTTCCTCTCCCTTGAACAGCTCGAACATGATTTTTGCTAAAGCAGCAGCGTTGTCCGGACCCTTACGCCCGCAACGGGTGGCATCGTCTTCCCCGTTAAAACACCATAGGGGGTGCCCTCGATATTGAAGTGGCTGCACTCCCCGCATTATGCATATTGACATAACCTCGATTACTGTCAATCCTGATTGAGCTAGCGCTTTAATCCGGTTCATCAGGCAAAGGACTTCTCTGTTGTCTTCCTCCTGGGGGCTCCGTGGGCGGCAGCTTCGGCGTTTCTTCAGAGGAGCATTGTTGAACTCAGGAAGACCCCGCCGAACAGGGTCCGGAAGGGGGACGTCCTCCATATAAAACTATTCCGAAGGCCAGTCCTCGGACGTCTTCTTCGGAGTACCGGACAGGTATCCGGTTTCGGCGATGCGCCATATTTCGGCTCCGCCCACTTGATAAAGTGACCCCTCCTGTGTGCGGGGGACGAGGCAAAATAACCTATTCCACAGCTCGAAATGAGCCTCGCAGCCCAGGAATAACTCACAGAGGGCAACATAGCCGGCGATGTGTAATATGGAAGCAGGGGTGAAATTATGCAGTTGGAGACCGTAAAAATCCAGGAGCCCGTGGAGGAATGGATGAATTGCAAATCCGAGTCCCCTAATAAGTAAGGAACAAGGCATACCCGCTCCCCCATAGAGGGGCTGGGGAAGCTCTCCGCTTGCTCCTCGCCGTTGTAGGTGGCGAGCCCAGCTTAGACGGGAACCATATACGCTGGAGGGAGGAATCCCTTAGTCTGTAGTTCGACTAATCGACTGTGTGGGACAGAACACCTCTCCCAATCACCGGGCTTAGGGCTACGGGGGCAGGAGGAGGAGCTGCGGAGGTCGGCCATGCTGGAGTGGATTTTTCCAAAGCGCGCTCTGATGGATTCTCACTGGGGGAGGATGATATGGATTGGATCTAAGAATCCCCATAATAGACAATTTATTTATCTGGCTAGGGGGGCAAATGTATAAACGCCCTGGCTCCTCGTTTTCATTCGATGCGTGGGAGATATCCCTTATTGGGCGCAGAAGCTAAGAGGTCCAACATTTATGGGGCCAGACACTGCTTAACAAACATTCAAAATTTGGAGAAGAACCCGCCTTGCAATACCGAAGACAATACTGCGTGTCGGACTTGACGTCATTGAAGCCTGGTTCGGGGGCTACTGAGGGAGTCCTGGATTAGGGGGTATCCGGACAGTCGGATTATATCCTTTGGCCGGACTGTTGGACTATGAAAATACAAGATTGAAGACTTCGTCCCGTGTCCGGATGGGACTCTCCTTGGCGTGGAAGGCAAGCTTGGCAATACGGATATGTAGATCTCCTTCCTTGTAACCGACTCTGTGTAACCCTAGCCCCCTCCGGTGTCTATATAAACCGGAGGGTTTTAGTCCGTAGGACAACATACAATCATACCATAGGCTAGCTTCTAGGGTTTAGCCTCTCTGATCTCGTGGTAGATCAACTCTTGTACTACTCATATTATCAAGAATAATCAAGCAGGACGTAGGGTTTGACCTCCATCAAGAGGGCCCGAACCTGGGTAAAACATCGTGGCCCCTGCCTCCTGTTACCATCCGCCTTAGACGCACAATTCGGGACCCCCTACCCGAGATCCGCTGGTTTTGACACCGACAGTGACGGCTACACTGCAGATGGTCGGTGTGCAAAGCATCGGAAGCACACCCGAACCGACGATGTTGACTGGTTGATCTTCTAAGTCGAAGATTAGGTCGGCCTTGGGCGCCGCCCACCCCGGGGAGCCCCCTGCCGCGTGGAGGCGGCGCTGATCTGGCGAAAGAACGGCTTGATGTGACGGTCCGTGGGTGGCGCTTGCGAGCCACCGAGGAGAGCCGCGACGACCGGGGGCGCTGGTCCCCCGAAGCGCGCGATGAAGAGGCTGCGCAGCTCCTCCCAAGAGGCCATGGAAGATTCTGGCAGATGGAGGAGCCAGGCGCACGGCATGCCAGCGAGGGCCATCAGGAACCAGTTGGCCATGATCTTGTCGTTGCCCCCGTCCTCCAGGACAGCCTCCTCGTACGCCAGCAGAAAGGCCGCCGGATCCGCCGCACCATTGTAACAGGGCGGCATCTCCGGCTTGAACTTGTGCGGCCACTACACCTTTCACAAGGCAGGGGTGAAGGCCCGGAGCCCCCCAGTGCCGCGGAGGGCGCCTGTCAATCCAGTCGGGGAAGAGGCGGCGTCCATGAGAGTCGGTCGGAGAAGCGAGGCTGTCGAGGGGCGAAGCTTCAGCGCACCCCTACCTGGCACGCCAAATGTCGGATTTCAGGTTCCGGCAAAACCCTTGAGGTTTGAACACTGGGGTGCACATGAAGATCTCCCCCCTCTCTAGCTTGCACACTCAACGATCTCATGGCCTAGCTTGACGGACCCAAAGAACATGAGACACAAGATTTATACTGGTTTGGGCCACCATTGTGGTGTAGTACCCTACTGCAGTGTGGTGTGGTGGATTGCCTCTTGGGCTAAGGATGAACAGTTACAATGGAAGAACAGCCTCCTGAGGAGAGGTGTTCTTGTGCTTGGTGAACTTGTGTGAGGCTAAGGATGGAAGGGCTCTGATCCAAGATGAGATGCCAGTCCTCCTCTAGCTATGGCGGTGGCTAGTCCTATTTATAGAGGCCCTGGTCCTCTTCCCAAATATTGAGAGGGAATGGATCCCACAACGGCCAATTTAAAGGGGGGAATCTAGTACTAGCTATCCTGACAAAAGTGGTCTTCGCCTGCCAAAGGCTCTGGTGGTGACGCCATCTTGGGCTCCACGGTGACCTCCGTCCTGCCATCCTGCTGGTCTTGGTCTTGTTGCACCGATATGGAAACCTTTGCCTGATGCCTCGGGACTCCTCGTCTGCGCTTGCCCCTTTAGCACCAAAGAGGAAACGAGAACACTATGCTCATTGGTGCCCGCCTGGTCTTGATCGTCACGGCTTACGTCATTGGAACCTTGCGAGGTTCGCCTTGCCTTGATCTCTCTGCCCCTCGCGAGCCAGCCTGGTGAGGCCGCCCCTGAGGAGGTCTTGCATCGTCCGCCTCGCGAGGCTTGGCCCCTTGCGAGGGTCTTGAATGTTTGCTGGTGAAGATGGGCCGTACGGGGCCGCTGGAGGAGCCACACAGCGGGCCGCAAGCAGGCAAGTCTGGGGACCCCCATTCCTAGAACGCTGACAGACCCATCCCCGTCGTCCTCCCCACCAGTCCCCTCCTCGTCGCCGTCGCTCGAGGAGGAGCTCTCTTCATTGGTTGAGCTCTTCGCGTAGCACCCTAACCTGAGCGCCCGACGACCTTGACAAAGAGCAGGTCGCTCTCCACTAATTTGAAGAGGAGAACGTGCCCCTTCATCAAACAGTGGGCGCGTGCGAAGGTTTTCCACCCCCAACAAAGGAGCATTACATGAGGGGCGGGGAACCTTGTGTTCACCCACATGTCGCCATTGAAACACCCCTTCATGTGAAGCCTCAGCCTCGGCAGCTAGTCGATCTCCAGCACCCTCGTGAGCGCCTTGGGAAGGCGAAGGCGGCTACGCGGTGGCTCGCGCAACTGCAGGATGAACTCCAGTGCCGTGTCCCTGACATGGCCGCTCGACGAAGCAGGAGGAGATGGTGGCGGGGATGGTGATGGTGACGACACGGGTGTCCCCCTTCCGCGCCCACCTCTGCCTTGGCCGCCTCACCGACCGTGGCCCCGTCCGGTGCCCCCGCCTCGAGCGTGGCCTTCACCTTGGGTGGCGGGCTCTTCCTTAAGCGCCACGGCTCTCTAACAGGAGGAGCACCTAGTTGCCTCCGCCGAAGGACGGTCACGGCCATTCCCTCTCGGCATGGCAGGGCGTGGAGAATGGGGACGAAGGGGAGGCACGAGAGGATGCCTCTCCTCCTCCTCCTGAGTTCCCTCTTTATACCCAAGCTGGGAAGGCTGGAGACGGCTCTACGCATCCGAAGAGCCTTTCCAAGTCCGGCTCATTAAGTTGGCAACGAGCAAGGTCATTAACCGCCCTTCCCGCACCAATCAAAGGCGCATGGGTATCAGCCATGGCGCGCCTTCCCATATCCCGACGGGAGTCACCTACCCCGTGCCATGCATGCGGCGTACGTGGTGAAAAAGGCGGGCATGGTGGGAAACACGAAACGGTGGTCCCAAGGTTAAGTGAGGCGAGGAGAGTAAATGTGCAGCGGCCCTATGGTTTCTTGTTTTCTTGTGGGGAAGACGTGGGACACCTCTTTACTACACCGCGGGATGACGCAAGCATGCTGCGGTCATTCCCGGCACGACCCCCACGTCACACACTCAATGCGGGTCATGGGGAAGCGCAGCTGGCGAAGGAGTTACCGTAGTAAAAAATCTGCCATGCGTGCCCACGCACCATTCTGGGCCTGGCCCAACAACGCTCCGTTCTTATGTATGGCCCAGGCCTGGGGGCTCCTGTCGGTGTACAAAAGTAGGGGCCCTTCTGTACCCCTTTACTTGTGCACGGGCTCAGCAAGGCATAGGAAGCAAAGATACAAAGCTGCCGAGGCAGCACCCAAGCCAGAAGCATAAAGAGCAAAGGGACAAGATGGGCTACCCCTGACAAGAGCCTTGCTGGGGCAACTTGCCCAACACTAGCAAGACCGCCACCCTTGAGTCCGAGAGTTATGACGCCATCGACAAGGGTCAAGACCGAGGCTCAGGAGCGCCTACATGGTGGCATGCAGATCTTTTTGAAACCAAAGGCTTGCAGGCCTAGGTGAGCACCAGAAGCCGAAGACCCCCGGCAAGACCCTTGCCGGGGACGCTCGCAACCCCGCCCCAGCATGATCCTTGCCGGGGACGCCCACGAGAACCCAGCAAGGGCCTTGCCAGGGGTGTCTACGAAGCCAAAGCCAGGCCCGCACTTACCAAAGCTTTGCTGCCCCGCGCCTGTTCCGACGTGGAGACCAACCTACCAACTAGGAACATGCTTGCGTGGCAGCATGTAGCTTCTAGGACAACCAGCCAAGCACCTGCGTGGTGGCATGCAGATCTTCGTGAAGACCCTGCCAGCGCAACAGCTCAGCAGTCAGCCAGCCAGCCTGGCACTACATGCCTCGTCACCTGGGACGCGTGTCGAAGCAAGGCGAGGCGGCGATGGACGGGACAGGCCTCTTTACCGTCCCCGATAAAGCAAGAGGACACATGGGCGGCGCATTAAATGCATTTGTCCTAGGATGTCAGGAGATAAACTTGTACACTGTACATACTTTCCACCTCCTGTGTGCCACTTTGGCAACCCCTTTGACATATAAAAAGAGTTGGTCTCCTAATGATGTATTCCTCTGGTATCCGGGAGTTGCCTAATCTAAAAGTCGAAGGAATATGTATTTGACATTAAGAAAGCAATAGCAATAAACTGAATGATCAATATGCTAAGCTAACAAATGGGTCTTGTCCATCACATCATTCTCCTAATGATGTGATCCCGTTATCAAATGACAACACATGTCCATGGTTAGGAAACCTTAACCATCTTTCATCAACGAGCTAGTCTAGTTGAGGCTTACTAGGGAAACGGTATTTTGTTTATGTATTCACACATGTATTTGAGTTTCTGATCAATGCAATTCTAGCATGAATAATAAACCTTTATCATGATTTAGGAAATATAATAATAACCATTTTATTATTGCCTCTAGGGCATATTACCATCAGTCTCCCACTTGCACTAGAGTCAATAATCTAGTTCACATCACCATGTGATTAACACCCATAGTTCACATCGCCATGTGACTAACACCCAAAGAGTTTAGTAGAGTCAATAATCTAGTTCACATAGCCATGTGGTTAACACGCAAAGAGTACTAAGGTGTGATCATGTTTTGCTTGTGAGCTAAGTTTAGTCAACGGGTCTGCCACATTCAGATCTGTATGTATTTTGCAAGTTTCTATGTCTACAATGCTCTGCATGGAGCTACTCTAGCCAATTCCTCCCATTTTCAATACCTATCAAGATTGAGACTCAGAGTCATCTGGATTGGTGCCAAAGCTTGCATCGTCGTAACCCTTTAAGATGAACTCTCTATCACCTCCATAACCAAGAAACATTTCCTTAGTCCTCTTAGGTAACTAAGGATAATTTAGACCGCTGTCCAGTGATCCACTCCTGGATCACTATTGTACACCCTTTCCAAACTCATGGCAAGGTACACAATAGGTCTGGTACACAGCATGGCATATTTTATATAACATACTCTCTCCATCCGGTGAAAAGTGTACATCTAGAAATTTTAGGAAAAATTATAGAGTGGAGTAAAAAATGCATTGGAAAGATGCAAGCCATCATCTCTCTCCTCTTTAATTACCCAATCCCCAATGAGGTAAGTGCATGTAGAAATTAAGAAGACTATGTATAAAATTTTATTGGTCTTGATTACCGCGTGATGAGAGAAAATACTTTAAAGTCCATTGGGAAGATAGAAGTACACTTTTTGTGGACAAATATTAAACCCAAACGTATACTCTTCACTGGATGAAGGGTGTATGACCGAGGCATAGGGAATGACTTTCATTTTCTCTCTATCTTCTACAGTGGTTTGGCTTTGAGTATGACTCAACTTCACACCTTGTAACACTGGCAAGAACCCTTTCTTTGACTGATCCAATTTGGACTTCTTCAAAACTTTATCAAGGTATGTGCTTTGTGAAAGTCCTATTAAGCATCTCGATCAATCTCTATAGATCTTGATGCTCAATATATAAGCAGCTTCACCGTGGTCTTTCATTGAAAAATTCTTATTCAAGTATCCTTTTATGCTATCCAGAAATTCTATATCATTTCGAATCAATAATATGTCATCCACATATAAGATCAGAAATGTTACAGAGCTCCCACTCACTTTCTTATAAATACAGGCTTCATCGTAAGTTTCTATAAAACCATATGCTTTGATTGCATCATCAAAGCATATATTCCAACTCCGAGATGCTTGCACCAGTCCATAAATGGATCACTGAAGCTTGCACACTTTGTTGGCACCTTTAGAATCGACAAAACCTTTTGGTTGCATCATATACAAATCTTCTTTAAGAAATCCATTAAGGAATGCAGTTTTGACGTCCATTTGCCATATTTCATAATCATAAAATGTGGCAATTGCTAACATGATTCGGACAGACTTAAGCATCTCTACGGGTGAGAAAGTCTCATCATAGTCAACTCCTTGAACTTGTCAAAAACCTTTCGCGACAAGTCGATCTTTGTAGACAGTAATATTACCATCAGCGTCAGTCTTATTCTTGAAGATCCATTTAATCTCAATGCCGTGCCGATCATCGGGCAAGTCCACCAAAGTCCACACTTTGTTCTCATACATGGATCCTATCTTAGATTTCATGGCCTCAAGCCATTTATCGAAATCTGGGCCCATCATAGCTTCTTCATAGTTCATAGGTTCGCCTTGGTCTGACAACATGACTTCCAGAACAGGATTACCATACCACTCTGGTGTAGATCATGCTCTGGTCGACCTATGAGGTTCAGTAGTAACTTCATCTGAAGTTTCATGATCATTATCATTTGCTTCCTCTCTGGTTGGTGTAGGCATCACGAGAACAATTTTCTGCGATGTGCTACTTCTCAATTTGAGAGAACGTACAATACCTCATCAAGTTCTAGTTTCCTCCCACTCACTTCTTTCGAGAGAAACTCCTTCTCTAGAAAGGATCCTTTCTTGGAAACAAAGATCTTGCCTTTGGATCTATGGTAGAAGGTGTACCCAATTGTTTCCTTAGGGTATCCTATGAAGACGCACTTCTCTGATTTGGGTTCGAGCTTATCAGGCTGAAGCCTTTTGACATAAGTGTCGCAACCCCAAACTTTAAGAAACGACAGCTTAGGTTTCTTGCCAAACCACAGTTCATACAGGGTCGTCTCAACAGATTTAGAAGGTGCCCTATTTAATGTGAATGCGGCTATATCTAATGCATAACCCCAAAACGATAGTGGTAAATCGGTAAGAGACATCATAGATCGCACCATATCTAATAAAGTACGGTTATGACGTTCGGACACACCATTACACTATGGTGTTCTAGGTGGCATGAGTTGTGAAACAATCCACATTGTTTTGAATGAAGGCCAAACTCGTAACTCAAATATCCGCCTTAGCTATCCGATCATAGAAACTTTATTTTCTTTTTAGGATGATTCTCCACTTCACTTTGAAATTCTTTGAACTTTTCAAATGTTTTAGACTTGTGTTTCATCAAGTAGATATACCCATACCTACTCAAATCATCTGTGAAGGTCAGAAAATAATGATACCCGCCGCGTGCTTCAACACTCATTGGAACGCATACATCAATATGTATTATTTCCAATAAGTCATTAGCTCGCTCCATTCTTCTAGAGAACGGAGTTTTAGCCATCTTGCCCATGAGGCATGGTTCACAAGTATCAAATGATTCATAATCCAAAAGTCCATCTGCATGGAGTTTGTTCATGCGCTTTACACCAATATGACTTAAACGACAGTGCCACAAGTATGTTGCACTATCATTATCAAATTTGCATCTTTTGGCATCAATACTATGAATATGTGTATCACTACGATCGAGATTCAATAAGAATAAACCATTCATCAAGGGTGCATGACCATAAAAGATATTACTCATATAAATGGAACAACCATTATTCTCTAATTTAAATGAATAACCGTCTCACAGTAAACAAGATCCAGATATAATGTTAATGCTTAATGTTGGCACCAAATAACAATTAATGAGGTCTAAAACTAATCCCTAAGGTAGATGTAGAGGTAGCGTGCCGACGACGATCACATCAACCTTGGAACCATTCCGGACGCGCATCGTCACCTCGTCCTTAGCCATTCTTCGTTTATTCCGCAGCTCCTGTTTTGAGTTACAAATATGAGCAACCGAACCAGTATCAAATACCCAGGTGCTACTATAAGCATTACTAAGGAACACATCAATAACATGTATATCAAATATACCTTTGTTCACTTTGCCATCCTTCTTATCCGCCAAGTATTTGGGGCAGTTCCGCTTCCAGTGACCATTCCCTTTGCAGTAGAAGCACTTAGTTTCAGGCTTGGGTCCAGCTTTGGGTTTCTTCCTAGGAGTGGCAACTTGCTTGCCATTCTTCTTGAAGTTCCCTTTCTTTCCCTTGCCCTTTTCTTGAAACAAGTGGTTTTGTTAACTATCAACACTTGATGCTCTTTCTTAATTTCTACCTTCACCGATTTCAGCATCGCGAAGAGCTCGGGAATCGTTTGTCCTCCCTTGCATATTATAGTTCATCATGAAGTTCTAGTAGCTTGGTGATAGTGACTAGAGAACTCTGTCAATCACTATCTTATCTGGAAGATTAACTCCCACTTGATTCAAGCGATTGTAGTACCTAGACATTCCGAGCACATGCTCACTGGCTGAGCTATTCTCCTCCCTCTTGTAGGCAAAGTACTTGTCATAGGTCTCATACATCTCGACATGGGCATGAGTCTGAAATACCAATTTCAGCTCCTGGAACATCTCATATGATTCGCGGCATTCAAAACATTTTTGAAGTCCCGGTTCTAAGCCATAAAGCATAGCGCAATAAAATATTAAGTAGTCATCATATCTAGCTTGCCAAACATTCATAACGTCTGCATCTGCTCCTGCAATAGGTCTGTCACCTAGCGATGCATCAAGGACACAATTCTTCTGTGCAGCAATGAGGGGAATCCTCAGATCACGGACCCAATCCGCATTATTGCTACTATCATCTTTCAACTTAGTTTTCTGTAGGAACATATCAAAATATAGGGGAGCTATAGCGCCAGCTATTGGTCAACAACATAGATATGCAAAAACTATTAAGACTAAGTTCATGATAAATTTAAGTTTAACTAGCAAAAGAGCCCATGCGTTGCAACGGGAGAAAAAGCACAACACACATTCTTAACCCAACAACCATCACTCAAGACCACAAATAGGTCCATCTCCTTTATTTTAGCGAGGCATCATATTTGTGTTGCCGCTTATCCTCCTTCTCACCCTCGCGGGCGGTGGACTCAGTGTTCACCCAAACCAAAACATGTTTGAATGTGGTTAATCCTAAGGCGTCACTCTCTCCCTCTCTCCTCCCTTCCCCTCTCGCTTTCTCTCACACTCGCCATGATAAATCTGTTGTTTTCTCCTGCGACGTTTTGAGAGGTATGCATGTGTAGTTGTCGATGTTTTCTTTTCCCTATATGGTTATAGTGGGTGCTTATTTGCAATCCGAATCGCCACGGGTACGGAAGAAAAATGGATCATGCGCTATAGATTATAAGTTTGCTTCCAAAATAATATTTAAAAAATAATTAACAGAATCGCCGCGGGTACGAAAGAAAAATGGATCGTGCGCTATAGATTATAAGTTTGCTTCCAAAATACTATCTAAAATATAATCAACAGGTAAAATTAACATCATATTCAGATTTCACACTTTTTCTAATCAAATTGCATATATAACATGTTAACATCGGAGTTACAGTTTAAAAGATACAGATAATTTAGAAAATTATTTGTTTAACTTTAATATCTTGTAACATAATATTTAAAAATACTTAACAGATTAAAATAATCTCATATTCATATTATACATATTTTTCTAATCAAATTTCATATATAACATGTTTAAATCGGAGTTATGGTCTAAAAGATATGCACGATTTAGAAAATCATTTGTTTGAGTTAAATATGACCCGCGGATGAATTACCTAAAAGTTCAGGGGAGTTTTCGAAAAAAATGTAAATAACAATTCGGGTGACTTAAGTCCGAACTACAGGTAGATTATAAGTTTTCTTCCAAAATATTATTTAAAAAATAATCAATAGGTAAAATTAACATCATATTCAGATTTCACACATTTTCTAATCGAATTGCATATATAACATGTTAAAATCGGAGTTACGGTTTAAAAGATATGGATAATTTAGAAAATCATTTGTTTGACTTTAATATCTTCTAAAATAATATTTAAAAATACTTAACATGTTAAAATAATCTCATATTCATATTCTACATATTTTTCTAATCAAATTTCATATATAACATGTTTAAATCAGAGTTACGGTCTAAAAGATATGCATGATTTAGAAAATCATTTGTTTGAGTTAAATATGACGCGCAGATGAATTACCTAAAAGGTCAGGGGAGCTTTCTATAAAACGGTAAAACGGTTTAGGTGACTTAAGACCGGACTGCGGGTTGATTACAAGAAAATACAGGGGCTTTTTATGAAACGGTAAAATAACGGTTCAGGTGACTTAAGACCGGACTGCGGGTTGATTTGAAGAAAACATAGGGGTGTTTTTGCAAAATGGTGCGACGGACGACGAGAAACCCAATTTTCTTTATTATTAGGTAGAGATTAATCATATTGCCAATGAATTGCCACTTAAATAAACATCCCTCAAGTTATTTAAGTGATACATGATCCAAATCAACTAACCCATGTCCGATCATCACGTGAGATGGGGTAGTCATCAATGGTGAACATCTCTGTGTTGATCATATCTACTATATGACTCATGTTCGACCTTTCGGTCTCTAGTGTTCCGAGCCATGTATGTACATGCTAGGCTCATCAAGTTTAAGCCAAGTATTCTACATGTGCAAAACTGTCTTACACCCATTGTATGTGAACGTAGAGTCTATCAACCCGATCATCATGTGGTGCTTCAAACTGATGAACTTTGGCAGTGATGCATACTGATACGTCTCCGTCGTATCTATAATTTTTTATTGTTTCATGCCAATATTATACAACTTTCACATACTTTTGACAACATTTTATATGATTTATTGGACTGACCTATTGATCCAGTGCCTAGTGCTAGTTCCTATTTTTTGCATGTTTTTTGTTTCGCAGAAAATCCAATCAAAATAAGTCCAAACGACGAATTATTTTGGAATATATGTGATTTTTGGGACTTGGAATTAACGCAAACGGAGGCCCACAATGCCCAAGCGACACCAGGGCGCACCCTAGGCTCCAGCGTGTGGTGGTGGGTTGTGCTCACCTCGTATGTCAGTTGGGGCTCTACTTCGGGCGCAATGAAGCTTATATCCAGAAAAAAATCGTGTTAATATTTCAGCTTAGTCGGAGTTACGGATCTCCGGAAATATAAGAAACCGTTTTCGGCCATATCTGAGGAAGGCGAAAGAGAAGAGAACATAGAGGAAGATCCAATCTCGGAGGGGCTCCTGCCCCTCTGCCGCCATAAAGGCGATGGACTAGAGGGGGAACTCTCCTCCCATCTAGGGGGAGGCCAAGGAAGAAGAAGAAGGAGGGGGCCTCTCTCCCCCTCTCTTCCGGTGGCGCCGGAGTGCCACCGGGGCAAGGATCGGGACAACGATCTACATCAACAATCTTGGTACCGTCATCACCAACTCTCCCCCACTATGCAGCGGTGTAACACACCTTCTCCCTGTTGTAATCTCTACTTAAACATGGTTCTCAACTCCATAATTATTTCCCAATGATCTATGGTTATCCTATGATGTTTGAGTAGATCCATTTTGTCCTGTGGGTTAATCGTGATCTTGTTGGTTGGTATGATTATATATTTTATTATGGTGCTATCCTACGGTGCCCTCCATGTCGCGTAAATGGAGGGGACCCCGCTATAGGGTGTTGCAATATGTTCATGGTTTGCTTATTGTCGGTGTTGCGCGGGTGATAGCAGCCTAAACGCGGATAAGTGGGTTATGGCGTATGGGAGTAAAGAGGATTTTATACTTAATGCTATGGTTGGGTTTTACGACCTTAATGATCTTTAGTAGTTGCAGATCCTTGCTAGGGGTCCAATCATAAGTGCATATGATCCAAGTAGAGAAAGTATGTTAGCTCATGCCTCTCCCTCATGTAAAATTACAAGGATTATCGGTACTTGTTATTGATTGCCTAGGGACAAATGACTTTCTTGTTGACAAAAGCTTTCTACTTTTATTATCTCGCATTTTATTTGTAGTTTTATTCTCACAAAGTACTCATAGTTTTATTCCTACCAAATAGTTTCATACTTGTTTTAGGTAAAGCAAACGTCAAGTGTGCGTAGAGTTGTATCGATGGTCGATAGAACTTGAGGGAATATTTGTTCTACCTTTAGCTCCTCGTGGGTTCGACACTCTTATTTATCAAAGAAGGCTACAAATGATCCCCTATACTTGTGGGTTATGAAGACTTTTTTCTGGCGCCATTGCCGGGGAGCAATAGCGTGGGGTGACTATTCTCTTGTGTGCTTGTTTGCTTTATCACTAAGTAGTTTTTATTTCTTGTTCTAAGTTGTTCTCTATCTTTAGTTATGGATATGGAACACGAAACACCAAAAAATAGTGGAACTTGCTACTCATGGATATGGGGAACCTCCTAAAACCCTTAATGCTCGTTATGTGAAAAATATTATGCACTACTTTGATAATCCTGAGAAAACCCCATTCAACTTGATAATGGGAGTAACGTTAGATCAACATGAATACTTTAGGGATTATCACTTGACTCAAAAAGGAAAACTATTATGGCATCAAATTGATATGTTGCGTTGGTATGCTTGGAATTTATGCTAGAGATATGATTATACTTGTTGTTCTAGGATGAAGGCTCCACACCTTCCCTTTTCATGCAAATTTAATGATAATAGAACCTTGGCTTCTTATGCAAACGGTATATATGATTACTATGATGTGGAATGAATAGAACAATTTGTTGCTTTTAAGGGTGCTTATGAAATTGAATCTTTGTTTGAAAAGTTTGAAACTTTTGATGATGATGTTTATAGACCTGAAAATTTTGCCATCCTTAAATATTGTTACGAAAATTATAAATACAATTCCGATATTGATGAATTTATTGAGAAAATCTCCGCTGTCCGAGAAGAGACTAATATTTTGCAGGAGTCTATGGAAGAAGGAATTGATGAAACTATGAGCTCATTGGATGAAAAAGATGATGAGGAGAGCGCAGAACAAAAGGAGGAAGAGAGAATTAGCTACCCATGCCCACCTTCTAATGAGAGTAACTCTTCAACTCATACATTGTTTAATTTCCCTTCATGCTTACCCAAGGATGAATGTTATGATAATTGCTATGATCCCGTTGATTCTTTTGAAATATCCCTTTTTGATGAACTTGATGCTTGCTATGCTTGTGGCCAAGATGCCAATTTGAATTATGCTTATGGAGATGAACTTGCTATAGTTCCTTATGTTGAGAATGAAATTGTTGCTATTGCACCCACACATGATAGTCGTGTTATCTTTTTGAATTCTCCAAACTACACTATATCGAAGAAGTTGGCACTTATTGAGGATTAAATTGATGGGTTGCCTTTTACCATTGCACATGATGATTTTGATGATTATAATATGCATGTGTTTTCTTCTCCTACTTGCAATTATTATGAGAGAGGAACTATATCTCCGCCTCTATGTTTCTAACACGATAAAATTGCAAGAAACTGCTTATACTATGTATTGGCCATTACTTGATGTGCATGAATTGTTCTTTTATGACATTCCGATGCATAGGAAGAGAGTTAGACTTCGTCATTGCATGATATATGTTGCTTTGTGCTCACAACTAAATGCTAAATCATTGTTAATTAAAATTGGCTTTGATATACCTTGGGATCCAGGTGGATCCATTACTTGAGCACTTTATGCCTAGCTTAATGGCTTTAAAGAAAGCGCTGCCAGGGAGACAACCCTAAAGTTTTAGAGAGTCATTTATTTCTGTTGAGTGCTTTTATAAAGTTTAAAAACAAACAAATATAGAGGGGAATTTAAAACTTCACAAAAAGAAAAGTGAAAGTGAGAGGGACGAGCATTGTGAAAGTGGGAGCTAGCCTTGAACTTTGTTCATGCCCATGGAAACTTTGTGAATCTTAATTACAGAAACTTTTCAAAAAAATAATTATCTCCTTGTACAAATACATTGTATTGTAAAATCATTGTGCCAAGATTTTCCTTTAGGATGATTAGATTGCTTGTTGGTATGTGCGGTGCAAGAACAGAAACTTTGGTCATAGTGCGTGAATTTACATTTTTTTACTGGAACATCAAAAGCTTATGAAATTTTTTGCACAACATTGCTATACAAATTTTTTAATTTTTTCTCCTAATTTTTCAGAATTTTCGGAGTATGAAAAGTGTGGTAGAGGTTCAGATTGCTACAAACTATCTTGTTTAAGATAGATTCTGTTTTTGATGCATTGTTTTGCTTGTTTTGATGAAACTATCTATTTTTATCAGTGGTATAAGCCATGGAAAAGTTATATTACAGTAGATACAATGCAAAAACAAAATATGAATTGGTTTGCCATAGTACTTAGAGTAGTGATTTGCTTTATTGTACTAACAGATCTTACCGAGTTTTCTATTGAGTTTTGTGTGGATGAAGTGATCAAAGATCGAGGAGGTCTCGGTATGAGGAGAAGGAGGAGAGGCAATAGTGCAAGCTTAGGGATTCCCATGGCACCCCAAGTAAATATCTAAGGAGACTCAAGCTCCTAAGCTTGGGGATGCCCCTGAAGGCATCCCATCTTTCTTCAACAAGTATCAGTATGTTTTCGTCTTCGTTTCGTTCATGTGATAGGTGCAAATCTTGGAGTGTATTTTGTTTTGTTTTTCAATTTTCTTTTATGCACCACGCTGCTATGAGATAGTCCATGGTTGATTTATAGAATGCTCATTGCACTTCACCTAAATCTTTTGAGTATGGCTTTATAGAATGCTTCATGTGCTTCACTTATATTTATTAGAGCATGGTCTTTTGTAGAAAGAAATAAATTCTCATGCTTCACTTATATCTATTTAGAGAGTCAACATGAGTTGGTCATTTGCATGGTTAGTCATAAAATCCTACATAAAACTTATGGATCAATGAATATGATATGCTTGATTCCTTGCAATCACTACAAAAAAAGACACATCCGTGACATTTTGGGCCAAACAAAATTTTTTCTATCATACTTATGACAGTTCTATGACAATAATTGTGACAAAACACGTATCATCATAGATGTGGTGGGATCCTACTTCTATGACAAAAAATCATGATAGAAAATGGGCTTTTCGTCCTGGGCGGGCCAGAGACGCAACTGCATGACATTCTTTGGGCCGTCCATGACGGAAAAACCATGGTAGAAGCGAGGGCGAGGAAAATATCGGGGTGTTCTCGGTTATGGTGGGTGGTCGAGCCCGAGCGATGCGCATTTCTCTCGTACACGCACGCGCGTGGGTGCGAGGCATTGGGCTCTAACTGAACCTGAGCGATTGCACTGCAGGCTACGCATTACTGAACCCAAGCGATCGATCGATGGCTGTTAACTGAACCCGATCGAGCGATTCCTTTGCTACTGCTGCTAACTGAAGCCGATCGATGCTGCCTCTGGATGAATAGTGAGTGTTGCTGGGGGTTTGGATGAATAGTTCCTGGTGGGGGTGGATGAACAGGACCCCGTGGTGTTGCCTCTGGATGAACAGGACCCCGATCCATTGAGCCGGTTGGGGCTGGATGAACAGGACCCCGTGGAGGGCTGGATGAACAGGACCACCCCGTGGAGGGCAGGATGAACAGTAGACGGTGGAGGGTTGGATGAACAGTAGCCCATGGATGGGTGGTTGAACAGGAGCCCATGGAGAGGGCTGGTTGAATAGTAGCCGGTGGAGTAGCGCACGGTGGAGGCTGGATGAACAGTCGCAGGTGGAGGCTGGAGGAGGTCGATGGTGGATGAACAGTAGCCCATGGAGGCTGGAGGGGGTCGACGGTGGAGATGAACAGTATCCCGTGGAGTCCCGTTTTGTGGTACGCCACACCCCTCCTGATGAACAGGACCCCTATTTCGACGGTAGCGCTCCAACACAAGTCTGTTTCCTCCGTTTTGCGGTACGCCACACCCCTCCCGGTCAACAGGACCCTCGTTTCGACCGTAGGAGGTCTGTTTCCTCCGTTTTGCGATACGCCAGACCCCTCCCAATGAACAGGATCTCGTTTCGACCGTGGCCGGTCGAACACAAGGCCGTTTCCTCTGTTCTGTGGTACGCCAGGACTCGTTTCCATCGTCTGTTCTATCCAAGCCCTCCCGATGAACACGACGACGCATTCCATTCCGACGCAGCCGGTTGGCTCCCCATGAACACGACGAAGACGTTGTTTCTCCATTTCGACCTAGCCATGTACACGAGCCCTGGCCGTACGTACGTGCGAGTAGGCGTTCGAGACCCCGCCCGTATGCACGTACGTGGTCGTATATACTTTCTTGCACCCTGGCCGTTGTACGTACGTGTACATGCTACGTGCGTGCCTCTACATCGACCAGTATGTACGTACACGTTCGTGACCAGAATGACAACGCTACGTATGCTTCGACCAGGTGGGTCCCGACTGTCAGGCACTTCCTTGCGTGCAAAGATGTAGCTGGTGGGTCCCAACAGTCAGGGGGGCGAATCGTTTTTTTTGGACGCACTTCCTTGTGTGCGAAGATGTAGCTGGTGGGTCCCAACAGTCAGGGGGATACATTTTTTTCATGAAATATGGTGGCCCGTCCAATGGGTCCCTGCTGTCAGGTGGAGGAATAATTATTTTGGTGTAATAAGGAGGCACTTCCTTGCTGCGGCCGTGGACCCAGCTATCAGCCTCTCCACGTACAGTCCAGGTCCGACAGAAGCCGTTCCTTGACCACGTTGACCACGCCGCGCCGAGAGCACCAGGGCGGTGGACGACGACGAGGCCTAGGAAGGGGATGACGCAGAGTCGGGGAAGACGCGGCAGTGGAAGCCCGTGCGGAGGGGAGTACGAGGGTTCACTGGTTCGGCTGCGGTGTGAGGCTGCCGTCGCCGCAGGGCCTCGCCAGCGGTGGGAATAGTAGGGGGCGGTGAGGCCTCTGCGGCAGCACAGCCGGCCACGGGAGGCAGGAGCATGCGGCATGACCGGCGCTGCTTTGGGCAGCTGGAGCAAGAAGACCAGACGTTGAAGAAGCACGCCGGCCGTTGGATGGACATCGTACGGTCACTGGAGCTAGAATCATTCGTATTGACTAAGTTAACAAAGCCCTCCGTCCCTGTCAACTTAGTTGGCCCACAAGTCAGCCTCCCACTATTGTGGGTCCCAGCTATCAAGGGGGTATACATTTTTTTGTGCGTAATAAGGAGGCACTTCCTTGTGTGCGAAGATATAGCTGGTGGGTCCCACCTGTCAGCGGTGGGAATGTTTTTTGTGAAATACAAAGGCCCTTCCGGTGGGTCCCAGCTGTCAGGTGGAGGAATCATTATTTTGAGCGTAATAAGGAGGCATTTCCTTGCGTGCGGCCATGGACCCAGCTGTCAGCCTGTCCACGCACAGTCTACTTCCGATGGTGTCGTTCGTTGACCACGTTGACCACTCCACGCCGAGCGCATCCAAGAGGTTGAAGAAGCACTACGGCCGTTGGATGGACATTGTACGGTCACTGGAGCTAGAATCGTTCATATTGACTAAGTTGACAAAGCACTCTGTCCCCGTCAACTTAGTAGGCCCACAAGTCAGCCACCCACCAAGGTGGGTCCCAACTAGCAGGGGGAGTATTCATTTTTTTGTGCATAATAAGGAGGCACTTCCGATGGGTCCGAGCTGATAGCGGGGGGAACATTTTTTTCGCGAAATACGGTGGCCCGTCCGGTAGGTCCCAACAGTCAGGGGACAATGTTTTTTCGCCAAATACGGTGGCCTGTCCGGTGGGTCCCTGCTGTCAGGTGGAGGAATAATTATTTTTCGCGTAATAAGGAGGCACTTCCTTGCGGCTGCCGTGGACCCAGCTGTCAGCCTCTCGAGTTACAGTACTCTTTCGATGGAAGTCGTTCCTTGACCACGTTGACAATGCCGCGCAGAGAGCACCAGGGTGGTGGACGACGGCGAGGCTTAGGAAGGGGACGACATGGAGCCGGGGAAGACGCGGCAGTGGATGCCCACGCTGTGACAACCTGGGTTTTGCCCTTTCTTATTTGCCTGATTTTCATTTGATTTTTTTTAAACATGGAGTTTCTGAATCTTTTCATATGGACTTAAACACTTGGGCTTCCTTGGCTTTCACCCAAGTGCTTTACTTCCCTCCTAAATCATCATTTCGCATCTGACCCACCCAAAAATAATCTTTGGAATATTTTTCTTAAATGAAAAATATTCATTTTCTTTCCAAAAACCCTAAGCCAGATCTGTTTGCTTCAAAGCAACCCAAATTTTTATGGATAAGAAAATCTAAGATAATTCACAAATATTCTGTGAACCCTAGTGCACCTTCCTAAGCAAAAATATTTCATCACTTTTTGGAATATTTTTGCTAAAAAAATCTTTTCTCTTCTGGACAGAAATGGTGGTTTCTACAACAACTACCATTTTACTTGCTCCATTTGGCCTGAACTTTCTTGTGCATCTTTACCTTAGTAACTTATCACTAGCCTCCAAAGCACAGCTTCAAACTCCAAGCCATTTGACCAGGTAACATCACCAAGTTACTGACCAGAAACTTACTTGGTGTGTGAAAACTTCTCTACAGCATCTGGATCTAAACCAAATCATGGTAACACTCAAAACTACCATGAACAACATGCCAGACATTGAGTTTTTTCTTAGATTGACCTGATGTCATAGTTCACGCGGTGACCGCGTTCGTCCAGGCGTGCTGGCATGCAGCCGACACGCTCTGCGATGCGCTCGAGCCTTTGCTTCTCGCGTGCTCGCTTCCCCACCTGCCCAACCATGCCAACCCTCGCCACCATCATTGTCTCAATGTTCTTAACTCCTCCCTGTCGCTCGCCGACGCCGGAGCTCGCCGCAGCGAGCACATGCAAGGTCCGGCCAGCCCAACAGTGCAGAGCGCACTGTGCTCGTCGCCATCCTCTTGATCCCGTGCTCGTCTCTGCCCGCCCACAGTGGCCGCATGACCTCCGTCGCCTTCTCCCCCTCTCACTGACACCGCTCGTCGCCGGGCACCGTGGACAGGTGTCCACAGGTGGAGCCCGAAGCACCATCGCCGCTCGCCTATAAATAGAGCCCTCCCCAGCCTCCTCGAGCACCATCCATCACTCACACACAACCCACGATTGAGTAGGAAACCAGAGCCCGGCCGGGCAGGCCTTGGGTCGCCGTCCCCGAGCTCGAGCTCGCCGACGATCCCCTTTAGTCGCCGCAGTAGCTCCAGCCCCTACCAGGCTTGGGCGACCCCTCCAGGGCCTCCGCCTCTGTCCGGTGAGGCCGTCTCGCCCGCTTGGAGCCCCTGGAGTGGCCTCTGCTCGTCGTCTTCCTCAACTCCGGCGACCTCCACGTTCTGCCTCTGCTTGCGAGGTTGATTTCGACACTGTCCGACCGCCCCTAGCTACGCTACGGGTACGGGCAGGTGCGCCTCAACCCCTTCTTGCCATCCCTCCCTCTCGTTTGGGCCAAGGAGCCCTCGTTGCCGGCGAGAGCTCTGGCGAAGCCGCGGCCCCCTCTGTTTCCTTCTCCCTGTTCCCCCACCTGACTAGCGGGGCCTGCTAGTCAGCCACTCAGTACACGCGCGAAGCGGTACGAGTGGTGGTGCCCCTGGGCTTTACGCCTTCGACGTCACCACCCAGTCTATTTCTTTAATTCTAATTCATTTGAATTTACAGAACACTTCAAATAGTTATAACTTTTCAACCATAAGTCCAAATGAATTGATTCTTTTTGCATTGTGTTCTTTGATAAGAATCTAGCAGCTCACCAAAGATGAGATATTTCTGAGCTGTCTAGAATTTCTGGTGATTTTCAGAAGTGTTCTTGATATTTTTTTGTGTTTAAAACTATTTTCAGAAGGTCAAGCTTGTCTTGAGGATCTCCAGGAGGCTTGCGAACCTCATCTGCACTAAGGCAAGCCACATCAACATTTTCATGGTACCATTTCAATATTTGTGATTTTCTTACTTGAATGAAATGATTAATCCATGCATTTAAATGATTATGGAGTTATTTATATTATGTTAAATATTGGTTAGTTGTTATGCTTGATTTACAGAATGGGTGAAACTAGTTTAGTGGATAAAGCAAGATAAGATTTATTTGAGGTGATGTTAGAAATAATTTTGTTATGCATGTTAGCAATTATTTAAAGCTATGTTTTTGCCCTCTTAGATTGATAAAAATTTGTTACAAAATGTTCTGTTAAATACTTGTTTAATCATACTACTTGTCTTACAGAATGTTTGAACCCAACTTAGTGATAAAGAAAGTAAGAGTTGTTGATAGTGAAATCTTTTAGGCAAGCACATGAGAAATTTATCAGAGTTACTTTCTTGCGTAAGAAATCAATAAAACTTGTTGCAAAATATTTTGGTTAAGTCGTGAGTTATTTGAGCAATTAGAGTAATTTGAGTTGTTGGCGTTATGCTTGGTGTGTATAAGGATGACATCGGTCATTTTTATCAATATATGATGCATGTGTTGTTTTGCATTTCATGGCATGCTATGACACCAGTCATTTTTAGTTTAAAGTTAAACCTGAATATAACTCAACTTGAATATATTGTTGACTAGGTCATGGTGCCGCTGAATCGAGTTTCTTTCCAGTGCAACCACATTTGCCTTTGTGGGAAGGCCTTGATTCGGTCCATTGACACGGCCTCTGGTCGGTGCCTCCATCTAGGGAAGGTTATGTCGTGCTTGCCCTGGCCCGTTAAGCAGACATAATCTTGTGTGCTCGTTGATGAGATTATGGTACCGAGTCCCCGAGTGGGAGTGTCCCCGAGTGGGAGTGTTTTGACCACGATGGTGGTCGGGGTGTCTTTGGTAGACACGGGGCCACCCAGGACCAGCCCGTTGGGGATTTGGGTCAGAGTGGCCGGGAGAGTGCTGTGGAAATGGAGGGGTTTTGACGGAATGCCGTTGGTCCACCCGAATGGGAGTGCGAGGCCATGGGTTCCATGGTGTGGGTACAATGTGCTACCTCTGCAGAGTGTGTAATCTATCGATAGCCGAGTCCACGGTTACGGACACCTCGTAGTAGGTCCCACCATGAGTCAACGTTTAATAAAAATGATGGTCGTGGTTGTGATCGTCGTAAGGATCACCAGTTATTCTTGAGAAAGACCACTTTGGTGGTGTATTTGTTATCTGACCACTTTGGTGGTGTGTTTGTGATCTAGAGATGATCACAATTGGTAAGCTGTCCCGAGGGACGTTCGAGCATGATCACGGCATGTTGACATATAGTGTTGCATTTTTAATAATTGGTTAAATATCATGATATTGTTTGCCATTATTATTATGCTTGTTGTGAGCTTGCAAGTACATTCAATGTACTGACCTGGCGTGTCATGCCAGATTTCAGGAAAGTATCGTTGGAGAGGAGCGCCGTCCGAGTCTAGATCGTGTCCACATCGGTGTCCCTGTGATATGGAGCTTCCGCCACGACGTTATTCCGCTGCCACATAGTTGTTTGGATCGAGGCCCCTTTATGTTCACTAAATAATGTACATATTGTTCAGCCGCACCGAGTGTGCCGCTTGGCCTCGACAGCTGTTGTAATGTAACTCTGTTCCGCTAGCATCAATAAAGCGGTTGTTATTCTATACCAAGATGTTGTGTGTTGCCAGAAGACATGGTCTCTAGTCCGGCAATGCATGGTAAACCGGTCGTTCTGAGCCGGGGTGCCACAATGCTTGGTATCAGAGCCGCGCTGACTGTAGGCCATGCTAGACTACGACGCGCTAGATACGAGTTTTAGTTGAGTGCCGGTAGTAATTTGTGCTGATTATTGAATTGCATGCATTCGGTTTATATGTTTTTATGCTAACCCGCTAATGGTTGTGGGTGTAGATGGCTCCGGTGCCGTATTCGTGCAAGTTGCAGCTGATGTCGTACACGTCGCCGCACCTCCTTCGCAATGTGTGGCGTCGGTTGTACCCTCTTGGAGACGACCCAGTCTATCATGTGTACCGGGAGCACCTAGCAGATTCAGTATATGAGTATCACGCAGTGGTCACTCTGCGCACTAGTTCCGGTTCCAGCTCTTACACTCGCACTTCTCGGAGCGGTTATGCCTCCACCGCTTCTCAGGCTGTCTTGTTTGCTGCATTCGAGGTCCTAGTCGAGCTTCGCTACAACGAGGTCCGAATGCAGAACCATCCAGGTTTCTACTACTACTCATCTCTGCACGACAACGGTCGTGTCCGTTTCCCTCTCATTGATCCGGAGTCTGATAGTGTTGCTAGCCACCTTGCACGTTATATCACTGCTAGCTATCTCATGATCCACGAGCTGGCTCGAGAGCTGACTCGTACTCGTACTACTTTAGCCACTACTTTGGTCACTTCTAGATCCGCCACTACTCGGTCTTCACTGGGATTTACCCCTTATGTCCTAGTCAGTTCTAGCTCCCCTATTTCGACGGTTACTCCCTCGAGTAGCACGGGTGTCTCGGCCGCGAACCCTCTCAGTACTCCTGCCGAGTGGGTCTCACGTCTTGCTACCCCTGTAGCCCCGATGCTTCATCCTACCCCTGCCCCTGAGGGAGAGCCCTCGAGGCAGCGCCGTCGTGTTACCTTTAACCCGGAGGTTTCCGTTAACCACGTCAGTTCAGGATCCGAGACCACTTCAGGGGAGGACGCCGCAGCACCAGCAAAGCAGTAGTATCTTTGAGTATTCACAGTTGTCTGGATGATGTATGGATGTAGTCGTACGAGTCATGATGTTTCGTTGCCTGTATAAGAGTAGTGAACCAGTCATGTTGTTTACTTTTCATGTATGAGTCTATGTATAATTATGTTGAGACTTTATTTGCCGTATTTTTCGCTCTTCTGCTTTCTTCCGGGATTTGTCGCTGGCTTTTCCCCAATTTTATTTTTGGGTGTTTCTCATCTCGATTGTGTTGTCTTGGGAAAATTCACAATAGGATGACGTGGGGCGGCAGCAGTAGCAACATTCATGAGGGAACTCCTGTTCGTGGTTCCGCACGACAAGTAGGACATTCTCCTGAGCCATACGTTCAGCCGCCACCTCCACCGCCTGATCGTCCCTCCACCGAGCAAATTCTACGTATGTTTGAAGAAAAAAAGGAACAATGATCTGATTGAAATATTGAGAAGTGTTCAAGCTATGGTTGGACAGAATGGAAATTAGAATGGTCATCACTCAAAGCTGTCAGACTTTCAGAGGACCAATCCACCCAGTTTTAGTCAGATTGTTGACCCAATGGATGCAGATGATTGGTTACGCACAATGGAGAAAAAGCTTGAGATTGCCCGTACTGAAGGAAATGATAAAGTTCCATTTGTAACACATTACCTTGAAGGCGCAGCTGCCATATGGTGTGAAAATACAAAGGCCATGTGGCCGATTGATGAGGAAATCACCCGGGAGAAATTTAAGGATAAGTTCCGAAAATATCATATCCCTACTAGAGTTATGATGGCCAAGCAGCGTGAATTTCTCGTGCTCGTCCAAGGAAATCAGTTTGTGGCTGAATATCTGCAAAAATTCAATCGTTTGGCCCGTTACTCTCTATATGACGTGGCCACCGAAGAAAGGAAGATTGACAGATTTCTTGGAGGTTTAAATCTGCAACTTCGGTGTGCTCTCAGTATGTTTGATTTCACGGATTTCCAATCTCTGGTGGACAAGGCGTTCATTGCTGAACGGGAGCACAAGCTTATATCCGATAATAGGCCTGCTAACGACAACAAGCACAAGTTTGAGCCAAAGAAGGATGGGACACCTGTGCAAAAGGCTCGTACCTGGCGGCAGACTCAGGTGGAATACAGGCAAATTTGGTAGCAGAATGTTAACAAGACCACCACTCAGGTCAAGAATATTGTGACCAATCCAATGCATGAGGAGCATCAGCACAATAATTCTTGTTTCATTTGCGGGCAGCACGAACATTATGCCAAGCAGTGCCCCAAGAACAACAAGACGAATGCCCTAAGCCGGCCGCAAGTCAATTTTATGGAGTCGCAGCCAAACCGGCAAAACTTCACTGGGCACGTGCATCATATCTCCGCCGATGAAGCCCAAGAAAAGCCAGAAGTCGTCATTGGTATGTTTTCTGTTAATGACATACCTGCCATAATTTTATTTGACTCTAGGGCTTCCCATTCTTTTATTTCTCGGAGTTTTGCCGCCCAAAACAATTTTCCTTGCACAATTTTGGGCAAAAATATGCTGGTACAATCCCCGGGATCCATAATCAAGAGCAATCTGGTCTGCCGTGATCTGGAGATCAATACCAATGGGGTCCGCTTTCAAACATCTCTGATAATCCTTGAGTCTGCAAAGTTGGATATTATATTGGGTATGAATTGGTTGACCAAATATCAAGTTTGCATAAATTGCACAACCCGAGAAGTCAATCTGACCAGTCTGGATGGGCAGCTCAGCAAATTCTATGCTCGCAAGAATTCACCCAAGCCAGAATTAGTGTGCACTGCTGTGGTTGAATTGGAATTTATTCATGTGGTCAGTGAGTACCCTGATGTGTTTCCAGAAGAACTGCCAGGCATGCACCAGATCGGGAACTAGAGTTTTCCATAGATCTTGTGCCCGAAACTGCACTGTTATACAAGAAGTATTACCGGATGCCCTCATCAGAATTAGTGGAGCTAAAGAAACAGCTTGACGAATTACTCCAGAAAGGTTATATTTGTCCCAGCTCTTCACCGTGGGGATCACTTGCAATTTTCGTGGGCAAAAAGGATGGTAGTCTCCGTATGTGCATAGATTACCGCCAGCTGAATGAGGTCACCATCAAAAATAAATACCCGCTGCCAAGGATTGATGATCTGTTTGATCAGCTCAGTGGGGCTAAGGTATTCTCTAAAATCGATTTATGGACCGGATATCATCAGCTCAAGATAAAAAACGAAGATATTCCTAAGACCGCATTCACTACTCGGTACGGTCTTTACGAATATACTGTGATGTCCTTTGGTCGCACCAATGCCCCTGCTTTCTTCATGCATATGATGAACAAAGTATTTATGGACTTCCTCGACAAATTCATGGTAGTCTTCATCGATGACATCCTCATTTACTCCAAGGGTGAAGAAGAACACAAGGATCACCTCCGAGTAGTACTACAACGACTCCGCGACCATCAGCTATACGCCAAGTTCAGTAAGTGCGAATTTTGGCTCAAGAAAGTTGGGTTTCTCGGACATGTACTATCCGCCGAAGGTATATCCGTGGACCCGAGCAAAGTAAAGGATATGCGCGATTGGGTACCACCCACGACTGTGAGACAGATCCGGAGTTTCCTCGGATTAGCTGGATACTATCGTCGTTTTATTGAAGGGTTTTCCAAAATTGCTAAACCCATGACGGAGCTGCTCAAAAGGGATACAAAGTTTAAGTGGACAAAGGACTGTGAGAAGAGTTTTAATGAGATGAAGATACGACTGACAACCGCACCTGTATTGACTCTTCCAGACATTTATCGCAGCTTTGATGTGTACTGCGATGCCTCCAGACAAGGTATTGGTTGCGTGTTGATGCAAGACAGCAAGGTAGTAGCATATGCGTCGCGACAGCTACAACCTCATGAGGGAAATTATCCTACTCATGATTTGGAATTGGCTGCAGTGGTTCATGCATTAAAAATTTGGAGACACTACCTCATTGGAAAAAGGTGCCAAATTTTTACCGACCAGAAAAGCCTCAAGTACATTTTCACTCAGCCAGATTTAAATCTCCGTCAGCGAAGATGGTTAGAGTTGGTCAAGGATTATGACCTTGGAATAAATTACCATCCAGGCAAGGACAACGTCGTTGCTGATGCGCTCAGTCGAAAGCCCGTCAGCTTAAATGTCATGTTAAAATCATTGCCCACGAAACTCCAAGAGGAGATCGCTCAACTCAACTTGGTCATCATAGAGGCTGACCTCGCTAATATTTTGGAAGTTACCCCCACACTTGAGATGGAGATCTGCAAGGCACAGCCAGCTGACACCAACCTACAAAGACGTGCCAAGGGCCAGATGGCAAAGCAGGCCTCCGACTTCTCCAAGGACGAATTCGGTACCCTCCGATTCTGTGGACGCATTTGTGTGCCAAATCAACCGGACTTGAAGAAGAAAATCCTGTCAGAAGCCCACGAATCTGCATATTCCATTCACCCGGGAGGTACGAAAATGTATGAGGACCTTAGACAAATATTCTGGTGGGATAGAATGAAGAAAGACATTGCCTATTTTGTAGCTTGTTGTGACATATGCAACATGGTGAAAGCAGACCATCAGAAGCCAGCCGAACTTCTCCAACCGCTGCCAGTTTCACAGTGGAAATGGGATGACGTTTGCATGGATTTCATCACAGGATTGCCTAGGACTCAGCGAGGCAAGGATGCAATCTGGGTTATAATAGACACCCTAACCAAGGTTGCTCATTTCATTCCGATCAGCACCAGATACAGAGCAAATGAACTTGCACAACTGTATGTATCCAGGATCATTAGTCTGCATGGAGTACCCCGAACTATCACTTCTGATCGAGGTTCTTTGTTTAACTCTGCTTTTTGGTCCCGTCTCCATCAAGCCTTGGGGACAACACTGAAATAGTACAGCCTATCACCCTCAGACAGATGGACATACAGAGCGGGTAAACCAAATACTCGAAGATATGTTGAGAGCCTGTGTGCTAGCCAAAGGTGCTAAATGGGAAGACTGCTTGCCGTATGCCGAGTGCTCTTATAACAACAGTTTCCAGACCAGTCTAAAGATGTCACCATACGAAGCTCTGTATGCCCGTAAGTGCCACACTCCTCTAAATTGGTCTCAGACTGGAGATAGTCGTATCTTCGGAATGGATCTCATGCTGGAAGCTGAGAAACAAGTTAGGGAAATCCGAGACAGACTGCAATTGGCCAAATCTCGACAGAAGAGTTATTATGATGCCAAACATCGGCAGGTCAGTTTTGAACCCGGAGAACACGCATACCTCCAAGTCACTCCTATGAAAGGAGTCAAGAGATTTCAGACTCGTGGAAAGCTGGCACCCAGATTCATTGGTCCATTCCCGATTATGTCTCGAGTGGGAACAGTTGCATATCAACTGGAACTACCCCCGGAATTGGCAGACATACATAGCGTGTTCCATGTTTCGCAATTGAGACGATGCATATCCCCTCCCGAGAAAAGAACTACAACGGCTGAGATAGAATTGGCAAAATATTTAACTTATGAAGAAAGACCATTCAAAATTTTGGATCAGATGAAAAGGGTCACTCGCAGTAAAGTCAGAAAATTTTACAAGGTTCAGTGGGAGCATCACACAGAGTCAGAAGCAACTTGGGAGCAGGAAGAATTCCTTAGAGATCAGTATCCAGAGTGGTTTTCCCAAGCAACCGAATCTCGAGGACGAGATTCATTCTAAGTGGGGGAGGTTTGTGACAGCCTGGGTTTTTCCCTTTCTTATTTGCTTGATTTTTCATTTGGATTTTTTTTGAAACATGGAGTTTCTGAATCTTTTCATATGGACTTAAACACTTGGGCATCCTTGGCTTTCACCCAAGTGCTTCACTTCCCTCCTAAATCATCATTTCACTTCTGACCCACCCAAAAATAATTTTTGGAATATTTTTCTTAAATGAAAAATATTCATTTTCTTTCCAAAAACCCTAAGCCAGATCTGTTTGCTTCAAAGCAACCCCAATTTTTATGGCTTAGAAAAATCTGAGATAATTCACAAATATTCTGTGAACCCTAGTGCACCTTCCTGAGCAAAAATATTTCATCGCTTTTTCGAATATTTTAGCTACAGAAAATATTTTCTATTCTGGACATAAATGGTGGTTTCTACAGTAACTACCATTTTACTTGCTCCATTTGACCCGAACTTTCTTGTGCACCTTAGTAACTTATCACTAGCCTCTAAAGCACAGCTTCAAACTCCAAGCCATTTGACCACAGTAACATCACCAAGTTACTGACCAGAAACTTACTTGGTGTGTGAAAACTTCTCTACTGCATCTGGATCCAAACCAAATCATGGTAACACTCAAAACTACCATGAACAACATGCCAGACATTGAGTTTTTGCTTAGATCGACCTGATATCATAGTTCACGCGGTGACCGCGTTCGTCCAGGCGTGCTGGCATGCAGCCGACGCGCTCTGCGATGCGCCCAAGCCTCTGTTGCTCGCGTGCTCGCTTCCCCGCCTGCCCAACCATGCCAACCCTCACCACCATCATCGTCTCAACATTCTTAACTCCTCCCTGGCGCTCGCCGATGCTGGAGCTCACTGCAGCGAGCACGGGCAAGGTCCGGCCGGCCCAATAGTGCGGAGCGCACTGTGCTCGTCGCCATCCTCTTGATTCTGTGCTCGTCTCCGCCCGCCCACAGTGGCCACGTGACCTCCGTCGCCTTCTCCCCCTCTCACTGACGCCGCTCGTCGCCGAGCACCGTGGACAGGTGTCCACTGGCGGAGCCCAGAGCACCCTTGCCGCTCGCCTATAAATAGAGCCCTCCCCAGCCTCCTCGAGCACCATCCAGCACTCACACACACCCCACGATGGAGTACGAAGCCGGAGCCCGGACGGGCAGGCCTCGGGCCGCCGTCCCCGAGCTCGAGCTCACCGGAGATCCCCTCTGGTCGCCGCAGTAGCTCCAGCCCCTCCCAGGTCTGGGCGACCCCTCCAGGGCCTTCGCCTCTCTCCGGTGAGGCCGTCTCACCTGCTTGGAGCCCCTGGAGCGGCCTCTACTCACCGTCTTCCTCAACTCCGGCGACCTTCATGTTCTGCCTCCGCTTGCGAGGTTGATTCCGACGCCGTCCGACCGCCCCTAGCTATGCTACGGGTACGGGCAGGTGCGCCTCAACCCCCTCTTGCCATCCCTCCCTCTCGTTTGGGCCAAGGAGCCCTTGTCGCCGGCGAGAGCTTCGGCGAAGCCACGGCCCCCTCTGTTTCCTTCTCCCTCTTCCCCCACCTGACTAGCGGGGCCCGCTAGTCAGCCACTCAATGCGCGCGCGAAGCGGTATGAGTGGTGGCGCCCCTGGGCTTTACGCCTTCGACGTCACCACCCAGTCTATTTCTTTTATTTAAATTCATTTGAATTTACAGAACACTTCAAACAGTTATAACTTTTCAACCATAAGTCCAAATGAATTGATTATTTTTGCATTGTGTTCTTTGATAAGAAATCTAGCATCTCAACAAAGATGAGATTTTTCTGAGCTGTCTAGAATTTCTGGTGATTTTCAGAAGTGTTCTTGTTATTTTTTTGTGTTTAAAACTATTTTCAGAAGGTGATGCTTCTCTTGAGGATTGCCAGGAGGCTTGTGAACCTCGTCTGCACTAAGGCAAGCCACAACAACATTTTCATGGTGCCATTTCAATATTTGTGATTTTCTTACTTGAATGAAATGATTAATCCATGCATTTAAATGATTATGGAGTTATTTATATTCTGTTAAATATTGGTTAGTTGTTATGCTTGATTTACAGAATAGGTGAAACTAGTTTAGTGGATAAAGCAAGATAAGATTTATTTGAGGTGATGTTAGAAATAATTTTGTTATGCATGTTAGCAATTATTTAAAGCTATGTTTTTGCCCTCTTAGATTGATAAAAATTTGTTAGAAAATGTTCTGTTAAATAGTTGTTTAATCATATTACTTGTCTTACAGAATGTTTGAACCCAACTTAGTGATAAAGAAAGTAAGAGTTGTTGATAGTGAAATCTTTTAGGCAAGCACATGAGAAATTTATCGGAGTTACTTTCTTACGTAAGAAATCAATAAAACTTGTTGCAAAATATTTTGGTTAAGTTGTGAGTTATTTGAGCTAGTAGAGTAATTTGAGTTGTTGGCGTTATGCTTGGTGTGTATAAGGATGACATCGGTCATTTTTATCACTATATGATGCATGTGTTGTTTTGCATTTCATGGCATGCTATGACACCGGTCATTTTTAGTTTAAAGTTAAACCTGAATATAACTCAACTTGAATATACCGTTGACTGGGTCATGGTGCTGCTGAATCGAGTTTCTTTCCAGTGCAACCACATTTGCCTTTGTGGGAAGGCCTTGATTCGGTCCATTGACACGGCCTCTGGTCGGTGCCTCCATCTAGGGAAGGTTATGTCATGCTTGCCCTGGCCCGGTAAGCAGACATAGTCTTGTGTGCTCATTGTTGAGATTATGGTACCGAGTCCTCGAGTGGGAGTGTTTTGACCACGATGGTGGTCGGGGTGTCTTTGGTAGACACGGGGCCACCTAGGACCAGCCTGTTGGGGATTTGGGTCGCAGTGGCCGGGAGAGTGCTGTGGCAATGGAGGGGTTTTGACGGAATGCCGTTGGTCCACCCGAATAGGAGTGCGAGGCCATGGGTTCCGTGGTGTGGGTACAGTGTGCTACCTCTGGAGAGTGTGTAATCTATCGATAGCCGAGTCCATGGTTACGGACACCTCATAGTAGGTCCCACCATGAGTCAACATTTAGTAAAAGTTGCACACTAAGCTTTGAACTTTTCATTATTGATGGATGGCAGAAAGGCCATCGAGGCATTTGGGACCAAATGATGGTCGTGGTTGTGATCGCCGTAAGGATCACGAGTTGTTCTTGAGAAAGACCACTTTGGTGGTGTGTTTGTGATCTGACCACTTTGGTGGTGTGTTTGTGATCTAGAGATGATCATGGTTGATAAGCTGTCCCGAGGGACGTTCGAGCATGATCACAGCATGTTGACATATAGTGTTGCATTTTTAATAATTTGTTAAATATCATGATATAGTTTGCCATTATGATTATGCTTGTTGTGATCTTGCAAGTACATTCAAAGTACTAACCTGGCGTGTCATGCCAGATTTCAGGAAAGTATCGTTGGAGAGGAGCACTGTCCGAGTCTAGATCGTGTCCACGTCAGTGTCCCTGTGATATGGAGCTTCCGCCACGATGTTATTCCGCTTCCACGTAGTTGTTCGGATCAAGGCCCCTTTATGTTCACTAAATAATGTACATCTTGTTCAGCCGCACCGAGTGTGCCGCTTGGCCTCGACAGCTGTTGTAATGTAACTCTGTTCCGCTAGCATCAATAAAGCGGTTGTTATTCTGTACCAAGATGTTGTGTGTTGCCAGAAGACATGGTCTCTAGGCTGGCAATGCATGGTAAACCGGTCGCTCTAAGCCGGGGTGCCACACACGCGTAGAGGAGTATGAGGGTTCGCTGTGGTGTGAGGTTGCCGTTGCCGCAGAATAAGACGGGGTGTGGGTGAGTAGAGGGATAGCCTGGCCAGCGGTGGGAGTAGTAGGGGGCGGTGAGGCCTCCGCGGCATCGCAGCCAGCCACGGGAGGCAGGAGCACGAGGCACGACCGGTGCTGCTTTGGGTGGCTGGAGCAAGAAGACCAGACATTGAAGAAGCAGTACGGTCGTTGGATGGACATCGTACGGTCACTGGAGCTAGAATCATTCATATTGACTAAGTTGACAAAGACCTCCGTCCCCGTCAAATTAGTTGGCCCACAAGTCAGCCTCCCACTATTGTGGGTCCCAGCTAGCAGGGGGTATTCATTCTTTTGTGCGTAATAAGGAGGCACTTCCTTGCGTGCAAAGATATAGCTGGTGGGTCCGACCTGTCAGCGGTGGGAACATTTTTCCCGAAATACAGGGGCCCTTCTGGTGGGTCCCAGCTGTCAGGTGGAGGAATCATTATTATTTTGCGCGTAATAAGGAGGCATTTCCTTGCATGCGGCCATGGACCCAGCTGTCAGCCTCTCCACGCACAGTCTACTTCCGATGGTGTCGTTCGTTGACCACGTTGACCACTCCGCGCCGAGCGCATCCAAGGTGGTGGACGATGACGAGGCCTCGAACAGCAACGAGCCGGAGATGGGAAGACGTGGGAGTAGAGTCGCAGACGGAGAGGTGTACGGGGATTAACTGGTTCTGGTGCGGTGTGGTTCGGCAGTCGGTGGGGAAGAACAAGAGGTGTGGAGGGGTGGAGGCGGGAGCAGGTGATCCCGGCGGCGCTGGAGGAAGAAGACGAGACATTGAATATGGATGGCGATCGTTGGATGTAAATCCAATGGCTAACAATGTCAGAATCATTTGTTGACTAAGTTGACAACGACTTGCATTGGTTTCGACCTATAGGCCCACATTTCAGCCTTCGAAAATGTGGCACGTATTCAACCCATTTTTTCAGAATTTACAGTCTTTTTTTTGCGGGGTAGAATTTACAGTCCATTTGATCTTTTTTTGAATTACGGTCCATTAGCTGGGCCGGGTGAACAAATAATGCAGTGTCCATGCGGCCCATTTATGTTTTTCCTAAAAAATTACAGGCCATTTGCATTTTCTCGAAATACACGATTTTGCTGGGCTTATTATAATTATAATGTTGGGGTGGGCGCAACAATGTTATCAAAAAATAAACAGGGGCTGAGCATTTTTATATATATTTAAACAATAAGTGATTTATTATTAGATTGGTCCTTAAATCTTACCAAGCTTTTGTACACAATCACCAGGATTTTCATTAGCAAAAAAACATCCAGGATTTTATTGTTAAGAAATTATTTTTATAAGTTAATAAGATGTGGGATATTGTTTTCTTACATATGTAAGTATCTATTAAATATATGATGACAATAACAATAATATATAATAACATATAAAATAATATATATATATATAATATAGTTAGAAGGGAAACATAAGTTGGACCAGGCATTCCTATTCTTATATAGAAAAATAGAACAGACCTCTGTGTTTTCTTCAAAAAAATACATAAATTGGGCTGCCAATGTTTCAGGAAAAATAAAACCTCGGATGGGAGGTCCATAGGTCGGTCGATACATGAAGGCCCTCAAGAAAATACGAACAGGCCTATGGACCTCCCATCCAAGGTCGTGGGCTACGCATGTTAAAAAAGAAAGCCTAGACGGGGCAGCCCAAAACCCAACTAATAGTTGCTGCCCGAGTGATAATAAATGATACCTGCCAGCTCCCCGGCTTTGTTGTGAATTTATCTCCTATAGTAACTACGTTTAAGCACCTAAAAAAATGTAACTATGTTGACAAAACCGTGGGCCCCAACGTTAGTATAGCATTAGGAGGAAGTATTTTTCGATGAGGCACTTGCTTGTGTACGGCCATAGACCTGGTGGGTCCCGACTGTACGCCTCTCCACGTACAGTCCTCTCCAGATTCCTCTCGTTTGTTCAGCATATTCACAATGGCAGACCGTGGTGTCGCGGCGAGTGCACAAAGGCGCAGGAGTAGATCCGACCACCTGAGGAAGTGCCTTATTAGTAACGAAACGACTGAACTAGCCTAGTGGCCGAGTGACACTACCTGACAGCTGTTCCGCCCGGGTTCGATTCCACCTGTGCAGAGAAAATATCTCCAAAATTTTTACCTCTACCTTTATTGACATGTGGGTCCCAATTGTCATCTACGCACACCACGTCCAGCACTTGCCAAAACTTCGTCCCTCGTTTTCTCTGTTTTTCGCACACTCGACATTGTGTGGGCATCTTGAAAATAGCATATCTTTTTGACTGTGCATCATATGAAGATGTGCTATGCATGAATGTTGATCAGCATGATGTTAACTGGCTGGTAGTTCCAGTTTCGACCATGAATAAAACTTCCAGCATGATGTTAACACTGTTTGAAAAGGCCGTGTTAATATAAATGCTCTGCCTCTGAAATTTGCAGTTTCTTATCTGAAACTGAACTTGGAGTTTCTTATATGAAACTGAAACTTGCAGTTTCTTCTCTGAGAATCACCTGTCATCGACCGAAAGGCAGGGGAACCTCTCCTATCCATCATCTCCATTCCAAAATCACTGTCTCGCCTCTCCCTCTTCTCCATTTCAAAACCATCCCCTCTCCTCTCCATCATCTCCATTCCAAAACCACCTTCTCGCCTCTCCCTCTTCTCTATTGCAAGCCACCGTCTCTCCTCCCATCTTCCAAAGCTAGCACCCGACCACTCAGAAGGACATCTATGGAGGGGATGCAGCAGCGAATCAGGCAGATCGCCAGTGGCGACCAGGCAAAGTTAGCCAGGTTGAAGGAGATCCTTACTTGGTTTGACAATGAGTGGGAGATTTCGAGGACGGTGAGGGCCATGTGGCAATGTATGCGAAAGAGCGAGATGACGGTGATGAGGGCGGCGATGTACTCCTCGGCGGCAGTCGCGCCGCAGTCCTTCGATTTCATCGAGTATCTCCTCTGGGCGATGGAGCAGACAGATTCGCTCGAGGCGAAAGTTAGGCGGAGGTGGTGGGCGTACTGGTCGAAGGTCGAGCACCCAGAGGATAATGAATCGATCGAGTATGGTGTGCCGTTCGTGAGGGTGCAAAGCCAGCCGGACCCACATGAGTATTCGTCTCCCACCGCAAGAGGAGGCTAGATGGCGCGATGTCGCTTCCCCACCGTTCTCCACGGTTCCCTCGATGCTCGCCTCATTTCAACCGCGTCGGTAGGTTTAAGGTAAGCTTCACACTAACCTAATCTTCCATCTGCTCATGCTTACAATCAGTGTGACAACTAATAAAAATCATGCTTACAATCAGTCTCCGAGTACTACGCCAATCACCCTAAAATAGCTCTGGACCTTTGGGTCAAAGTTGTGACACTGTGTACAAATAAAGAAAAATAGATTGGTGCTTCTTTCATTAAAGAGTACACCCCTAAAAAACTGCCAATATAAGCTACTAGTATTTTTTAAGTCTAAGCTACTAGTATTTGGTTAGAGGATTTGCTGCCAAGAAAGATCCATCCACAGTGAGTGCCACACATCCCACTGATGGTGGTGGATGCCAATGCTTAGATGGAGCAGGGTTCGTGTTGGTAATTTTTACTTGGCACCTCACACTCTGCATATATGCCGGTTCCATCCATACATTTGTGCAGTTCCACCAAAATGCAGCTGAATAACCCTGTTTGCACAGATAATGAAAAGGCGTGATTACATTATAGTGACACTAGTTGATGAAACATACACTAATAAACAAAAGAAAACATTACATCATACTGGAAATCGACCCAAGTCTCCCCGATACACCTTCTGCCAGTGATGAACATCAGTGTACATCGGTAGTACAAGGAGGGGCCTTGAGACATTCAAATCTCTATTTTTGTGCAGATAGACTAAAATTAAGCACCCAGTTTGCAGAAACGCTTAAACATTCACAATGGGACTAGTTGATGAAACATACATTAACAAAGAGAAGAACTTTCTTTATCTACATTGGAAATGAAATGATAGAGAGGACACTCGCTCTATTTTAACTATATTATTAATTCATTTTATCAGTGACGCTAGGGTCGAGAAGGTGGCAAACGAGGTGTACCGTGCGTCGCAAGGATGAAGGCTGGGGGTGCTTAGACTGGGATGCTGAAGCTAGCTCTTTCAGTCCCTATCTTCCCCCTGATGTTTCTGTGGTAGCATTTGGGTTGTAATCCAAACTTGGTCGAGCTGGTGCTGCGTCCCCCTACCTGCCTAGCTTATGTGGCGAACTTGTCTCCTGCTAGTACTCAGTCTGTTCTAGTAGTAGTTGCATAACTGCCCGTTTACACTAAGATGTTGTCAGATAATGGTTCTCTATGGTTGAGTTTCTTTAATGAAATCAGAGGGAACCCCCTCTTTCGATATATAAAAAAACAGTGGCACTAGCGGTACTAAAACATTGCCTCAAATTAATAGTTCCACTAGATTAAGGTGCAAAATAATAACATTACTGCTTTATCATGGCAGTGCCAAAACAGTAGCACAAGAGCAGGATCAACATGCAGGATCTTTGGCAAATGGTCAGACCAAAAAGGAACATACCTCGTGATGGGAACCATATCTGCAGTCAAGGCCATCGTAGAAGGGATGACACTAGTCACCAACATGGATGATTCAATTCATGAGACCTTTTGGTGCAGTTCACCTAAAATGAAGCAATGTCCCATGAGCTAGCAGCTTCTTTTTTTTTTAAGAAAAGGGCTCCAGCCCTGGTTCCATTTCCATCAGAAAACGAAACCCATAGAGCTTCTTCTTCATTAGTTACAATAAAATTGAGCAACATCAAGGTTGGTCGTGAAGCTCCTGGAGAGTAGGCGGACCAGGATAGTTGCATCTCTAACGAAAAGAAGCAACTTATCTTAATGGGAAATTTAGCAGGACATGAAAAAAGTGCCATTGATTCATATTATTGGAGGCATTACATTGAAAACAACATTGGTTTAACATATCCTTACTTTTAACAGTGTGACTGCTACATTTTACAAGTGGCATTACATAAGAGTGGCTCAGGGCAACAAACATCAGAAGAGGATATCTTGTTTGGTCCCATTTTTGTTCGGTATATAGCCACCTTATACTGTGCGAGGCTAGTAAATCTAGTGCTGGACTTACTCTATTGACTTGTCCCCCAGTCCCCACTTTCTTTCCTTTTTCAACCAATAGATCGGGTTTATATTGAGTTTGTACTGCTACTTTTCGCCCCCATTATTTCCTCTTTCGACCAAGTCCTAGATTCAGGTAACAAATCTTCCCCCACCCCCACCCCCTTTCATCCTTGTTTGACCCAAGTACTACTAGATTCGAGTGCATGAACAAGTTTTACCTCTTAACAGTAAAAAATTAGGTGGTTTTGAATAGCCGATCGATCCTATCTACACGAGGGGGGCTGAGAAATAGTAAAAGATACAAATGCAGCGACGTCAGGAGCTCGGGAAGTAGAGCAAGGCCGGTTTCGAAGGAAGTTATAGCTGAGGGTCGTCGGGATGTCGCTAGGTGGGCGGCGGAAGGCCGGATCTGCCCACACTACGGCAACGAGGAAGAAGGGGTGGGACGCCCTCCCTCGCTAGCAATGCTTGGGAGAGAACGGCAAGGCACGCTGATCGGGATGTGCCGGCAGTGGGTAAGAGCCGTCACCGAGGACGACCGCGTGAACTTTGCACCTTCTCACCTTCCCTGGCAGAGAGGATCTGGCTGGATCTATGACCAGCGGTGAGTAGAGAGAGAGAGTGTGGCCACCGCTGTCGTGTTTAGATCTGGAGAGGACGAGACAGTGTGAAGAGAGCAACACTAGCAAGCAAGCGCGGAGGCTCCTGCCTATATAGTGGAGTACTAGTTTTCTTTTGTCTATCGGCCGGAGCCGGCTTGACCTCGGCAATGACTGTCGAGAAGTCTTCATGCACGTGCCCCGGAGGCGCAGTTGTCGTCATTTTGATCTGAAGCACGGGATTATAACATATAACACGAAAAATGCCACATGACAAGAAATCATAACCTCACTGCCCAAAGGAGACAAGATGAATCCCGATGGACAAACTAGACGAGGATCAAAGCTCAAATTAAAGATAAACTCATAGAAAAGGGGTCCGTCGATAGATGTCCTAATTAACATAGCCGGCTTGACCTAGATGGCAGCCGAGTAGTCTTCGTGCATGTGCCCCCGATGACTAGCCCAACTCAGTTGTCGCTGTTTAACCCTCGCAGTGATCCGAAGCACATGACACCTAATTTTGCGAGATGACAAGAAACCTTTTTTTAGATTTCTCACTAGAACTACAGCCATGTACAACACAGCCTGCACGATATGTAGACGATAGCCAATCCAATAGTGTCGGCTGGAGTCTGGTCACATGCATGGATGAACTGATCTTTCGTGTCTTGCAGGGATCGTCTAGGTACCAACGTATGTACTACTTCTATTAACTCACACGACTTGCGGGGCCGGGGAGTTTTCCTATGGTCGGTTCTCAATTGCGGTCCCACATGTGTGTGCAAACGCAATATGACGCGCGTTCCATTCGGAGAGCGGCGTGCCAGACCGACCGACCGTCTGGGGTGCGACGCGAACGCGACGGGCGTGTTGTATACTCCGTACATGTGTGCCGCCATTTTCTTGAGGCTTTGCTCCATGGCGCAATCCATGGATACAAAATTAGTATAATGTACTATTTAAAAGTCGAGGCTGGGGCTTTTCCCGCACAGTAGGCGGGGAAGTTCCGCCTAGTCGGTTCGACAGAGACGCGAGAAGATGAGGGAGTAGGCTGCTGCAAACATAGGGATGTGTGATTTGACAGTGAGTTACTGCTGGACAAGTGGGGCTTGGTGATTTGACTTGCCATTATCATTTTAACTGCGGTGCTACGACCGGCTTGAGTCTCCCGATTCCTGACCACCTCCATACAGGTGCCTCTCCCGATGCTCCACCCTGTAGAGGCTGGCTCTTGCTTGAGAGCCCACTCCTCCACTTTTTCCTTGCCTCTTTCCCCCACATGTGCAAAAATGCCATGTAAAGCGGGCTTATAGCCCACTATTGTACTTGATCCTACAGGTGCTAAGCCTGCCACATAGGCATAAATTCTGATGTGGCAAGTTAATTAAGAAGAGATAGACTAGTTTGGTGACCCCAGGAAGAAATGGTGATAAACGCGTGTACCTAGATGAAGCAAACTTAGCAACATAAGACTAAGCACCTATGCATTGGGGACTTGAGAGGGTGCTTGGATACATTTTAGTCTCATGACTAAAAGCAGTGGGACTAAAACTTGCTAGCCTCATCCATGCTTGGATTCAAGGACTAAAGAGGCTAAAATCAAGTTAATGAGCATTTATTATCCTCCAAACCATCCAATCCAGAACTCGCCTGTGTTAAAGGAGAGGAGTTAAATGAGGAGAGAGAGGACTAATCTACATTTTAGTAGGGGTACCCCTGACTAAAACATTTTAGTCTCAAGACTAGTTCTAGCCCCTTTTTAGTTAGGGGTGCTTGGAACTTTAGCCTCTTAAAGAGACTATTTTTAGTCAGACTAAAATAAGTCCCTTGGATCCAAGCACCCTCTGAGTTGCTAAGCCATTTAATGCCCATAGCACCTCATCTAAGCACCATTTCATTGGAAGAGCCCACTCCTCGGCAAATGCAATAAATACTACGAAGGAAGAGATAGAGTGAAGTAAACAAAAAATACTCTTATAGCCAACCTTATAGCTAACCGTGTTGTATGAGTGACTAAGTGATGACTATGTATGACATGCCAACATCAGATAGCCTAACGCACCATGTTTAATCTCCAAGGGCACGACCGCGTGAGCAAGGCAACGGTCGTGGTAGACGCGACCATGATACGGGCTGCTGGCAGCCCTTGGATCTGAGATCAAACGGTCGCATGCTAAGTTGCTGAAAATTTGCAGAATAACCCTCTAGGATAGGATATTGACCCATAGGTCTGGAATCACGCCATACAACTGTTCGATCTCAGATCCAAGGGCTCTCGGAAGCCCGTATCACGGGAGAATGGAAAGCTTCGTATCGCCTGTAATTTTCCCGATGCTTGACATGACATCGGAACCCATTTAATTGGGCGTCGAGTACACATGCCATCTAATTGGGCCCCCATAGTACTGTGCCTGAATCCATTTATCCACCAGGCAAGCCACTACCCTGCCATTCGCACGCCCCCACTCGACATTTTTACAATCGATAAACCGCTCCTAGTCGTCTCATCCTTTCACATTACGGCAGTTCCACTAATCCTAACCCTTCTCCCAAATCCATGGTGTCCCAAATCTCGATGATCGGCGTTGAGTACAAGGTTAGAACCATCACCGACGATGAGTTCGACGTCATCTACACCCGTTCTTCCGCAATGGTGAAAGAATGTCTTGCTCTCTTCAAACGCATGTTCGAAAACTCAAATAATGAGTGGGTCGCTGGGCTAGATGTTGAGTACACCATAGTCCTGGGAAGCCAAAAGAATCTAATGGAGGCAGAGAAGAATAAGCCCGCCGTGATCTAGGTTTGCATGCATGACTTATGCTTGGTCTACCACATATGCCATGCCGACATTGAGTGCCAGGATTTTAAGAATTTCCTCAAGGACGGCCGAGTCAAATTCGTTACTGTAGACTTTAGGAACGACAAGGAAATCCTGCGTCGGATAGGCATCGTTGTAGGCGACCCCTTCGACCTCCAGAAGAAACGGTCGGTGCCCTCCCGTGATCAGCCTTCAATGCTGACCCTAGCAGGAGCCGTGGTTCATCCTTCGTATGGTACACTGAAGAAACCTCCGTTCAGGTTTCATCATGCATGGGAGTGGAATGTACTAGATATAGACCACATCCACCATGCTGCTCTGGATGGCTACCTTTGTTTCAATATCTACAAGGGTTGGATGAAGAGCAAGAGCCAAGTGTGTGGTTCAAGCAAATATGTATCGGCCAAGAGGAAGAGGGACAAGGACGATGTCAAGGACATGGATGAGGAGTCCGAGTAAGGTGGCGGTGTCGTTGCTCATGGTGGTTCTAATGCAGTGTCTACCGGATTAGTTGCTTAGTTTAATTTCAGGCGTGCTTAGTTTTATTTGAGGGTGTGTTATGCTGAGACCCCAGCAGAACTATGATATGTTTCTTCTTGTTATATTTCGTACATTTCATCTTTTAGTTGGTATAGTACTACCACTCGTTTCTTCACATTATATACATAAAATATATATGGCCAACATCATATAGCCAGCAGTTTAGTTGTCAAAGAATTTCAGGGTGCTTAGTTTTGTCAAAGAATTCCAGGGTGCTTAGTTTTATTTGAGGGGTGTGGTGTGCTGGAGACCATTAACTTATCATTGTGAGAATCGTCTTATTTTTATCATGTAACATGGTCAACGGGTTTGACGTGAAAATAACAATGTCTAATGGCATTTCTAATATACGCTACCTCCCCCAGATTTTCTTTACAGAGGCAACATAGAACTATATGAGTGCCCTCTTAAATTTTGGAATTATTCCGGGTTCGTTTGGCCTTTTTATAAATTAATTGAGTTTCTGGTCATTTAATGTGCATAATACAAATTTGAACCACAAGCACATGCTCCCGTGCACCAAAGTTGATTGAAAAATCACATGTGTGTCCTCGGGTGAATTTCTAGGTCACATGCAAGAAATGGGAATGAAATTCAAACATCTGGGCATCATGGTTCGGCCGAGAACATTGAGAAGCTTGGTTTTAAAATTCTTGTAAATCGAAAACACGCCTGCAAATCATGAAACTTGGGATGGTGTCATGTCATGGTACTACCATGCTGTGGTAAAAAAATTGCAGAATAGGAACAAGTTTTGGTGTAAGTTTCTTGCAAATCGGAGCTTCTCTCCAGAAGGCTCATGGTTTTGAGAGGGAACGTGTCACCTTTGTGTGCATAATTCAAATTTTAAATACAAGCACATGCTCCAGTGCACCAAAGCTGGTTGAAAAATCACATGTGTGTCCTCGGGTAAATTTCTAGGTCCCATGCCAGAAATGGGAATGAAATTCAAACATCTGGGCGTCATGGCTCGGCTGGAAACATTGAGAAACTTGGTTTTTTAATTCCTGTAAATCCGAAACACGCATGAAAATCATGAAACTTGGCTTGGTGTCATGACATGGCACCAACATGCTGTGGTAATGTTGCTGTCCGGTGTGCGAAGGCGCACACATTAACAGTCAACAAAGTCATTTTGGAACAAGCGATGTCATGTTACAATCAGAAACACAAGTATTATTGAAACCGTGGGCGTTCTATTTACCATTTACGTGCCGCCACATGTCCCCTATCTTTATTAGCTAGGAGGCGCCGTGCAGGGTAGCTATTTGAGTACGGCAGGCATGCCAGCCCTTTGACCTCCATCTGCCGTCCACCTCTCTCCCAAGGTCTCCATTTATGGCGCCCGAGCCTCTGTTTAATGGCGTGGCCATGTCTCACTCGACTGAGATTTAAGAGAGAAAAAAGAAAATCTGAAAAGAAAATTTTGCACTGATCTTGATGTAAGACCCGGCGGACCTATATAGCATCTACTGCGACTTATAGCAAGACTGATGAATGTGCGGGCCGCACACGACACCAACATGACACGAGCTTCGTCTGCCTGGTGCGCATGCAGTCAGGTGAGTTGTCCAGGTATAGACACAACCAGGCCCTCATTGGTATCCGCGCCTCGACTTTGGGTGGTCATAGTGGAGAGTAGCATAGACTAGTTACTAGTCTATGTTACTAGTACCTTCATAGTGAGTAGTGTCATATATTATATGCATAATTTGGCGACGAACGCTCTCTATATGTACCACCTTTTTTCTTTAATTACATCTTGTTAGTTTTGCTCCATGGCGCAATCCATCGATACTACTACTGTACAAATGTATACATTTTTTAAAAGGCTAGAGGGCGGGGCAGTCTAGCTTGGTCCTTTTCACGAGAGGCGAGGGCCTTGTGATTTGATGGCTCATAACTGTTGGAAGGCGGGGCCTTGTGATTTAACTGCTCGTATAAATGTGCCAACGACCTGAGGAGGAGCAAAGAACCGTGTGGTATAGTCAAGCTTTCCACTGGAGTACGACGGAGGAGCACGAAACATGGCAGCCCAGTGCCATATCCTCTACTCTCTACTCTTATTATATATTACTAGCAAGATGCGTTATTCTATTGGCGATAAAGAATGATCTAATTTACTAGTCATCTCATTTTTAGCATTGTTCTATTCATGCCTCGCAGAGAAGGTGACACGTGCGGCCAAACACCCGAAGCAAAATAAGAAACACAGGAGCAAAAGAAGAAGGAGGATTATCGCCCCAAAAAAGAAGGAAGACGCACACACAAGTCTGGGGCGCTGGTCTCACTACATGAAGGGTTGCTGGCCGCGGAGTCGTAACTTCCTCTTCATCGCCTCCACGACCTCCATCTCCTTGCGCGTCTCCTCCGCCATCTTCATCATTGTGTCCATGACGCGGGATTTATCGATGCGAGCCTTCATCATCGGTTCCACGGCCGCATTACGTACCTTGACAACAGCCGGGTACTCGATGCGGAGCTTCGCCAACTCCTCCTTCTGTTCCATGACGAGGTCCTGCAACATCTTCATCGAGGAACTACTATTCTCATGAAGCTTCTTCCAGCCGGCGTTCTCCTCGTTCAGCAGGTCGAGCTCGTGGCTGTAACACCCCGGATATGATTTACCCAATATGTAATCCAACTCTTGCCGTTTCCGGCCTTAAGTTATTTTATTTTCTCTGGTTCGGGTTTTTGTCTCCGTGTGTTGTTATCATTTTCATGCATCTCATATCATGTCATCATGTGCATTGCATTTGCATACGTGTTTGTCTCATGCATTCGAGCATTTTCCCCGTTGTCCGTTTTGCATTCCGGCGCTCCGTTCTCCTCCGGTGGTCATTTCTACCTTTCTTTCGTGTGTGGGGATTAAACATTTCCGGATTGGACCGAGACTTGCCAAGCGGCCTTGGTTTACCACCCGTAGACCTCCTGTCAAGTTTCATACCATTTTGACTTCATTTGATGCTCCAACGGTTAACCGAGGGACCGTGAAGGCCTTGTGTGTGTTGCAGCCCAACACCCCTCCATTTTGACCCAAAACCCACCAAACTCTCTCCATCATCTAGAGCGTTCGATCACGATCGCGTGGCCGAAAACCGCACCTCATTTGGACTTTCCTAGCTCCTCCTATGCCTATATAAAGACCCCATCCGAAATACTTGTTCTCCTCCCCCCCCGAAACCCTAGTCTACGTCTTCCTCCGCGCGCCGGACAACGTCCGCCGGCACCGGACATGTCCGACCCAGCCGCCGCCACATGGCGCTCACTGATTCGCCGCCGCCACCGCGCCCACTTCACCCGCCGCCGGCCCGGGGCAGCCCAGGCGGGGCCCTCCAAGCCCATCGGCCGCCCCGCTCTCCCCGCCGCCTCGCCGGTGCTGGCCACTGTGCCGCCCGTCCGGCGCCACTGCACCTCTCCACCAGTGCCGCCCCGCGCTGCTCGCCGACCCGCCGCCGCCTCGACCTCGCCTCCCCTCGCCCGTATCCGGCCTCGGCGAGCTCCTCCGGCCGCTAGACGCTCCGGCCACCGTGCCCCCGTCGCCGGTGAACAGTACTCCGGTGATCTCCTCGAAGTCCGCGCCGGCCGATCCGGATCCAGATCCAATCTGGAACCCTAACTTCTCGGGTTGACTTTTGCCCCTCCTAGTTATTCTTTTTTTCATTCTTGTTCATGCCGTAACTCCGCATCCGTAGCTCCGTTTTGGGCGTTTAGCATATCAAAGTGTTCGTCTCAGAGAGTATATCATTTCATCTCATTGCATCATTTTCATTTGAGTTCATCTTGATGCCGGAAATGCTGTTGGAAGAATGCTATTTGAGATAATTGTCAGATCTGCTGCTCCAATTAGATATTTGTCATTTTTGCCATGATTATTGTGTGCATGATATGCCCCTGAGCTCTACATGAGTTTTGTTATATGTTTTGCCATCTATCCAGAGGTGCAACCCATGTATTTTTGTGATGTGTGTGGTGACTAGCACAAGCTTGCAAAGTGGTGCATTCGTTAATGCTGATTTCAGGCACTTAGCAATTCCACTAAGTCCTTGATCTGTTTATCTCAATATGCCATATGTTCATGTTGTTTCCTAGTGATCCGAGCCTCTTTTGAGGATGATCAGTAAGGATGATTTGTTAATCTTGTAGTGCTCTATCCATTCATGTCTTTGTTTGCAATTATGGTGCACCCTAGCTTGAGTCAATCGAGCTCTACTTTTGCTATTTCATGAATCTGGGCAGACTGTCTACTTGTTAGCGATTTTGCCGAGGATGTTGTAGTTGATCCGTGCATGCTATGTTATTGTTCTTGCCATGTCTAGCTTGTATAATGTGTATTCTTGATGGGTGTATATTTAGATTGTCATGACTTTCTCTGTAGTGAGTGCATCGAGCTCGTAAACATGCCTACTTGATATCTGATTTTGCATGCTCCAGTTTTCACTAAGTCTGAGATCTGATTATGTTTTTGCCATGTTCACATGCTTGCAAATGTATTTTCTGATCCCTTTTGGCTCAAGGTCACTAAGGGACTTTTGTTAAGATCTTTGAGTCGCTCCATGCCATGCTTTACTTTGTCATGTTCAGGACCTGTAGCATATAGTTTTCATGCTCCAAAGTGTGCTACCTGATCTGAAATTCCAGACAAGTGTTAATTTCACGAAGTCTGAAATCTGTTTACCAAATGCATTTTTGCCATGCTTGTTTGAACCTGTTAATGGATGAATTGGCCGTAGCTCAGTGTTCATCTTTTGTTAAGCATCATGAATGGATCCCTGCCATGTATTTTGTTGTCATATTTGGGTGCCGTAGCATGTTCATCTTGTTGCATTTAGATGGCTACTTGCTGTATATCGCAGACCGGTGCCATATTTGAATTGCTCGCCATTTCCAAACCGTGACTCAGATTCCGGCGTTCTTTATATGGTTTTCAAGCGATTTCACCTCACCTTTCTAGTGGCACACTTGGATTTCCATGTTGAGGCCTGGTTCATTCATTCCTTGTCAAACTTTGCATATGCATCACATATCGCATCCCGCATAGCATACCATGTTTGCATCATGCTGTTTGAGCTTTGCACGTGGTTGATTGTGTTCCGTTTGCTTGTTTGTCTTGTTTGGGTAGAGCCAGGAGACGAGTTCGCTAACAAGGAGCCTGTTGAGTTTGCTTTCGAGGATCCAGTCAACTCTGACAACTTTGCAGGCAAGATGATCATACGCTCGAAATCACTTCTATCTTTGCTTTGCTAGATGCTCGCTCTTTCGCTATGCCTATGCTACGATGCCTACCACTTTCTTATAGCGCCTCCCTATTTGCCATGTCAAACCTCTAACCACCATGTCCTAGCAAACTGTTGATTGGCTATGTTACCGCTTTGCTCAGCCCCTCTTATAGCGTTGCTAGTTGCAGGTGAATATTGGAGACCGTTCCTTGTTGGAACATTATTTACTAGTTGGGATATCATTATATTATCTTGTTATCTTAATGCATCTATATACTTGGTTAAGGGTGGAAGGCTTGACCTCTCTCCTAGTGTTTTGTTCCACTCTTGCTGCCCTAGTTTCCGTCATATCGGTGTTATGTTTCCGGATTTTGCGTTCCTTACACGGTTGGGTGATAATGGGAACTCCTTGATAGTTCGCCTTGATTAAAGCTTTTCCAGCAATGCCCAACCTTGGTTTTACCATTTGCCACCTAGCCTCTTTTTCCCTTGGGTTTCCGGAGCCCAAGGGTCATCTTATTTAAACCCCCCCGGGCCAGTGCTCCTCTGAGTGTTGGTCCAATTGAGCGATGTCCGGGGCTACCAGGGGCAACTCTGGGCTGGCCTACCCGACGTCTTGCTCATCCGGTGTGCCCTAAGAACGAGATATGTGCCGCTCCTATCGGGATTTGTCGGCCCATCTGGGTAGTGGTGCTGGATTTGTTTTAACTGTCGAATTGTCTTGTAGAACCGGGATACCGAGTTTGATCGGAATATCTCGGGAGAAGGTCTATTCCTTCGTTGACCGTGAGAGCTTGTCATGGGCTAAGTTGGGACTCCCCTGCAGGGATTTGAACTTTTGAAAGCCGTGCCCGCGGTTATGGGCAAATGGGAATTTGTTAATGTCCGGTTGTAGATAACTTGAACCTTAACTTAATTAAAATGAATCAACTGTGTGAGTTACCGTGAGGGTCTCTTCTCGGCGGAGTCCGGGAAGTGAACACGGTGTTGGAGTAATGCTTGCCGCAGGTTATTCTCTAGTTATTCGTTCGCGCTTTGCTTTCTCTTCTCGCTCTCTCTTGCGAACAGGATAGCCACCATATATGCTAGTCGCTTGCTGCAGCTCCACATATTTTACCTTGCCTTACCTATAAGCTTAAATAGTCTTGATCGCGAGGGTGCGAGATTGCTGAGTCCCTGTGGCTCACAGATTACTTCCAAACCAGATGCAGGGCCTGATGACTCCGTTCCAGATGACGCGCTTGAGCTCAAGTGGGAGTTCGACGAGGACTCACGCCGTTACTATGTGTCTTTCCCTGATGATCAGTAGTGGTGCCCAGTTGGGGCGATCGGGACCGTGTCGCATGTTGGGTTTATCTTTTATTTTGGCGCCGTAGTCGGGCCATGAGTGTTTGGTTGATGTAATGCTATTTATGTACTTTGATTGACATGTCGAGTGTAAGCCATCTATGTATCTCCCCTTTTATTATCTATATTACATGGGATGTTGTGAAGATTGCCTAACTTGCGACATTGCTTTCAATGCGGTTATGCCTCTAAGTCGTGCCTCGACACATGGGAGATATAGCTGCATCGAGGGCGTTACAAGTTGGTAATCAGAGCCATCCCCGACCTTAGGAGACCCCATTGCTTGATCGTTTTTAGCAGCCGTTGTTGAGTCTAGAAAAATGTTTTGAGTCATTTAGGAATTATATATCGGAGAGTTTAGGAATTATTTTTACTCCCCAGTCTCCTCATCGCTCTGGTAAGGCATCCTGACGTAGAGTTTTGACTATTCTCTTCTCAAATTTCACAAAAACAAATTAGGATCACGCGGGTATCTTGGAATCGTTCCGATGGTTTTGTGACGAGAACATTGTTCTTGGTGCCTCCTGTCTTTAGGGGTTGTCGCAGTGTCCCGGGGAGTTGAGCTCCGAGGTGTTGTCGTCACAATTTTATCATTGCAGTTCTGGAATACCTGAGTTTAGTACGCCGACATCGAAAATCTCTTTTATACAGTTCTTTGGTGAGATAACCTCGACGCCACCCAGTACTGGGGCGGGAGTTCGGGAGTATTGCCATAACTTGTATAACGGAGGTTTTTCGAAGGTTGAGGTAGATGGTTTCCGAAGTTTTTCTCGGTTATGTGTTGAAGGATGGATACAGCTGGATGTAGGATTTGCTAGATTTGGGTGAGATATTATGCTTCCCCTGTATCCCCAACACCTGATTGCATAACCGGAAAGGTTCGGGAGCTTCATAGGTGGGAATTCTTGTAGCTCTAGTTCTTCTTCCACGGATATTTGGTTTGAGATTGGGATTTCTTACCGAGTATTCGTTCTCTATCCGTACCTTGTTGATTTATTCCTCTACCTAAATTCTAAGTGGCTTCTCAATTTATGGATATGTGACCATTTCAAGTGGAATGCATTCGTTCATTTTGTTCGGATTTGAAGACCATATGTTGCAATTTTCATTCCATTGGATTCAGCTTCATTTTATCTGTCAATGTGCTAACGGTTGTCACCCTCTTCAGGATGGATCTCGCTAAGAGCAGCAATCAGAATTAGAATCAAGATCCTCCACCACCTCCACCTCCTCCGGAGGCATGGCAAGCTGTGATGGCCGCAACCAATGCAAACACACAGTTGATCATGCAAATTCTTCAAGAGCGCAATCAAGCGAACCAAGGCAACCAAGGCAACAACCAGAATCACTTTTCTACACTCAACCAGTTCCTTGCTAACGGGCCAAAGACTTTCAGCAATTGTGTTGAGGCAACTGATGCTGATGATTGGCTCGTGGATCTGTGCAAGCATTTCGAGTGCAGTAATGTCAGGCCTGAGGACTTCATCAAGTTCGCTTCCTTCCAACTCAAAGACCAAGCTGCAAAATGTTTCCAGCAGTACATGGATTCCAGAGGAGGCCGTGTGATTACCTGGGATGAATTCCGTCAAGACTTCAAAGCTCATCATATCCCCCAGAGTGTGGTTGAAAGCAAGCGAGAGGAATTCCACAACCTGAAGCAAGGCTCTTTGTCTGTCTATGACTACAACAAGTTGTTCCAGAAGCTCACCGCTTTGCTAAGCGGGACGTCCCTGATGAGAAGAGCATGATATACCAGTTCAGGGGTGGTCTCAGAGAAGAAATCCAGCTAGCTCTTGTTCTCTTTGAGCCCTTGAGATATGATGAGTTCTACAACATGGCATTGAAGCAAGAGGCCGTTCAACTGAGGTGTGATGCTTCCAAGAAGCGAGTCAGAGATGCTACTCCTTCTTCCTCTACTCAAGTGGCCAAGCAGCAGAAGTATTGGCTTCCTCCTCCTCCGTTCCGTCAGCCATATTAGAAGAGCAAAAATGGCAGTGGATCTTCCCACTCACCCAACCCTGGCTTTCAGAACAAGACTTCGTCTCAAGCTCCAAGATCGAGTGCTCCGTATCACCATCCGCTTTCAAAGGTCACGTGCAACAAGTGCCAACAGAAGGGCCACTATGCCAACAAATGCTTCAATCAGAGGCGTCTCCCTCCTCCTCCTCCTGTGAGATCGGCAAGTACAGCTGTGGTCAAGCATAACCCCAAGTCCGCCTGAATGCAGCTCAGGAAGAGGACTCGCCAGATGTGATTATGGGTAACCTTCCTGTTAATGACATTCCCGCAAGAGTTCTTTTTGACACTAATGCATCTTTATCATTTTTATCAAAGCCTTTTGCATCCATGCATGTTGTGCATACTATTGATTTGCCTAAGCCGATAGCGGTTTCTTCTCCTGGTTTGTTCATGAACACCAAAATGTTGGCTCCGGATGTTACTATCACGTTGGGCGATTACAAGTTTTTTCTTCTCCAATGGTTCTTGGCAACTCGGATATTGATCTTATTCTTGGGATGGATTGGCTTTCTAAGCACAAGGCGCATCTTGATTGTGCAGCCAGGCAGATTCAATTGACTCATTCGTCTGAGGATGTGATTGTCTTTGCCGCTTGTGATGATACCATCCGTCTGTTTTCTCTCAATGAGAAGGGTGAACTGGATGCCATCTCGCAAATTCCAGTCGTTTGCGAATATCAAGACGTCTTTCCAGAAGAGCTTCCAGGAATGCCTCCGCACCGGCCAGTTGAATTCGTCATCGATCTTGAGCCTGGCACGGAACCAGTGTGCAAGCGTCCTTACAAGCTCGGACCTGAAGAGTTGAAGGAGCTAAAGAAGCAACTCGATATTCAAGAAAGAATGGGTCTCATCCGACCTAGTTCTTCTCCGTGGGGTTGTGGTGTTCTTTTTGTGAAGAAGAAGGATGGAACGGACCGACTTTGTGTCGATTACCGTCCATTGAACAAGAAGACTATCAAGAACAAATACCCACTTCCCAACATCAACGAGCTGTTCGAACAACTCAAAGGTGCCCAAGTATTCTCCAAGCTTGATCTCCATATGGGTTATCATCAGATTTGAATCCGTGAGCAAGATATTCCCAAGACGGCTTTCAGGACAAGCTATGGTTCATATGAATACACTGTCATGTCTTTTGGCCTCGTCAACACTCCTCCGACTTTCTCTCGCATGATGAACTTCATCTTCAATGCCTACACCAATGACTTTGTTTTCGTCTATCTCGACGACATTCTAGTCTTTTCGAAGAACAAGGAAGATCATGCCAAGCACTTGCGTTTGGTACTCGATAAGCTCAGGGCACACCAGTTCTACGCCAAGTTCTCCAAGTGCGAATTTTGGCTCGATGAGGTTCTTTATCTTGGTCATATCATCCCTGCCAAGGGCATTGCGGTGAATCCTGAGAAGGTGTCTGCAATTGTGAATTGGGAACCACCTCAGAACGTGAAGCAACTCCGTAGCTTCCTCGGTCTCGCAAGCTACTGTCGAAGATTCATTGAAAACTTTTCTAAGATCGTGAAGCCTCTCTCAAATATTCTCCAGAAGCACGTCAAGTACGTTTGGTCTCCGGAATGTGACATTGCTTTCAACACTTTGAAAGAGAAATTGGTCACTGCTCCAGTTCTGACTCCTCCTGATGATTCCAAACCGTACGAGGTCTTTTGCGATGCCTCTCTCCAAGGTCTCGGTGCAGTGTTGATGCAAGAGAAGAAAGTTGTGGCTTATACCTCTCGCCAGTTGAAGCCCAACGAGAAGAACTACCCCACTCATGACCTCGAGTTGGTGGCAGTTGTGCATGCTCTTTTGACTTGGAGACATCTATTATTGGGAAGAAAAGTGGACATTTTCACTGACCACAAGAGTCTCAAGTACATCTTCACTCAGCCTAATCTCAACCTCAGACAGACTCGATGGGTCGAAATGATTTAAGAGTATAATCCGAGTATCGAGTATACTCCAGGCAAGGCCAATGTGATTGTTGACGCTTTGAGCAGGAAGGCTTATTGCAATAGTCTGATTCTCAAGCCTTATTAACCTGAGCTTTGTGAAGCTTTCCGCAAACTTAATCTGCAAGTTGTTCCTCAAGGTTTCCTCGCCAACCTTCAAGTCTCTCCTACCTTGGAAGACCAGATTCGCCAAGCTCAGCTTCTTGGTGCTATGGTGAAAAAGGTGAAGATTGGGATTGCCAAGAGTCAACCCAAGTACAAGTGCTACCGCCTTGATGAAAAGGATACTCCCTTCTTCGAGGATTGTATTGTTGTGCCTAAAGGTGACCTTTGTAAAGTGATCATGAACGAGGCTCACAATTCTCTCCTCTCCATCCACCCTGGGAGCACGAAGATGTATCAGGACCTCAAGCAGGCTTATTGGTGGACTCGAATGAAGCGCGAGATTGCTCAGTTCGTAAATGAATGTGATGTCTGCATAAGAGTGAAGGCAGAACACCAAAGGCCAGCTGGTTTCCTCCAACCTCTTGCCATTCCAGAATGAAGTTTGACCACATTGAGATGGACTTCGTGACTGGGTTTCCAAAGTCCAAACGTGGCAATGATGCTATATTCGTTGTCATCGACAAACTCACTAAAGTGGCTCACTTTCTGCCTATCAAAGAGTCTATCACTGCAGCTCAATTGGCGGAGCTCTCTACCTCTCGAATTGTCTCTCTGCACGGTATTCCACAAGTGATCTCTTCAGACCGTGGCAGCATCTTTACCTCCAAGTTTTGGGATTCTTTTCAGAAGGCCATGGGCACCAACATCTGCTTCAGCACAGCTTTCCATCCTCAAACTAGCGGTCAAGTCAAGCGTGTCAACCAGATTCTTGAAGATATGCTCAGGGCTTGTGTGATCTCCTTCGGCATGAAGTGGGAGGATTGTCTTCCATATGCTGAATTCTCCTACAACAACAGTTTTCAAGCAAGTTCGGGCAAGGCCCCATTTGAAATTCTGTAGGGCAGGAAGTGCCGTACCCCTCTCAACTGGTCTGAAACCGGTGACCGTCAACTTCTGGGAAATGACTTAATCACAGAGGCAGAGGAAATGTGCAAAGTCATTCGAGATAACCTCAAAGCAGCCCAATCCCGCCAGAAGAGCTACTATGATAGTAAGCACCATGATTTGGCTTTCGAGATCGAAGATCATGTTTACCTCCGCGTCTCTCCTATGAAAGGTACTCGTCGCTTCAGTATCAAAGGGAAGCTTGCCCCTAGATACGTGGGACCTTTCAAGATCGTCAACAATAGAGGCGATCTCGCCTATCAACTCGAGCTTCCTTCAAACTTTGCAAATGTGCATGACGTGTTCCATGTCTCTCAGCTCCGCAAGTGCTTCAAGACTCCTGACCGCACCGTCAACTTCGAAGACATTGAGCTCCAAGAAGATCTCTCTTATCGTGAACACCCCGTTGCTATTCTTGAAGAGACTGAACGCAAAATTCGCAACAAGTCAATCAAATTCCTCAAAGTCAAGTGGTCACACCATTCCGACCGTGAAGCCACCTGGGAACACGAGGATCACCTCCGTTCTGAGTACCCGGCGTTCTTTCAGTCCTAGATCTCGGGATGAGATCCTTTCGTAGTGGTGGAGTGTTGTAACACCCCGGATATGATTTACCCAATATGTAATCCAACTCTTGCCATTTCCGGCCTTAAGTTATTTTATTTTCTCGGGTTCGATTTTTTGTCTCCGTGTGCTGTTATCGTTGTCATGCATCTCAGATCATGTCATCATGTGCATTGCATTTGCATATGTGTTCGTCTCATGCATTCGAGCATTTTCCCCGTTGTCCGTTTTGCATTCCGGCGCTCCGTTCTCCTCCGGTGGTCATTTCTACCTTTCTTTCGTGTGTGGGGATTAAACATTTCCATATTGGACCGAGACTTGCCAAGCGGCCTTGGTTTACCACCGTTAGACCGCCTGTCAAGTTTCGTACCATTTGGACTTCGTTTGATGCTCCAACGGTTAACCGAGGGACCGTGAAGGCCTCGTGTGTGTTTCAGCCCAACACCCCTCCATTTTGACCCAAAACCCACCAAACCCTCTCCATCATCTAGAGCGTTCGATCACGATCGCGTGGCCGAAAACCGCACCTCATTTGGACTCTCCTAGCTCCTCCTATGCCTATATAAAGACCCATCCGAAATTCTTGTTCTCCTCCCCCCCGAAACCCTAGTCTACGTCTTCCTCCGCGCGCCGGACAACGTCCGCCGGCGCCGGACGTGTCCGACCCAGCCGCCGCCGCCACGTGGCGCTCACCGATTCGCTGCTGCCACCGCGCCCACTTCGCCCGCCGCCGGCCCGGGGCAGCCCAGGCGGGGCCCTCCAAGCCCATCGGCCGTGCCGCCCGCAAGCCGCCTCTTGCCTGCCTCTGCCCAGCGCCGCCCCGCTCTCCCCGCCGCCTCGCCGGTGCTGACCACCACGCCGCCCGTCTGGCGCCACCGCACCTCTCCACCGGCGCCGCCCCGCGCTGCTCGCCGACCCGCCGCCGCCTCGACCTCGCCTCCCCTCGCCCGGATCCGGCCCCGGCGAGCTCCTCCGGCCGCTAGACGCTCCGGCCACCGTGCCCCCGTCACCGGTGAACAGTACTCCGGTGATCTCCTAGAAGTCCGCACCGGCCGATCCGGATCCAGATCCAATCTGGAACCCTAACTACTCGGGTTGACTTTTCCCCCTCCTAGTTATTCTTTTTTGCATTCTTGTTCATGCCGTAACTCCACATCTGTAGCTCCGTTTTGGGCGTTTAGCATATCAAAATGTTTGTCTCAGAGAGTATATCATTTCATCTCATTGCATCATTTTCATTTGAGTTCATATTGGTGCCGGAAATGCTGTTGGAAGAATGCTATTTGAGATAATTGTCAGATCTGCTGCTCCAATTAGATATTTGTTATTTTTGCCATGATTATTGTGTGCATGATATGCCCCTGAGCTCTACATGAGTTTTGTTATATGTTTTGCCATCTATCCAGAGGTGAAACGCATGTATTTTCGTGATGTGTGTGGTGACTAGCACAAGCTTGCAAAGTGGTGCATTCGTTAATGCTGATTTCAGGGACTTAGCAATTCCACTAAGTCCTTGATCTGTTTATCTCAATATGCCATATGTTCATGTTGTTTCCTAGTGATCCGAGCCTCTTTTGAGGATGATCAGTAAGGATGATTTGTTAATCTTGTAGTGCTCTATCCATTCATGTCTTTGTTTGCAATTATGGTGCACCCTAGCTTGAGTCAATCGAGCTCTACTTTTGCTATTTTGTGAATCTGGGCAGACTGTCTACTTGTTAGCGATTTTGCCGAGGATGTTGTAGTTGATCCGTGCATGCTATGTTATTGTTCTTGCCATGTCTAGCTTGTATAATGTGTATTCTTGATGGGTGTATGTTTAGATTGTCATGACTTTCTCTGTAGTGAGTGCATCGAGCTTGTAAACATGCCTACTTGATATCTGATTTTGCATGCTCCAGTTTTCACTAAGTCTGAGATCTGATTATGTTTTTGCCATGTTCACATGCTTGCAAATGTATTTTCTGATCCCTTTTGGCTCAAGGTCACTAAGGGACTTTTGTTAAGCTCTTTGAGTAGCTCCATGCCATGCTTTACTTTGTCATGTTCAGGACCTGTAGCATATAGTTTTCATGCTCCAAAGTGTGCTACCTGATCTGAAATTCCAGACAAGTGTTAACTTCACTAAGTCTGAAATCTGTTTACCAAATGCATTTTTGCCATGCTTGTTTGAACCTGTTAATGGATGAATTGGTCGTAGCTCAGTGTTCATCTTTTGTTAAGCATCATGAATGGATCCCTGCCATGTATTTTTTTGTCATATTTGGGTGCTGTAGCATGTTCATCTTGTTGCATTTAGATGGCTACTTGCTGTATATCGCAGACCGGTGCCATATTTGAATTGCTCGCCATTTCCAAACCGTGACTCCGATTCCGGTGTTCTTTATATCGTTTTCAAGCGATTTCACCTCACCTTTCCAGTGGCACACTTGGATTTCCAAGTTTAGGCCAGGTTCATTCATTCCTTGTCAAATCTTGCATATGCATCACATATCGCATCCCGCAAAGCATACCATGTTTGCATCATGTTGTTTGAGCTTTGCACGTGGTTGATTGTGTTCCGTTTGCTTGTTTGTCTTGTTTGGGTCGAGCCAGGAGACGAGTTCGCTAACGAGGAGCCCGTTGAGTTTTCTTTCGAGGATCCAGTCAACTCTGACAACTTTGCAGGCAAGATGATCATACGCTCGAAATCACTTCTATCTTTGCTTTGCTAGATGCTCGCTCTTTCGCTATGCCTATGCTACGATGCGTACCACTTGCTTATCATGCCTCCCTATTTGCCATGTCAAACCTCTAACCACCATGTCCTAGCAAACTGTTGATTGGCTATGTTACCGCTTTGCTCAGCCCCTCTTATAGCATTGCTAGTTGCAGGTGAATATTGGAGACCGTTCCTTGTTGGAACATTATTTACTTGTTGGGATATCATTATATTATCTTGTTATCTTAATGCATCTATATACTTGGTTAAGGGTGGAAGGCTCGGCCTCTCGCCTAGTGTTTTGTTCCACTCTTGCCGCCCTAGTTTCCGTCATATCGGTGTTATGTTCCCGGATTTTGCGTTCCTTACGCGGTTGGGTGATAATGGGAACCCCTTGATAGTTCGCCTTGATTAAAGCTTTTCCAGCAATGCCCAACCTTGGTTTTACCATTTGCCACCTAGCCTCTTTTTCCCTTGGGTTTCTGGAGCCCAAGGGTCATCTTATTTAAACCCCCCCGGGCCAGTGCTCCTCTGAGTGTTGGTCCAACCGAGCGATGTCCGGGGCTACCAGGGGCAACTCTGGGCTGGCCTACCCGACGTCTTTCTCATCCGGTGTGCCCTGAGAACGAGATATGTGCAGCTCCTATCGGTATTTGTCGGCACATCTGGGTGGTGTTGCTAGATTTGTTTTAACTTGTCGAAATGTCTTGTAGAACCGGGATACCGAGTCTGATCGGAATATCTCGGGAGAAGGTCTATTCCTTCGTTGACCGTGAGAGCTTGTCATGGGCTAAGTTGGGACTCCCCTACAGGGATTTCAACTTTTGAAAGCCATGCCCGCGGTTATGGGTAGATGGGAATTTGTTAATGTCCGGTTGTAGATAACTTGAACCTTAACTTAATTAAAATGAATCAACTGTGTGAGTTACCGTGAGGGTCTCTTCTCGGCGGAGTCCGGGAAGTGAACACGGTGTTGGAGTAATGCTTGCCGCAGGTTATTCTCTAGTTATTCATTCGTTCTTTGCTTTCTCTTCTCGCTCTCTCTTGCGAACAGGATAGCCACCATATATGCTAGTCGCTTGCTGCAGCTCCACATATTTTACCTTGCCTTACCTATAAGCTTAAATAGTCTTGATCGCGAGGGTGTGAGATTGCTGAGTCCCTGTGACTCACAGATTACTTCCAAACCAGATGCTGGGCCTGATGACTCCGTTCCAGATGACGCGCTTGAGCTCAAGTGGGAGTTCGACGAGGACTCACGCCGTTACTATGTGTCTTTCCATGATGGTCAGTAGTGGTGCCCAGTTGGGGCGATCGGGACCGTGTCGCATGTTGGGTTTATCTTTTATTTTGGCGCCGTATTCGGGCCATGAGTGTTTGGTTGATGTAATGCTATTTATGTACTTTGATTGACGTGGCGAGTGTAAGCCATCTATGTATCTCCCCTTTTATTATCTATATTACATGGGATGTTGTGAAGATTTCCTAACTTGCGACATTGCTTTCAATGCGGTTATGCCTCTAAGTCGTGCCTCGACACGTGGGAGATATAGCCGCATCGAGGGCATTACAGTGGCAGAGCTTCGCCTTGTCCTCCTGAAGTTGCAAGATTTCGCCGGTTGCGTTCTTCTCCGAGGCAATGCTCTTCTTTAGCAGTATCACCAAGTCGGCGGTCAACTCCTCCTGCTGATTGAGCTCAGCGGGCATGTCGTCGAGGCTCTCCTTCAGCAGCTCCACCAAGCCATGGATGAACTCCTTCTGCTTATTGAGGTGCTTATTGAGATGATCGGGCATGCCGTCGAGGTTAACGACTCCAGCGCCGCATGATCACCTCCGCGTCTAGGGCACTCCTAGGAGCCATCGCCTGCCCGTGAGAGATATTTCGAGGTCTCTGCGTGGCGGCGAGCCCTCTTTTTTTCCGCAGCCTTGGTTGCCACTCCCTTGTTACGAGTAGTTCTCTACCTAGAGCTCTGCACACCAGCCATGGCAAGGACAGACGAAGAAGGAGGACTTATGAGGAGGAAGGTTAGGTAGTTCCCCTTTTTATAACCTAAGTACTATCACTATTACTAAAACATGCCTAGTGGGAACACGTTCAGGTTTGGTACGTACTGGTAGGTGTGAGCAGGCTTGAGCTTAATTGTAGCACTAGTACTTTCGAATGTGATGGGAACAAGGTAAAGATTAATTGATGGTTTTTGGGGGCACACCGAATGAGCACTCCGTACAACTAAAACCAACCCTCGAGTTTCCCCGAGGTGGCGCTGCAAAGGACTCTAGTTCGGACCAACACTCAGAGGAGCACTGGCCCCGGGGGGGTTAAAATAAAGATGACCCTTGAGTCTGTAGAACCCAAGGGAATGTATATGGTGGTAGGTAGGCGAATGGTAAAACCAAGGTTGGGCCTTGCTGGAGGAGTTTTATTCAAAGCGAACTGTCAAGGTGCTCCCATAACACCCAACCGCGTAAGGAACACAAAATCAAGGAACATAACACCGGTATGACGGAAACTAGGGCAGCAGGAGTGGAACAAAACACCAGGCATAAGGCCGAGCCTTCCACCCTTTACCAAGTATATAGATGCATTAAAGTAAATAAGAGATACTAATGATATCCCAACAATAACCATGTTCCAACATGGATCAAACTTCATCTTCACCTGCAACTAGCAACGCTATAAGAGGGGCTGAGCAAAGCAATAACATAGCCAAACAACGGTTTTCTAGGAAAGGTGGGTTAGAGGCTTGACATGGCATTATGGGAGGCATGATATAGCAAGTGGTAGGTATCGTGGCATGGCAATAGAGCGAACTAGCAAGCAAAGATAGAAGTGATTTTGAGGGTATGGTCATCTTGCCTGCAAAGTTCTCAGAGTTGACGAAATCTTGATCCTCGTTAGTGTACTCAACAGGTTCCTCGATCACGTACTCGTCTCCCTGCTCTAGCAAATGCAAGAACACAAGCAAAGGACCAACAATCAATCACGGTGCAATGCACAATCAACATGATGCAAAACATGGCATGATATGCGAGATGTGATATGCAATGCATATGCATGCTCCGGAAGGAAAAGATTGATAAAGGCATCAACTTGGTAAACCAAGTGTGCCGCTAGAAAGATGAGCTGATTTCGGTCGAAATCGATATAAAGATCACCGAAAACGGAGGCACGGTTTGCAAATGGCAAGCAAAACAAGAATGGCACGATTCTGCGATTAACAGCATGATGCCATCTAGAATGCAACAAGAAACTAAGCTACTGCACCCCAACATAGAAACAAAGCATACTTCAGTGATCTACTAAAGATGCTTGACAAAACATGAACACAGAGCTACGGCTAAATCAAACAAGAGAAGGTTCAAACAAGTATGGCAAAAGTGCAAAAGATATCAGCTACACACACTAGTGAAAATACTAACATCCCAGAAATAACATCAGGAAGCCATGTTTAGAGCAAGCAAACAAGATGCTACAGGAACATATCATAGCAAACAAAGGCATGGCATGATTCTACTAAAAGCATAGAACAAAAGTCCCTTAGTGATCATGAGCCAAAAAGGCACAGAAGATATGATGGCACCCATGTAAACATAGCAAGTTTTATTAACAGTTTTCAGACTTAGCAGAAAACTGAGCATGGCATAAACAACATTATGAAGGCATCTTTCCGAGCTCAAATCACTCATCACAAGGACTTGCATGACAAGATAAGCATACTAACAACAAGAAGACATGTTCAAGAAGCTAACCATGGCAAGAGCAAGTTCATATCATGCATGGATCACTAACAACAACCACGGCAAAATTGATTAACATGTAAACAATCTGCCAGGAACATTTTATAGCAAAAGTAGAGCAAGATTAAGACATGCTAGGGCACTCTATAATTTTAAACATGGGCATTACTGGATAGATAATAACCATATGTCCAAAACATCCTTACTAAAGCAACTCAAAACAAGTATGGATCTCACTGTAGCATCACGAAGGCTACTTTGCATGCTTGTGCTAGTCACCACATTGAACACCAAAATACATGACAATCACCCCTGTAAAGATGGAAAGGCATAGATCAAAGCACATGTAGAGCTCATGCCCATATGAAGCACACATCAAATGTGACAAAAATGACAAATCAACATAATCTACTAAGTAACATGAGTGAACATTTTATAGCACTCTTGCATCAATGATTTGGGCATCAAGATGGACTCAAACAAGCATGCCACAATGGAATGAAATGAATAGCATCTCCCAATGAACATTTTCATATATAATATGCATGAAATGGAGCTACGGTCATGGAGTTATGGCATGATAAACAGGGGCATACAATTTAACACAGAAAAAGACAGCCAAAAATTCAACCTCCAAGTGGATCTAGGGTTTGACCCCGGGCACGGAAGCCAAGGCGGATCTGGATCTCGCTGGAGATGCGGCTCACCGGAGAAGGAGGAAGGTGGCTGGAGGAGGAGAAGACGGGCGGCGGCGCTCCGGGCGAGGAGGCGAGGCGCGGACGGTGAGGCGGCGGAGGCGAGGTCGCCGGAGCGGGTAGGGGCGGCGAGGCGTGCGGAAGAGTGGGGAGGAGCTGGCGACGGGCTGTGCGGCTGCGCGGCGGCCGAAGCGGAGCGAGGCGGCGGCGGGTGCGGTCGGCGGCGTCAGACACGGGCGACGGGCGAGCGGTTCGAGGAGACAGGCGGCGCGCGGGTTCGGAGGGCCAGACACGGGCTCTCCAGGCTGCGGCGGGTGGCGGCGGCGCTTGACACGTGGTGGCACGCAAGTGGTGCAGGCGCGGTGGTGCGGGCGTGTCCGGCGGGTGCTCTGGCGAAGCCGCGGCCCCCTCTATTTCCTTCTCCCTCTTCCCCCATCTGACTAGCAGGGCCTGCTAGTCAGCCACTCAGTACACGCGCGAAGCGGTACGAGTGATGGTGCCCCTGGCCTTTACGCCTTCGACGTCACCACCCAGTCTATTTCTTTAATTCTAATTTATTTGAATTTACAGAAGACTTCAAATAGTTATAACTTTTCAACCATAAGTCCAAATGAATTGATTCTTTTTGCATTGTGTTCTTTGATAAGAAATCTAGTAGCTCCCCAAAGATGAGATTTTTTTGAGCTTTCTAGAATTTCTGGTGATTTTCAGAAGTGTTCTTGATCTTTTTTTTGTGTTTAAAACTATTTTCAGAAGGTCAAGCTTGTCTTGAGGATCAGCAGGAGGCTTGCGAACCTCATCTGCACTAAGGCAAGCCACATCAACATTTTCATGGTGCCATTTCAATATTTTTGATTTTCTTACTTGAATGAAATGATTAATCCATGCATTTAAATGATTATGGAGTTATTTATATTATGTTAAATATTGGTTAGTTGTTATGCTTAATTTACAGAATGGGTGAAACTAGTTTAGTGGATAAAGCAAGATAAGATTTATTTGAGGTGATGTTAGAAATAATTTTGTTATGCATGTTAGCAATTATTTAAAGCTATGTTTTTGCCCTCTTAGATTGATAAAAATTTGTTACAAAATGTTCTGTTAAATACTTGTTTAATCATACTACTTGTCTTACAGAATGTTTGAACCCAACTTAGTGATAAAGAAAGTAAGAGTTGTTGATAGTGAAATATTTTTGACAAGCATATGAGAAATTTATCGGAGTTACTTTCTTGCATAAGAAATCAATAAAACTTGTTGCAAAATATTTTGGTTAAGTCGTGAGTTATTTGAGCAAGTAGAGTAATTTGAGTTGTTGGCGTTATGCTTGGTGTGTATAAGGATGACATCGGTCATTTTTATCAATATATGATGCATGTGTTGTTTTGCATTTCATGGCATGCTATGACACCGGTCATTTTTAGTTTAAAGTTAAACCTGAATATAACTCAACTTGAATATATTGTTGACTAGGTCATGGTGCCGCTGAATCGAGTTTCTTTCCAGTGCAACCACATTTGCCTTTGTGGGAAGGCCTTGATTCGGTCCATTGACACGGCCTCTGGTCGGTGCCTCCATCTAGGGAAGGTTATGTCGTGCTTACCCTGGCCCGTTAAGCAGACATAATCTTGTGTGCTCGTTGATGAGATTGTGGTACCGAGTCCCCGAGTGGGAGTGTCCCCGAGTGGGAGTGTTTTGACCACGACGGTGGTCGGGGTGTCTTTGGTAGACACGGGGCCACCCAGGACCAGCCCGTTGGGGATTTGGGTCGGAGTGGCCGGGAGAGTGCTGTGGAAATGGAGGGGTTTTGGCGGAATGCCGTTGGTCCACCCGAATGGGAGTGCGAGGACATGGATTCCATGGTGTGGGTACAATGTGCTACCTCTGCAGAGTGTGTAATCTATCGATAGCCGAGTCCACGGTTACGGACACCTCGTAGTAGGTCCCACCATGAGTCAATGTTTAATAAAAATTGCACACTAGGCCATCGAGGCATTTGGGACCAAATGATGGTCGTGGTTGTGATCGTCGTAAGGATCACCAGTTATTCTTGAGAAAGACCACTTTGGTGGTGTATTTGTTATCTGACCACTTTGGTGGTGTGTTTGTGATCTAGAGATGATCACAGTTGGTAAGCTGTCCCAAGGGACGTTCGAGCATGATCACGGCATGTTGACATATAGTGTTGCATTTTTAATAATTGGTTAAATATCATGATATTGTTTGCCATTATTATTATGCTTGTTGTGAGCTTGCAAGTACATTCAATGTACTGACATGGCGTGTCATGCCAGATTTCAGGAAAGTATCGTTGGAGAGGAGCGCCGTTCGAGTCTAGATCGTGTCCACATCGGTGTCCCTGTGATATGGAGCTTCCGCCACGACGTTATTCCGCTGCCACGTAGTTCTTTGGATCGAGGCCCCTTTATGTTCACTAAATAATGTACATATTGTTCAGCCGCACCGAGTGTGCCGCTTGGCCTCGACAGCTGTTGTAATGTAACTCTATTCCGCTAGCATCAATAAAGCGGTTGTTATTCTGTACCAAGATGTTGTGTGTTGCCAGAAGACATGGTCTCTGGTCTGGCAATGCATGGTAAACCGGTCGTTCTGAGCCGGGGTGCCACAACGCTTGGTATCAGAGCCGCTCTAACTGTAGGCCACGCTAGACTACGACGCGCTAGATACGAGTTTTAGTTGAGTGCCGGTAGTAATTTTTGCTGATTATTGAGTTGCATGCATTCGGTTTATATGTTTTTATGCTAACCCGCTAATGGTTGTGGGTGTAGATGGCTCCGGTTCCGTATTCGTGCCAGTTGCAGCTGACGTCGTACATGTCGCCGCACCTCCTTCGCAATGTGTGGCGTTGGTTGTACCCTCTTGGAGACGACCCAGTCTATCGTGTGTACCGGGAGCACCTAGCTGATTCAGTATATGAGTATCACGCAGTGGTCACTCTGCGCACTAGTTCAGGTTCCAGCTCTTACACTCGCACTTCTCGGAGCGGTTATGCCTCCACCGCTTCTCAGACTGTCTAGTTTGCTGCATTCGAGGTCCTGGTCGAGCTTCGCTACAATGAGGTCCGAATGCAGAACCACCCAGGTTTCTACTACTACTCATCTCTGCACGACAATGGTCGTGTCTGTTTCCCTCTCATTGATCCGGAGTCTGATAGTGTTGCTAGCCACCTTGCACGTTATATCACTGCTAGCTATCTCATGATCCACGAGCTTGCTCGAGAGCTGACTCGTACTCGTACTGCTTTAGCCACTACTTTGGTCACTTCTAGATCCGCCACTACTCCGTCTTCACTGGGATTTACCCCTTATGTCCCAGTCATTTCTAGCTCCCCTATTTCGCCGGTTACTCCCCCGAGTAGCACGGGTGTCTTGGCCGCGAACCCTCTCAGTACTCCTGCCGAGTGGGTCTCACTTCTTGCTACCCCTGTAGCCCCGATGCTTCATCCTACCCCTGCCCCTGAGGGAGAGCCCTCGAGGCAGCGCCGTCGTGTTACCTTTAACCCGGAGGTTTCCGTTAACCACGTCAGTTCAGGATCCGAGACCACTTCAGGGGAGGACGCCGCAGCACCAGCAAAGCAGTAGTATCTTTGAGTATTCACAGTTGTTTGGATGATGTATGGATGTAGGCCTACAAGTCATGATGTTTTGTTTCCTGTATGAGAGTAGTGAACCAGTCATGTTGTTTACTTTTCCTGTATGAGTCTATGTATAATTATGTTGAGACTTTATTCGCCGTATTTTTTGCTCTTCTGCTTTCTTCCGGGATTTGTCGCTGGCTTTTCCCCAATTTTATTTTTGGGTGTTTCTCATCTCGATTGTGTTGTCTTGGGAAAATTCACAATTGGATGACGCGGGGAGGCAGCAGTAGCAACGTTCATGAGGGAACTCCTGTTCGTGGTTCCGCACGACAAGCAGGACATTCTCCCGAGCCATACGTTCAGCCGCCACCTCCACCTCCTGATCCTCCCTCCACCAAGCAAATTCTACGTATGTTTGAAGAAAAAAAGGAACAATGATCTGATTGAAATATTGAGAAGTGTTCAAGCTATGGTTGGACAGAATGGAAATCAGAATGGTCATCACTCAAAGCTGTCAGACTTTCAGAGGACCAATCCACCCAGTTTTAGTCAGATTGTTGACCCAATGGATGGAGACGATTGGTTACGCACAATGGAGAAAAAGCTTGAGATTGCCCGTACTGAAGGAAATGATAAAGTTCCATTTGTAACACATTACCTTGAAGGCGCAGCTACCATATGGTGTGAAAATACAAAGGCCATGTGGCCGTTTGATGAGGAAATCACCTAGGAGAAATTTAAGGATAAGTTCCGAAAATATCATATCCCTACTAGAGTTATGAAGGCCAAGCAGCGTGAATTTCTCGTGCTCGTCCAAGGAAATCAGTCTGTGGCTGAATATCTGCAAAAATTCAATCGTTTGGCCCGTTACTCTCTATATGACGTGGCCACCGAAGAAAGGAAGATTGACAGATTTCTTGGAGGTTTAAATCTGCAACTTCGGTGTGCTCTCAGTATGTTTGATTTCACGGATTTCCAAACTCTGGTGGACAAGGCATTCATTGATGAACGGGAGCACAAGCTTATATCCGATAATAGGCCTGCTAACGACAACAAGCGCAAGTTTGAGCCAAAGAAGGATGGGCCACCTGTGCAAAAGGCTCGTACCTGGCGGCAGACTCAGGTGGAATACAGACAAATTTGGTAGCAGAATGTTAACAAGACCACCACTCAGGTCAAGAATATTGTGACCAATCCAATGCATGAGGAGCGTCAGCACAATAATTCTTGTTTCATTTGGGGGCAGCACGAACATTATGCCAAGCAGTGCCCCAAGAAAAACAAGACGAATGCCCTAAGCCGGCCGCAAGTCAATTTTATGGAGTCGCAACCAAACCAACAAAACTTCACTGGGCACGTGCATCATATCTCCGCCGATGAAGCCCAAGAAAAGCCAGAAGTCGTCATTGGTATGTTTTCTGTTAATGACATACCTGCCATAATTTTATTTGACTCTAGGGCTTCCCATTCTTTTATTTCTCGGAGTTTTGCTGCCCAAAACAATTTTCCTTGCACAATTTTGGGCAAAAATATGCTGGTACAAACCCCGGGATCCATAATCAAGAGCAATCTGGTCTGCCGTGATCTGGAGATCAATATCAACAGGGTCCGCTTTCAAACATCTCTGATAATCCTTGAGTCTGCAAAGTTGGATATTATATTGGGTATGAATTGGTTGACCAAATATCAAGTTTTCATAAATTGCACAACCCGAGAAGTCAATCTGACCAGTCTGGATGGGCAGCTCACCAAATTCTATGCTCGCAAGAATTCACCCAAGCCAGAATTAGTGTGCACTGCTGTGGTTGAATTGGAATTTATTCATGTGGTCAGTGAGTACCCTGATGTGTTTCCAGAAGAACTGCCAGGCATGCACCAGATCGGGAACTGGAGTTTGCCATAGATATTGTGCCCGAAACTGCACTGTTATACAAGAAGTATTACCGGATGCCCTCATCAGAATTAGTGGAGCTAAAGAAACAGCTTGACGAATTACTCCAGAAAGGTTATATTTGTCCCAGCTCTTCACCGTGGGGATCACTTGCAATTTTCGTGGGCAAAAAGGATGGTAGTCTCCATATGTGCATAGATTACTGCCAGCTGAATGAGGTCACCATCAAAAATAAATACCCGCTGCCAAGGATTGATGATCTGTTTGATCAGCTCAGTGGGGCTAAGGTATTCTCTAAAATTGATTTACGGACCGGATATCATCAGCTCAAGATAAAAAACGAAGATATTCCTAAGACTGCATTCACTACTCGGTACGGTCTTTACGAATATACTGTGATGTCCTTTGGTCGAACCAATGCCCCTGCTTTCTTCATGCATATGATGAACAAAGTATTTATGGACTTCCTCGACAAATTCATGGTAGTCTTCATCGATGACATCCTCATTTACTCCAAGGGTGAAGAAGAACACAAGGATCACCTCCGAGTAGTAGTACAACGGCTCCACGACCATCAGCTATACACCAAGTTCAGTAAGTGCGAATTTTGGCTCAAGAAAGTTGGGTTTCTCGGACATGTACTATCCGCCGAAGGTATAGCCGTGGACCCGAGCAAAGTAAAGGATATGCTCGATTGGGTACCACCCATGACCGTGAGACAGATCCGGAGTTTCCTCGGATTAGCTGGATACTATCGTCGTTTTATTGAAGGGTTTTCCAAAATTGCTAGGCCCATGATGGAGCTGCTCAAAAGGGATACAAAGTTTAAGTGGACAAAGGACTGTGAGAAGAGTTTTAATGAGATGAAGATACGACTGACAACCGCACCTGTATTGACTCTTCCAGACATTTATCGCAGCTTTGATGTGTACTGCGATGCCTCCATACAAGGTATTGGTTGCATGTTGATGCAAGACAACAAGGTAGTAGCATATGCGTCGCGACAGCTACGACCTCATGAGGGAAATTATCCTACTCATGATTTGGAATTGGCTACAGTGGTTCATGCATTAAAAATTTGGAGACACTACCTCATTGGAAAAAGGTGCCAAATTTTTACCGACCAGAAAAGCCTCAAGTACATTTTCACTCTGCCAGATTTAAATCTCCGTCAGCGAAGATGGTTAGAGTTGGTCAAGGATTATGACCTTGGAATAAATTACCATCCAGGCAAGGACAACGTCGTTGCTGATGCGCTCAGTCGAAAGCCCGTCAGCTTAAATGTCATGTTAAAATCATTGCCCACGAAACTCCAAGAGGAGATCGCTCAACTCAACTTGGTCATCATAGAGGCTGACCTCGCTAATATTTTGGAAGTTACCCCCACACTTGAGATGGAGATCTGCAAGGCACAGCCAGCTGACACCAACCTACAAAGACGTGCCAAGGGCCAGATGGCAAAGCAGGCCTCCGACTTCTCCAAGGACGAATTCGGTACCCTCCGATTCCGTGGACGCATTTGTGTGCCAAATCAACCGGACATGAAGAAGAAAATCTTGTCAGAAGCCCACGAATCTGCATATTCCATTCACTCGGGAGGTACGAAAATGTATGAGGACCTTAGACAAATATTCTGGTGGGATAGAATGAAGAAAGACATTGCCTATTTTGTAGCTTGTTGCGACATATGCAACAAGGTGAAAGCAGACCATCAGAAGCCAGCCGAACTTCTCCAACCGCTGCCAGTTTCACAGTGGAAATGGGATGATGTTTGCATGGATTTCATCACAGGATTGCCTAGGACTCAGCGAGGCAAGGATGCAATCTGGGTTATAATAGACACCCTAACCAAGGTTGCTCATTTCATTCCGATCAGCACCAGATACAGAGCAAATGAACTTGCACAACTGTATGTATCCAGGATCATTAGTCTGCATGGAGTACCCTGAACTATCACTTCCGATCGAGGTTCTTTGTTTAACTCTACTTTTTGGTCCCATCTCCATCAAGCCTTGGGGACAACACTGAAATATAGTACTGCCTATCACCCTCAGACAGATGGACATACAGAGCGGGTAAACCAAATACTCGAAGATATGTTGAGAGCCTGTGTGCTAGCCAAAGGTGCTAAATGGGAAGACTGCTTGCCGTATGCCGAGTGCTCTTATAACAACAGTTTCCAGACCAGTCTAAAGATGTCACCATATGAAGCTCTGTATGGCCGTAAGTGCCGCACTCCTCTAAATTGGTCTCAGACTGGAGATAGTCGTATCTTCGGAACGGATCTAATGCTGGAAGCTGAGAAACAAGTTAGGGAAATCCGAGACAGACTGCAATTGGCCAAATCTCGACAGAAGAGTTATTATGATGCCAAACATCGGCAGGTCAGTTTTGAACTCGGAGAACACGCATACCTCCAAGTCACTCCTATGAAAGGAGTCAAGAGATTTCAGACTCGTGGAAAGCTGGCACCCAGATTCATTGGTCCATTCCCGATTATGTCTCGAGTGGGAACAGTTGCATATCAACTGGAACTACCCCCGGAATTGGCAGACATACATAACGTGTTCCATGTTTCGCAATTGAGACGATGCATATCCCCGCCCGAGAAAAGAACTACAACGGCTAAGATAGAATTGGCAAAATATTTAACTTATGAAGAAAGACCATTCAAAATTTTGGATCAGATGAAAAGGGTCACTCGTAGTAAAGTCAGAAAATTTTACAAGGTTCAGTGGGAGCATCACACAGAGTCAGAAGCAACTTGGGAGCAGGAAGAATTCCTTAGAGATCAGTATCCAGAGTGGTTTTCCCAAGCAACCGAATCTCGAGGACGAGATTCATTCTAAGTGGGGGAGGTTTGTGACAGCCTGGGTTTTGCCCTTTCTTATTTGCTTGATTTTTCATTTGGATTTTTTTTGAAACATGGAGTTTCTGAATCTTTTCATATGGACTTAAACACTTGGGCATCCTTGGCTTTCACCCAAGTGCTTCACTTCCCTGCTAAATCATCATTTCACTTCTGACCCACCCAAAAATAATTTTTGGAATATTTTTCTTAAATGAAAAATATTCATTTTCTTTCCAAAAACCCTAAGCCAGATCTGTTTGCTTCAAAGCAACCCCAATTTTTATGGCTCAGAAAAATCTGAGATAATTCACAAATATTCTGTGAACCCTAGTGCACCTTCCTGAGAAAAAATATTTCATCGCTTTTTCGAATATTCTAGCTACAGAAAATCTTTTCTATTCTGGACAGAAATGGTGGTTTCTACAGTAACTACCATTTTACTTGCTCCATTTGACCTGAACTTTCTTGTGCATCTTTACCTTAGTAACTTATCACTAGCCTCCAAAGCACAGCTTCAAACTCCAAGCCATTTGACCACAGTAACATCACCAAGTTACTGACCAGAAACTTACTCGGTGTGTGAAAACTTCTCTACTGCATCTGGATCCAAACCAAATCATGGTAACACTCAAAACTACCATGCACAACATGCCAGACATTGAGTTTTTGCTTAGATCAACCTGATGTCATAGTTCACGCGGTGACCGCGTTCGTCCAGGCGTGCTGGCATGCAGCCGACGTGCTCTGCGATGCGCCCAAGCCTCTGTTGCTCGCGTGCTCGCTTCCCCGCCTGCCCAACCATGCCAACCCTCGCCACCATCATCGTCTCAACATTCTTAACTCCTCCCTGGCGCTCGCCGACCCTGGAGCTCGCCGCAGCGAGCACGAGCAAAGTCCGGCCGGCCCAACAGTGCGGAGTGCACTGTGCTCGTCGCCATCCTCTTGATCCTATGCTCGTCTCCGCCCGCCCACAGTGGCCGCGTGACCTCCGTCGCCTTCTCCCCCTCTCACTGACGCCGCTCGTCACCGGGCACCGTGGACAGGTGTCCACTGGCGGAGCCCGGAGCACCCTTGTCGCTCGCCTATAAATAGAGCCCTCCCCAGCCTCCTCGAGCACCATCCAGCACTCACACACACCCCACGATGGAGTACGAAGCCGGAGCCCGGCCGGGCAGGCCTCGGGCCGCCGTCCCCGAGCTCGAGCTCGCCTGCGATCCCCTCTGGTCGCCGTAGTAGCTCCAGCCCCTCCCAGGCCTGGGCGACCCCTCCAGGGCCTTCGCCTCTCTCCGGTGAGGCCGTCTCACCTGCTTGGAGCCCCTGGAGCGGCCTCTGCTCACCGTCTTCCTCAACTCTGGCGACCTCCATGTTCTGCCTCCGCTTGCGAGGTTGATTCCGACGCCGTCCGACCGCCCCTAGCTATGCTACGGGTACGGGCAGGTGCGCCTCAACCCCCTCTTGCCATCCCTCCCTCTCGTTTGGGCCAAGGAGCCCTTGTCGCCGGCGAGAGCTTCGGCGAAGCCGCGGCCCCCTCTGTTTCCTTCTCCCTCTTCCCCCACCTGACTAGCGGGGCCCGCTAGTCAGCCACTCAGTACGCGCGCGAAGCGGTATGAGTGGTGGCGCCCCTGGGCTTTACACCTTCGACGTCACCACCCAGTCTATTTCTTTTATTTAAATTCATTTGAATTTACAGAACACTTCAAACAGTTATAACTTTTCAACCATAAGTCCAAATGAATTGATTCTTTTTGCATTGTGTTCTTTGATAAGAAATCTAGCATCTCAACAAAGATGAGATTTTTCTGAGCTTTCTAGAATTTCTGGTGATTTTCAGAAGTGTTCTTGATATTTTTGTGTGTTTAAAACTATTTTCAGAAAGCTTGTCTTGAGGATCAGCAGGAGGCTTGCAAACCTCATCTGCACTAAGGCAAGCCACATCAACATTTTCATGGTGCCATTTCAATATTTTTGATTTTCTTACTTGAATGAAATGATTAATCCATGCATTTAAATGTTTATGGAGTTATTTATATTATGCTAAATATTGGTTAGTTGTTATGCTTAATTTACAGAATGGGTGAAACTTGTTTAGTGGATAAAGCAAGATAAGATTTATTTGAGGTGATGTTAGAAATAATTTTGTTATGCATGTTAGCAATTATTTAAAGCTATGTTTTTGCCCTCTTAGATTGATAAAAATTTGTTAGAAAATGTTCTGTTAAATAGTTGTTTAATCATATTACTTGTCTTACAGAATGTTTGAACCCAACTTAGTGATAAAGAAAGTAAGAGTTGTTGATAGTGAAATCTTTTAGGCAAGCACATGAGAAATTTATCAGAGTTACTTTCTCGCGTAAGAAATCAATAAAACTTGTTGCAAAATATTTTGGTTAAGTTGTGAGTTATTTGAGCTAGTAGAGTAATTTGAGTTGTTGGCATTATGCTTGGTGTGTATAAGGATGATATCGGTCATTTTTATCACTATATGATGCATGTGTTGTTTTGCATTTCATGGCATGCTATGACACCGGTCATTTTTAGTTTAAAGTTAAACCTGAATATAACTCAACTTGAATATACCGTTGACTGGGTCATGGTGCTGCTGAATCGAGTTTCTTTCCAGTGCAACCACATTTGCCTTTGTGGGAAGGCCTTGATTCGGTCCATTGACACGGCTCTGGTCGGTGCCTCCATCTAGGGAAGGTTATGTCATGCTTGCCCTGGCCCGGTAAGCAGACATAGTCTTGTGTGCTCATTGTTGAGATTATGGTACCGAGTCCCCGAGTGGGAGTGTTTTAACCACGATGGTGGTCGGGGTGTCTTTGGTAGACACAGGGCCACCTAGGACCACCCTGTTGGGGATTTGGGTCGCAGTGACCGGGAGAGTGCTGTGGCAATGGAGGGGTTTTGACGGAATGTCGTTGGTCCACCCGAATGGGAGTGCGAGGCCATGGGTTTCGTGGTGTGGGTACAGTGTGCTACCTCTGGAGAGTGTGTAATCTATCGATAGCCGAGTCCATGGTTACGGACACCTCATAGTAGGTCCCACCATGAGTCAACATTTAATAAAAGTTGCACACTAAGCTTTGAACTTTTCATTATTGATGGATGGCAGAAAGGCCATCGAGGCATTTGGGACCAAATGATGGTCGTGGTTGTGATCGCCGTAAGGATCACGAGTTGTTCTTGAGAAAGACCACTTTGGTGGTGTGTTTGTGATTTGACCACTTTGGTGGTGTGTTTGTGATCTGACCACTTTGGTGGTGTGTTTGTGATCTAGAGATGATCACGGTTGATAAGCTGTCCCGAGGGACGTTCGAGCATGATCACAACATGTTGACATATAGTGTTGCATTTTTAATAATTTGTTAAATATCATGATATTGTTTGCCATTATGATTATGCTTGTTGTGATCTTGCAAGTACATTCAAAGTACTAACCTGGCGTGTCATGCCAGATTTCAGGAAAGTATCGTTGGAGAGGAGCGCTGTTCGAGTCTAGATCGTGTCCATGTTGGTGTCCCTGTGATATGGAGCTTCCGCCATGATGTTATTCCGCTTCCACGTAGTTGTTCGGATCAAGGCCCCTTTATGTTCACTAAATAATGTACATCTTGTTCAGCCGCACCGAGTGTGCCGCTTGGCATCGACAGCTGTTGTAATGTAACTCTGTTCCGCTAGCATCAATAAAGCGGTTGTTATTCTGTACCAAGATGTTGTGTGTTGCCAGAAGACATGGTCTCTAGGCTGGCAATGCATGGTAAACCGGTCGCTCTGAGCCGGGGTGCCACACACGCATAGAGGAGTATGAGGGTTCGCTGTGGTGTGAGGCTGTTGTTGCCGCAGAATAACACGGGGTGTGGGTGAGTAGAGGGATGGCCTGGCCAGCGGTGGGAGTAGTAGGGGGCGGTGAGGCCTCCGCGGCATCGCAGCCGGCCACGGGAGGCAGGAGCACGAGGCACGATCGGTGCTGCTTTGGGCGGCTGGAGCAAGAAGACCAGACATTGAAGAAGCAGTATGGTCGTTGGATGGACATCGTACGGTCACTGGAGCTAGAATCATTCATATTGACTAAGTTGACAAAGACCTCCGTCCCCGTCAAATTAGTTGGCCCACAAGTCAGCCTCCCACTATTGTGGGTCCCAGCTAGCAGGGGGTATTCATTCTTTTGTGCGTAATAAGGAGGCACTTCCTTGCGTGCAAAGATATAGCTGGTGGGTCCGACCTGTCAGCGATGGGAACATTTTTCGCGAAATACATGGGCCCTTCTGGTGGGTCCCCGCTGTCAGGTGGAGGAATCATTATTATTTTGTGCGTAATAAGGAGGCATTTCCTTGCATGCGGCCATGGACCCAACTGTCAGCCTCTCCACGCACAGTCTACTTCCGATGGTGTCGTTCGTTGACCACGTTGACCACTCCGTGCTGAGCGCATCCAAGGTGGTGGACGACGACGAGGCCTCGGACAGCAACGAGCCGGAGATGGGAAGACGTGGGAGTAGAGTCGCAGACGGAGAGGTGTACGGGGGTTAACTGGTTCTGGTGCGGTGTGGTTCGGCAGTCGGTGGGGAAGAACAAGAGGTGTGGAGGGGTGGAGGCGGGAGCAGGTGATCCCGGCGGCGCTGGAGGAAGAAGACGAGACATTGAAGATGGATGGCGATCGTTGGATGTAAATCCAATGGCTAACAATGTCAGAATCATTTGTTGACTAAGTTGACAACGACTTGCATTGGTTTCGACCTATAGGCCCACATTTCAGCCTCCGAAAATGTGGCACGTATTCAACCCATTTTTTCAGAATTTACAGTCTTTTTTTGCGGGGTAGAATTTACAGTCCATTTGATCTTTTTTTGAATTACGGTCCATTAGCTGGGCCGGGTGAACAAATAATGTAGTGTCCATGCGGCCCATTTATGTTTTTCCTAAAAAATTACAGGCCATTTGCATTTTCTCGAAATACACGATTTTGCTGGGCTTATTATAATTATAATGTTGGGGTGGGCGCAATAATGTTATCAAAAAATAAACAGGGGCTGAGCATTTTTTTATATATATTTAAACAATAAGTGATTTATTATTAGATTGGTCCTTAAATCTTACCAAGCTTTTGTACACAATCACCAGGATTTTCATTAGCAAAAAAACATCCAGGATTTTATTGTTAAGAAATTATTTTTATAAGTTAATAAGATGTGGGATATTGTTTTCTTACATATGTAAGTATCTATTAAATATATGATGACAATAACAATAATATATAATAACATATAAAATAATATATATATATATAATATAGTTAGAAGGGAAACATAAGTTGGACCAGGCATTCCTATTCTTATATAGAAAAATAGAACAGACCTCTGTGTTTTCTTCAAAAAAATACATAAATTGGGCTGCCAATGTTTCAGGAAAAATAAAACCTCGGATGGGAGGTCCATAGGCCGGTCGATACATGAAGGCCCTCAAGAAAATACGAACAGGCATATGGACCTCCCATCCAAGGTCGTGGGCTACGCATGTTAAAAAAGAAAGCCTAGACGGGGCAGCCCAAAACCCAACTAATAGTTGCTGCCCGAGTGATAATAAATGATACCTGCCAGCTCCCTGGCTTCGTTGTGAATTTATCTCCTATAGTAACTACGTTTAAGCACCTAAAAAAATGTAACTATGTTGACAAAACCGTGGGCCCCAACGTTAGTATAGCATTAGGAGGAAGTATTTTTTCGATGAGGCACTTGCTTGTGTACGGCCATAGACCTGGTGGGTCCCGACTGTACGCCTCTCCACGTACAGTCCTCTCCAGATTCCTCTCGTTTGTTCAGCATATTCACAATGGCAGACCGTGGTGTCGCGGCGAGCGCACAAAGGCACAGGAGTAGATCCGACCACCTGAGGAAGTGCCTTATTAGTAACGAAACGACTGAACTAGCCTAGTGGCCGAGTGACACTACCCGACAGCTGTTCCGCCCGGGTTCGATTCCACCTGTGCAGAGAAAATATCTCCAAAATTTTTACCTCTGCCTTTATTGACATGTGGGTCCCAATTGTCATCTACGCACACCACGTCCAGCACTTGCCAAAACTTCGTCCCTCGTTTTCTCTATTTTTCGCACACTCGACATTGTGTGGGCATCTTGAAAATAGCATATCTTTTTGACTGTGCATCATATGAAGATGTGCTATGCATGAATGTTGATCAGCATGATGTTAACTGGCTGGTAGTTCCAGTTTCGACCATGAATAAAACTTCCAGCATGATGTTAACACTGTTTGAAAAGGCCGTGTTAATATAAATGCTCTGCCTCTGAAATTTGCAGTTTCTTATCTGAAACTGAACTTGGAGTTTCTTATCTGAAACTGAAACTTGCAGTTTCTTCTCTGAGAATCACCTGTCAGCGACCGAAAGGTAGGGGAACCTCTCCTATCCATCATCTCCATTCCAAAATCATTGTCTCGCCTCTCCCTCTTCTCCATTTCAAAACCATCCCCTCTCCTCTCCATCATCTCCATTCCAAAACCACCTTCTCGCCTCTCCCTCTTCTCTATTGCAAGCCACCGTCTCTCCTCCCATCTTCCAAAGCTAGCACCCGACCACTCAGAAGGACATCTATGGAGGGGATGCAGCAGCGAATCAGGCAGATCGCCAGTGGCGACCAGGCAAAGTTAGCCAGGTTGAAGGAGATGCTTACTTGGTTTGACAATGAGTGGGAGATTTCGAGGACGGTGAGGGCCATGTGGCAATGTATGCGAAAGAGCGAGACGACAGTGATGAGGGCGGCGATGTACTCCTCGGCGGCAGTCGTGCCGCAGTCCTTCGAGTTCATCGAGTATCTCCTCTGGGCGATGGAGCAGACAGATTCGCCCGAGGCGAAAGTTAGGCGGAGGTGGTGGGCGTACTGGTCGAAGGTCGAGCACCCAGAGGATAATGAATCGATCGAGTACGGTGTGCCGTTCGTGAGGGTGCAAAGCCAGCCGGAGCCACATGAGTATTCGTCTCCCACCGCAAGAGGAGGCTAGATGGCGCGATGTCGCTTCCCCACCGTTCTCCACGGTTCCCTCGACGCTCGCCTCGTTTCAACCGCGTCGGTAGGTTTAAGGTAAGCTTCACATTAACCTAATCTTCCATCTGCTCATGCTTACAATCAGTGTGACAACTAATAAAAATCATGCTTACAATCAGTCTCCGAGTACTACGCCAATCACCCTAAAATAGCTCTGGACCTTTGGGTCAAAGTTGTGACACTATGTACAAATAAAGAAAAATAGATTGGTGCTTCTTTCATTAAAGAGTACACCCCTAAAAAACTGCCAATATAAGCTACTAGTATTTTTTAAGTCTAAGCTACTAGTATTTGGTTAGAGGATTTGCTGCCGAGAAAGATCCATCCACAGTGAGCGCCACACATCCCACTGATGGTGGTGGATGCCAATGCTTAGATGGAGCAGGGTTCGTGTTGGTAATTTTTACTTGGCACCTCACACTCTGCATATATGCCGGTTCCATCCGTACATTTGTGCAGTTCCACCAAAATGCAGCTGAATAACCCTGTTTGCACAGATAATGAAAAGGCATGATTACATTATAGTGACACTAGTTGATGAAACATACACTAATAAACAAAAGAAAATATTACATCATACTAGAAATCGACCCAAGTCTCCCCGATACACCTTCTGCCAGTAATGAAATCAGAGGGAACCCCCTCTTTCGATATATAAAAAAACAGTGGCACTAGCGGTACCAAAACATTGCCTCAAATTATTAGTTCCACTAGATTAAGGTGCAAAATAATAACATTACTGCTTTATCATGGCAGTGCCAAAACAGTAGCACAAGAGCAGGATCAACATGCAGGATCTTTGGAAAATGGTCAGACCAAAAAGGAACATACATCGTGATGGGAACCATATCTGCAGTCAAGGCCATCATAGAAGGGATGACACTAGTCACCAACATGGATGATTCAATTCATGAGACCTTTTGGTGCAGTTCACCTAAAATGAAGCAATGTCCCATGAGCTAGCAGCTTCTTTTTTTTAAGAAAAGGGCTCCAGCCCTGGTTCCATTTCCATCAGAAAACGAAACCCATAGAGCTTCTTCTTCATTAGTTACAATAAAATTGAGCAACATCAAGGTTGGTCGTGAAGCTCCTGGAGAGTAGGCGGACCAGATAGTTGCATCTCTAACGAAAAGAAGCAACTTATCTTAATGGGAAATTTAGCAGGACATGAAAAAAGTGCCATTGATTCATATTATAGGAGGCATTACATTGAAAACAACATTGGTTTAACATATCCTTACTTTTAACAGTGTGACTGCTACATTTTACCAGTGGCATTACATAAGAGTGGCTCAGGGCAACAAACATCAGAAGAGGATATCTTGGTTGGTCCCATTTTTGTTCGGTATATAGCCACCTTATACTGTGCGAGGCTAGTAAATCTAGTGTTGGACTTACTCTGTTGACTTGTCCCCCAGTCCCCACTTTCTTTCCTTTTTCAACCAATAGATCGGGTTTATATTGAGTTTGTACTGCTACTTTTCGCCCCCATTATTTCCTCTTTCGACCAAGTCCTAGATTCAGGTAACAAATCTTCCCCCACCCCCACCCCCTTTCATCCTTGTTTGACCCAAGTACTACTAGATTCGAGTGCATGAACAAGTTTTACCTCTTAACAGTAAAAAATTAGGTGGTTTTGAATAGCCGATCGATCCTATCTACATGAGGGGGGCTGAGAAATAGTAAAAGATACAAATGCAGCGACGTCAGGAGCTCGGGAAGTAGAGCAAGGCCGGTTTCGAAGGAAGTTCTAGCTGAGGGTCGTCGGGATGTCGCTAGGTGGGCGGCGGAAGGCCGGATCTGCCCACACTACGGCAACGAGGAAGAAGGGGTGGGACACCCTCCCTCGCTAGCAATGCTTGGGAGAGAACGGCAAGGCACGCTGATCAGGACGTGCCGGCAGTGGGTAAGAGCCGTCACCGAGGACGACCGCGTGAACTTTGCACCTTCTCACCTTCCCTGGTAGAGAGGATCCGGCTGGATCTATGACCAGCGGTGAGTAGAGAGAGAGAGTGTGGCCACCGCTGTCGTGTTTAGATCTGGAGAGGACGAGACAGTGTGAAGAGAGCAACACTAGCAAGCAAGCGCGGAGGCTCCTGCCTATATAGTGGAGTACTAGTTTTCTTTTGTCTATCGGCCGGAGCCGGCTTGACCTCGGCAATGACTGTCGAGAAGTCTTCATGCACGTGCCCTGGAGGCGCAGTTGTCGTCATTTTGATCTGAAGCACGGGATTATAACATATAACACGAAAAATGCCACATGACAAGAAATCATAACCTCACTGCCCAAAGGAGACAAGATGAATCCCGACGGACAAACTAGACGAGGATCAAAGCTCAAATTAAAGATAAACTCATAGAAAAGGGGTCCGTCAATAGATGTCCTAATTAACATAGCCGGCTTGACCTAGATGGCAGCCGAGTAGTCTTCGTGCATGTGCCCCCGATGACTAGCCCAACTCAGTTGTCGCTGTTTAACCCTCGCAGTGATCCGAAGCACATGACACCTAATTTTGCGAGATGACAAGAAACCTTTTTTTAGATTTCTCACTAGAACTACAGCCATGTACAACACAGCCTGCACGATATGTAGACGATAGCCAATCCAATAGTGTCGGCTAGAGTCTGGTCACATGCATGGACGAACTGATCTTTCGTGTCTTGCAGGGATAGTCTAGGTACCAACGTATGTACTACTTCTATTAACTCACACGACTTGCGGGGCCGGGGAGTTTTCCTATGGTCGGTTCTCAATTGCGGTCCCACATGTGTGTGCAAACGCAATATGACGCGCGTTCCATTCGGAGAGCGGCGTGCCAGACCGACCGACCGTCTGGGGTGCGACGCGAACGCGACGGGCATGTTGTATACTCCGTACATGTGTGCCGCCATTTTCTTGAGGCTTTGCTCCATGGCGCAATCCATGGATACAAAATTAGTATACTGTACTATTTAAAAGTCGAGGCTGGGGCTTTTCCCGCACAGTAGGCGGGGCAGTTCCGCCTAGTCGGTTCGACAGAGACGCGAGAAGATGAGGGAGTAGGCTGCTGCAAACGTAGGGATGTGTGATTTGACAGTGAGTTACTGCTGGACAAGTGGGGCTTGGTGATTTGACTTGCCATTATCATTTTAACTGCGGCGCTACGACCGGCTTGAGTCTCCCAATTCCTGACCACCTCCATACAGGTGCCTCTCCCGATGCTCCACCATGTAGAGGCTGGCTCTTGCTTGAGAGCCCACTCCTCCACTTTTTCCTTGCCTCTTTCCCCCACATGTGCAAAAATTCCATGTAAAGCGGGCTTATAGCCCACTATTGTACTTGATCCTACAGGTGCTAAGCCTGCCACATAGGCATAAAGTCTGATGTGGCAAGTTAATTAAGAAGAGATAGACTAGTTTGGTGACCCCAGGAAGAAATGGTGATAAACGCGTGTACCTAGATGAAGCAAACTTAGCAACATAAGACTAAGCACCTATGCATTGGGGACTTGAGAGGGTGCTTGGATACGTTTTAGTCTCATGACTAAAAGTAGTGGGACTAAAACTTGCTAGCCTCATCCATGCTTGGATCCAAGGACTAAAGAGGCTAAAATCAAGTTAATGAGCATTTATTATCCTCCAAACCATCCAATCCAGAACTCGCCTGTGTTAAAGGAGAGGAGTTAAATGAGGAGAGAGAGGACTAATCTACATTTTAGTAGGGGTACCCCTGACTAAAACATTTTAGTCTCAAGACTAGTTCTAGCCCCTTTTTAGTTAGGGGTGCTTGGAACTTTAGCCTCTTAAAGAGACTATTTTTAGTCAGACTAAAATAAGTCCCTTGGATCCAAGCACCCTCTGAGTTGCTAAGCCATTTAATGCCCATAGCACCTCATCTAAGCACCATTTCATTGGAAGAGCCCACTCCTCGGCAAATGCAATAAATACTACGAAGGAAGAGATAGAGCGAAGTAAACAAAAAATACTCTTATAGCCAACCTTATAGCTAACCGTGTTGTATGAGTGACTAAGTGATGACTATGTATGACATGCCAACATCAGATAGCCTAACGCACCGTGTTTAATCTCCAAGGGCGCGGCCGCGTGAGCAAGGCAACGGTCGTGGTAGACGCGACCATGATACGGGCTGCTGGCAGCCCTTGGATCTGAGATCAAACGGTCACATGCTAAGTTGCTGAAAATTTGCAGAATAACCCTGTAGGATAGGATATTGACCCATAGGTCTAGAATCACGCCATGCAACTATTCGATCTTAGATCCAAGGGCTCTCGGAAGCCCGTATCATGGGAGAATGGAAAGCTTCGTATCGCCTGTAATTTTCCCGACGCTTGACATGACATCGGAACCCATTTAATTGGGCGTCGAGTACACATGACATCTAATTGGGCCCCCATAGTACTGTTCATGAATCCATTTATCCACCAGGCAAGACACTACCCTGCCATTCGCACGCCCCCACTCGACATTTTTACAATCGATAAACCGCTCTTAGTTGTCTCATCCTTTCACATTACGGCAGTTCCACTAATCCTAACCCTTCTCCCAAATCCATGGCGTCCCAAATCTCGATGATCGGCGGTGAGTACAAGGTTAGAACCATCACCGACGATGAGTTCGACGTCATCTACACCTGTTCTTCCGCAACGGTGAAAGAATGTCTTGCTCTCTTCAAACGCATGTTCGAAAACTCAAATAATGAGTGGGTCGCTGGGCTAGATGTTGAGTACACCACAGTCCTGGGAAGCGAAAAGAATCTAATGGAGGCAGAGAGAAGAAGCCCGCCATGATCTAGGTTTGCGTGCATGACTTATGCTTGGTCTACCACATATGCCATGCCGACATTGAGTGCCAGGATTTTAAGAATTTCCTCAAGGACGGCCGAGTCAAATTCGCTACTGTAGACTTTAGGAACGACAAGGAAATCCTGCGTCGGATAGGCATCGTTGTAGGCAACCCCTTCGACCTCCAGAAGAAACGGTCAGTGCCCTCCCGTGATCAGCCTTCAATGCTGACCCTAGCAGGAGCCGTGGTTCATCCTTCGTATGGTACACTGAAGAAACCTCCGTTCAGGTTTCATCATGCATGGGAGTGGAATGTACTAGATATAGACCACATCCACCATGCTGCTCTGGATGGCTACCTTTGTTTCAATATCTACAAGGGTTGGATGAAGAGCAAGAGCCAAGTGTGTGGTTCAAGCAAATATGTATCGGCCAAGAGGAAGAGGGACAAGGACGAAGTCAAGGACATGGATGAGGAGTCCGAGTAAGGTGGCGGTGTCGTTGCTCATGGTGGTTCTAATGCAGTGTCTACCGGATTAGTTTCTTAGTTTAATTTCAAGCGTGCTTAGTTTTATTTGAGGGTGTGTTGTGCTGAGACCCCAGCAGAACTATGATATGTTTCTTCTTGTTATATTTCGTACATTTCATCTTTTAGTTGGTATAGTACTACCAGTCGTTTCTTCACATTATATACATAAAATATATATGGCCAACATCATATAGCCAGCAGTTTAGTTGTCAAAGAATTTCAGGGTGCTTAGTTTTGTCAAAGAATTCCAGGGTGCTTAGTTTTATTTGAGGGGTGTGGTGTGCTGGAGACCATTAACTTATCATTGTGAGAATCGTCTTATTTTTATCATGTAACATGGTCAACGGGTTTGACGTGAAAATAACAATGTCTAACGGCATTTCTAATATACGCTACCTCCCCTAGATTTTCTTTACAGAGGCAACATAGAACTATATGAGTGCCCTCTTAAATTTTGGAATTATTCCGGGTTCGTTTGGCCTTTTTATAAATTAATTGAGTTTCTAGTCATTTAATGTGCATAATACAAATTTGAACCACAAGCACATGCTCCCGTGCACCAAAGTTGATTGAAAAATCACATGTGTGTCCTCGGGTGAATTTCTAGGTCACATGCAAGAAATGGGAATGAAATTCAAACATCTGGGCATCATGGTTCGGCCGAGAACATTGAGAAGCTTGGTTTTAAAATTCTTGTAAATCGAAAACACGCCTGCAAATCATGAAACTTGGGATGGTGTCATGTCATGGTACTACCATGCTGTGGTAAAACAATTGCAGAATAGGAACAAGTTTTGGTGTAAGTTTCTTGCAAATCGGAGCTTCTCTCAAGAAGGCTCATGGTTTTGAGAGGGAACGTGTCACCTTTGTGTGCATAATTCAAATTTTAAATACAAGCACATGCTCCAGTGCACCAAAGCTGGTTGAAAAATCACATGTGTGTCCTCGGGTAAATTTCTAGGTCCCATGCCAGAAATGGGAATGAAATTCAAACATCTGGGCGTCATGGCTCGGCTGGAAACATTGAGAAACTTGGTTTTTTAATTCCTGTAAATCCAAAACACGCATGAAAATCATGAAACTTGGCTTGGTGTCATGACATGGCACCAACATGCTGTGGTAATGTTGCTGTCCGGTTTGCGAAGGCGCACACATTAACAGTCAACAAAGTCATTTTGGAACAAGTGCTATCATGTTACAATTAGAAACACAAGTATTATTGAAACCGTGGGCGTTCTATTTACCATTTACGTGCCGCCACACGTCCCCTATTTTTATTAGCTAGGAGGCGCTGTGCAGGGTAGCTATTTGAGTACGGGAGGCATGCGAGCCCTTTGACCTCCATCTGCCATCCACCTCTCTCCCAAGGTCTCCATTTATGGTGCCCGAGCCTCTATTTAATGGCGTGGCAATGTCTCACTCGACTGAGATTTAAGAGAGAAAAAAGAAAATCTGAAAAGAAAATTTTGCACTGATCTTGATGTAAGACCCGACGGACCTATATAGCATCTACTGCGACTTATAGCAAGACTGATGAATGTGCGGGCCGCACACGACACCAACATGACACGAGCTTCGTCTACCTGGTGCGCATGCAGTCAGGTGAGTTGTCCATGTATAGACACAACCAGGCCCTCATTGGTATCCGCGCATCGACTTTGGCTGGTCATAGTCCAGAGTAGCATAGACTAGTTACTAGTCTATGTTACTAGTACCTTCATAGTGAGTAGTGTCATATATTATATGCATAATTTGGTGACGAACGCTCTCTATATGTACCACCTTTTTTCTTTAATTACATCTAGTTATTTTTGGTCCATGGCGCAATCCATCGATACTACTACTGTACAAATGTATACATTTTTTAAAAGGCTAGAGGGCGGGGCAGTCTAGCTTGGTCCTTTTCACGAGAGGCGAGGGCCTTTGTGATTTGATGGCTCATAACTGTTGGAAGGCGGGGCCTTGTGATTTAACTACTCGTATAAATGTGCCAACGACCTGAGGAGGAGCAAAGAACCGTGTGGTATAGTCAAGCTTTCCACTGGAGTACGACGGAGGAGCACGAAACATGGCAGCCCAGTGCCATATCCTCTACTCTCTACTCTTATTATATATTACTAGCAAGAGGCGTTATTCTATTGGCGATAAAGAATGATCTAATTTACTAGTCATCTCATTTTTAGCATTGTTCTATTCATGCCTCGCAGAGAATGTGACACGTGCGGCCAAACACCCGAAGCAAAATAAGAAACACAGGAGCAAAAGAAGAAGGAGGATTATCGCCCCAAAAAAGAAGGAAGACGCACATACAAGTCTGGGGCGCTGGTCTCACTACATGAAGGGTTGCTGGCCGCAGAGTCGTAACTTCCTCTTCATCGCCTCCACGACCTCCATCTCCTTGCACGTCTCCTCCGCCATCTTCATCATTGTGTCCATGACGCGGGATTTATCGATGCGAGCCTTCATCATCTGTTCCACGGCCGCATTATGTACCTTGACAACAGCCGGGTGCTCGATGCGGAGCTTCGCCAACTCCTCCTTCTGTTCCATGACGAGGTCCTGCAACATCTTCATCGAGGAACTACTATTCTCATGCAGCTTCTTCCAGCCGGCGTTCTCCTCGTTCAGCAGGTCGAGCTCGTGGCTGTAACACCCCGGATATGATTTACCCAATATGTAATCCAACTCTTGCCGTTTCCGGCCTTAAGTTATTTTATTTTCTCTGGTTCGGGTTTTTGTCTCCGTGTGTTGTTATCATTTTCATGCATCTCATATCATGTCATCATGTGCATTGCATTTGCATACGTGTTCATCTCATGCATTCGAGCATTTTCCCCGTTGTCCGTTTTGCATTCCGGCGCTCCGTTCTCCTCCGGTGGTCATTTCTACCTTTCTTTCGTGTGTGGGGATTAAACATTTCCGGATTGGACCGAGACTTGCCAAGCGGCCTTGGTTTACCACCGGTAGACCTCCTGTCAAGTTTCATACCATTTGGACTTCATTTGATGCTCCAACGGTTAACCGAGGGACCGTGAAGGCCTCGTGTGTGTTGCAGCCCAACACCCCTCCATTTTGACCCAAAACCCACCAAACCCTCTCCATCATCTAGAGCGTTTGATCACGATCGCGTGGCCGAAAACCGCACCTCATTTGGACTTTCCTAGCTCCTCCTATGCCTATATAAAGACCCCATCCGAAATACTTGTTCTCCTCCCCCCCGAAACCCTAGTCTACGTCTTCCTCCGCGCGCCGGACAACGTCCGCCGGCACCGGACATGTCCGACCCAGCCACCGCCACATGGCGCTCACCGATTCGCCGCCGCCACCGCGCCCACTTCGCCTGCCGCCGGCCCGGGGCAGCCCAGGCGGGGCCCTCCAAGCCCATCGGCCGCCCCGCTCTCCCCGCCGCCTCGCCGGTGCTGGCCACCGTGCCGCCCGTCCGGCGCCACCGCACCTCTCCACCGGCGCCGCCCCGCGCTGCTCGCCCACCCGCCGCCGCCTCGACCTCGCCTTCCCTCGCCCGGATCCGGCCCCGGCGAGCTCCTCCGGCCGCTAGACGCTCCAGCCACCGTGCCCCCGTCGCCGGTGAACAGTACTCCGGTGATCTCCTCGAAGTCCGCATCGGCCGATCCGGATCCAGATCCAATCTGGAACCCTAACTTCTCAGGTTGACTTTTGCCCCTCCTAGTTATTCTTTTTTGCATTCTTGTTCATGCCGTAACTCCGCATCCCTAGCTCCGTTTTGGGCGTTTAGCATATCAAAATGTTCGCCTCAGAGAGTATATCATTTCATCTCATTGCATCATTTTCATTTGAGTTCATCTTGATGCCGGAAATGCTGTTGGAAGAATGCTATTTGAGATAATTGTCAGATCTGCTGCTCCAATTAGATATTTGTCATTTTTTCCATGATTATTGTGTGCATGATATGCCCCTGAGCTCTACATGAGTTTTGTTATATGTTTTGCCATCTATCCAAAGGTGCAACCCATGTATTTTTTTGATGTGTGTGGTGACTAGCACAAGCTTGCAAAGTGGTGCATTCGTTAATGCTGATTTCAGGGACTTAGCAATTCCACTAAGTCCTTGATCTGTTTATCTCAATATGCCATATGTTCATGTTGTTTCCTAGTGATCCGAGCCTCTTGTGAGGATGATCAGTAAGGATGATTTGTTAATCTTGTAGTGCTCTATCCATTCATGTCTTTGTTTGCAATTATGGTGCACCCTAGCTTGAGTCAATCGAGCTCTACTTTTGCTATTTCATGAATCTGGCAGATTGTCTACTTGTTAGCGATTTTGCCGAGGATGTTGCAGTTGATCCGTGCATGCTATGTTATTGTTCTTGCCATGTCTAGCTTGTATAATGTGTATTCTTGATGGGTGTATATTTAGATTGTCATGACTTTCTCTATAGTGAGTGCATCGAGCTCGTAAACATGCCTACTTGATATCTGATTTTGCATGCTCTAGTTTTCACTAAGTCTGAGATCTGATTATGTTTTTGCCATGTTCACATGCTTGCAAATGTATTTTCTGATCCCTTTTGGCTCAAGGTCACTAAGGGACTTTTGTTAAGATCTTTGAGTCGCTCCATGCCATGCTTTACTTTGTCATGTTCAGGACCTGTAGCATATAGTTTTCATGCTCCAAAGTGTGCTACCTGATCTGAAATTCCAGACAAGTGTTAATTTCACGAAGTCTTAAATCTGTTTACCAAATGCATTTTTGCCATGCTTGTTTGAACCTGTTAATGGATGAATTGGCCGTAGCTCAGTGTTCATCTTTTGTTAAGCATCATGAATGGATCCCTGCCATGTATTTTGTTGTCATATTTGGGTGCCGTAGCATGTTCATCTTGTTGCATTTAGATGGCTACTTGCTGTATATCGCAGACCGGTGCCATATTTGAATTGCTCGCCATTTCCAAATCGTGACTCCGATTCCGGCGTTCTTTATATCGTTTTCAAGCGATTTCACCTCACCTTTCTAGTGGCACACTTGGATTTCCATGTTGAGGCCAGGTTCAATCATTCCTTGTCAAATTTTGCATATGCATCACATATCGCATCCCGCATATCATACCATGTTTGCATCATGCTGTTTGAGCTTTGCACGTGGTTGATTGTGTTCCGTTTGCTTGTTTGTCTTGTTTGGGTAGAGCCGGGAGACGAGTTCGCTAACGAGGAGCCCGTTGAGTTTGCTTTCGAGGATCCACTCAACTCTGACAACTTTGCAGGCAAGATGATCATACGCTCGAAATCACTTCTATCTTTGCTTTGCTAGATGCTCGCTCTTTCGCTATGCCTATGCTACGATGCCTACCACTTGCTTATAGCGCCTCCCTATTTGCCATGTCAAACCTCTAACCACCGTGTCCTACCAAACTGTTGATTGGCTATGTTACCGCTTTGCTCAGCCCCTCTTATAGCGTTGCTAGTTGCAGGTGAATATTGGAGACCGTTCCTTGTTGGAACATTATTTACTAGTTGGGATATCATTATATTATCTTGTTATCTTAATGCATCTATATACTTGGTTAAGGGTGGAAGGCCCGGCCTCTCGCCTAGTGTTTTGTTCCACTCTTGCTGCCCTAGTTTCCGTCATATCGGTGTTATGTTTCCGGATTTTGCGTTCCTTACACGGTTGGGAACTCCTTGATAGTTCGCCTTGATTAAAGCTTTTCCAGCAATGCCCAACCTTGGTTTTACCATTTGCCACCTAGCCTCTTTTTC
>NC_041390.1:134943846-134944537 GCF_002162155.2 Triticum dicoccoides | reverse complement strand
GTCAACTCTGACAACTTTGCAGGCAAGATGATCATACCCTCGAAATCACTTCTATCTTTGCTTTGCTAGATGCTCGCTCTTTTGCTATGCCTATGCTACGATGCCTACCACTTGCTTATCATGCCTCCCAAATTGCCATGTCAAACCTCTAACCCACCATGTCCTAGCAAACCGTTGATTGGCTATGTTACTGCTTTGCTCAGCCCCTCTTATAGCGTTGCTAGTTGCAGGTGAAGATTGGAGACCGTTCCTTGTTGGAACATTATTTACTTGTTGGGATATCATTATATTATCTTGTTATCTTAATGCATCTATATACTTGGTAAAGGGTGGAAGGCTTGGCCTCTCGCCTAGTGTTTTGTTTCACTCTTGCCGCCCTAGTTTCCGTCATATCGGTGTTATGTTCCCAGATTTTGCGTTCCTTACGCGGTTGGGTGATAGTGGGAACCCCTTGACAGTTCGCCTTGAATAAAGCTTTTCCAGCAATGCCCAACCTTGGTTTTACCATTTGCCACCTAGCCTCTTTTTCCCTTGGGTTTCCGGAGCCCAAGGGTCATCTTATTTAACCCCCCCCCCCCCCCCCCCGAGCCAGTGCTCCTCTGAGTGTTGGTCCACCTCGTCAGCCGCCGGTGGCCACCAGGGGCAACTCTGGGCTGGCCTACCGGAAGTTTGGACAATCTGAGTGTGCCCT
>NC_041390.1:134869142-134943784 GCF_002162155.2 Triticum dicoccoides | reverse complement strand
CGGGCCAGTGCTCCTCTGAGTGTTGGTCCAATCGAGCGATGTCCGGGGCTACCAGGGGCAACTCTGGGCTGGCCTACCCGACGTCTTGCTCATCCGGTGTGCCCTAAGAACGAGATGTGTGCATCACCTATCGGGATTTGTCGGCCCATCTGGGTGGTGGTGCTGGATTTGTTTTAACTGTCGAATTGTCTTGTAGAACCGGGATACCGAGTCTGATCGGAATATCTCGGGAGAAGGTCTATTCCTTCGTTGACCGTGAGAGCTTGTCATGGGCTAAGTTGGGACTCCCCTACAGGGATTTGAACTTTTGAAAGCCGTGCCCGCGGTTATGGGCAAATGGGAATTTGTTAATGTCCGGTTGTAGATAACTTGAACCTTAACTTAATTAAAATGAATCAACTGTGTGAGTTACCGTGAGGGTCTCTTCTCGGCGGAGTCCGGGAAGTGAACACAGTGTTGGAGTAATGCTTGCCGCAGGTTATTCTCTAGTTATTCGTTCGCGCTTTGCTTTCTCTTCTCGCTCTCTCTTGCGAATAGGATAGCCACCATATATGCTAGTCGCTTGCTGCAGCTCCACATATTTTACCTTGCCTTACCTATATGCTTAAATAGTCTTGATCGCGAGGGTGCGAGATTGCTGAGTCCCTGTGGCTCACAGATTACTTCCAAACCAGATGCAGGGCCTGATGACTCCGTTCCATATGACGCGCTTGAGCTCAAGTGGGAGTTCGACGAGGACTCACGCCGTTACTATGTGTCTTTCCCTGATGATCAGTAGTGGTGCCCAGTTGGGGCGGTCGGGACCGTGTCGCATGTTGGGTTTATCTTTTATTTTGGCGCCGTAGTCGGGCCATGAGTGTTTGGTTGATGTAATGCTATTTATGTACTTTGATTGACATGGCGAGTGTAAGCCATCTATGTATCTCCCCTTTTATTATCTATATTACATGGGATGTTGTGAAGATTGCCTAACTTGCGACATTGCTTTCAATGCGGTTATGCCTCTAAGTCGTGCCTCGACACATGGGAGATATAGCTGCATCGAGGGCGTTACAAGTTGGTAATCAGAGCCATCCCCGACCTTAGGAGACCCCATTGCTTGATCGTTTTTAGCAGTCGTTGTTGAGTCTAGAAAAATGTTTTGAGTCATTTAGGAATTATATATCGGAGAGTTTAGGAATTATTTTTACTCCCCAGTCTCCTCATCGCTCTGGTAAGGCATCCTGACGTAGAGTTTTGACTATTCTCTTCTCAAATTTCACAAAAAAAAATTAGGATCACGCGGGTATCTTGGAATCGTTCCGATGGTTTTGTGACGAGAACATTGTTCTTGGTGCCTCCTGTCTTTAGGGGTTGTCGCTGTGTCCCAGGGAGTTGAGCTCCGAGGTGTTGTCGTCACAATTTTATCATTGCAGTTCTGGAATACCTGAGTTTAGTACGCCGACATCGAAAATCTCTTTTATATAGTTCGTTGGTGAGATAACCTCGACGCCACCCAGTACTGGGGCGGGAGTTCGGGAGTATTGCCATAACTTGTATAACGGAGGTTTTTGGAAGGTTGAGGTAGATGGTTTCCGAAGTTTTTCTCGGTTATGTGTTGAAGGATGGATACAGCTGGATGTAGGATTTGCTAGATTTGGGTGATATATTATGCTTCCCCTGTATCCCCAACACCTGATTGCATAACCAGAAAGGTTCGGGAGCTTCATAGGTGGGAATTCTTGTAGCTCTAGTTCTTCTTCCACGGATATTTGGTTTGAGATTGGGATTTCTTACCGAGTATTCGTTCTCTATCCGTACCTTGTTGATTTATTCCTCTACCTAAATTTATGGATATGTGACCATTTCAAGTGGAATGCATTCGTTCATTTTGTTCGGATGTGAAGACCATATGTTGCAATTTTCATTCCATTGGATTCAGCTTCATTTTATCTGTCAATGTGCTAACGATTGTCACCCTCTTCAGGATGGATCTCGCTAAGAGCAGCAATCAGAATTAGAATCAAGATCCGCCACCACCTCCACCTCCTCCGGAGGCATGGCAAGCTGTGATGGCCGCAACCAATGCAAACACATAGTTGATCATGCAAATTCTTCAAGAGCGCAATCAAGCGAACCAAGGCAACCAAGGCAACAACCAGAATCACTTTTCTACACTCAACCAGTTCCTTGCTAATGGGCCAAAGACTTTCAGCAATTGTGTTGAGGCAACTGATGCTGATGATTGGCTCGTGGATCTGTGCAAGCATTTCGAGTGCAGTAACGTCAGGCCTAAGGACTTTGTCAAGTTCGCTTCCTTCCAACTCAAAGACCAAGCTGCAGAATGTTTCCAGCAGTACATGGATTCCAGAGGAGGCCGTGTGATTACCTGGGATGAATTCCGTCAAGACTTCAAAGCTCATCATATCCCCCAGAGTGTGGTTGAAAGCAAGCGAGAGAAATTCCGCAACCTGAAGCAAGGCTCTTTGTCTGTCTATGACTACAACAAGTTGTTCCAGAAGCTCGCCGCTTTGCTAAGCGGGACGTCCCTGATGAGAAGAGCATGATATACCAGTTCAGGGGTGGTCTCAAAGAAGAAATCCAGCTAGCTCCTGTTCTCTTTGAGCCCTTGAGATACGATGAGTTCTACAACATGGCATTGAAGCAAGAGGCCGTTCAATTGAGGTGTGATGCTTCCAAGAAGCGAGTCAGAGATGCTACTCCTTCTTCCTCTACTCAAGTGGCCAAGCAGCAGAAGTATTGGCTTCCTCCTCCTCCGTTCCGTCAGCCATATCAGAAGAGCAAAGGTGGCAGTGGATCTTCCCACTCACCCAACCCTGGCTTTTAGAACAAGACTTCGTCTCAAGCTCCAAGATCGAGTGCTCCGTATCACCATCCGCTTTCAAAGGTCACGTGCAACAAGTGCCAACAGAAGGGCCACTATGCCAACAAATGCTTCAATCAGAGGCGTCTCCCTCCTCCTCCTCCTGTGAGATCGGCAAGTACAGCTGTGGTCAAGCATAACCCCAAGTCCGCCAAGGTCAACTTGCTGAATGCAGCTCAGGCAGAGGACTCGCCAAATGTGATTATGGGTAACCTTCCTGTTAATGACATTCCCGCAAGAGTTCTTTTTGACACTGGTGCATCTTTATCATTTTTATCAAAGCCTTTTGCATCCATGCATGTTGTGCATACTATTGATTTGCCTAAGCCGATAGCGGTTTCTTCTTCGGGTTTGTTCATGAACACCAAAATGTTGGCTCCGGATGTTACTATCACGTTGGGCGATTACAAGTTTTTTTCTTCTCCAATGGTTCTTGGCAACTCGGATATTGATCTTATTCTTGGGATGGATTGGCTTTCTAAGCACAAGGCGCATCTTGATTGTGCAGCCAGGCAGATTCAATTGACTCATTCGTCTGAGGATGTGATTGTCTTTGCCGCTCGTGATGATACCATCCGTCTATTTTCTCTCAATGAGAAGGGTGAACTGGATGCCATCTCGCAAATTCCAGTCGTTTGCGAATATCAAGACGTCTTTCCAGAAGAGCTTCCAGGAATGCCTCCGCACCGGCCAGTTGAATTCGTCATCGATCTTGAGCCTGGCACGGAACCAGTGTGCAAGCGTCCTTACAAGCTCGGACCTGAAGAGTTGAAGGAGCTAAAGAAGCAACTCGATATTCAAGAGAGAATGGGTCTCATCCGACCTAGTTCTTCTCCGTGGGGTTGTGGTGTTCTTTTTGTGAAGAAGAAGGATGGAACGGACCGACTTTGTGTCGATTACCGTCCATTGAACAAGAAGACTATCAAGAACAAATACCCACTTCCCAACATCAACGAGCTGTTCGAACAACTCAAAGGTGCCCAAGTATTCTCCAAGCTTGATCTCCGTATGGGTTATCATCAGATTCGAATCCGTGAGCAAGATATTCCCAAGACGGCTTTCAGGACAAGCTATGGTTCATATGAATACACTGTCATGTCTTTTGGCCTCGTCAACGCTCCTCCGACTTTCTCTCGCATGATGAACTTCATCTTCAATGCCTACACCAATGACTTTGTTTTGGTCTATCTCGACGACATTCTAGTCTTTTCTAAGAACAAGGAAGATCATGCCAAGCACTTGCGTTTGGTACTCGATAAGCTCAGGGCACACCAGTTCTACGCCAAGTTCTCCAAGTGCGAATTTTGGCTCGATGAGGTTCTTTATCTTGGTCATATCATCTCTGCCAAGGGCATTGCGGTGAATCCTGAGAAGGTGTCTGCAATTGTGAATTGGGAACCACCTCAGAACGTGAAGCAACTCCGTAGCTTCCTCGGTCTCGCAAGCTACTGTCGAAGATTCATTGAAAACTTTTCTAAGATCGTGAAGCCTCTCTCAAATATTCTCCAGAAGCACGTCAAGTACGTTTGGTCTCCGGAATGTGACATTGCTTTCAACACTTTGAAAGAGAAATTGGTCACTGCTCCAGTTCTGACTCCTCCTGATGATTCCAAACCGTACGAGGTCTTTTGCGATGCCTCTCTCCAAGGTCTCGGTGCAGTGTTGATGCAAGAGAAGAAAGTTGTGGCTTATACCTCTCGCCAGTTGAAGCCCAACGAGAAGAACTACCCCACTCATGACCTCTAGTTGGTGGCAGTTGTGCATGCTCTTTTGACTTGGAGACATCTTTTATTGGGAAGAAAAGTGGACATTTTCACTGACCACAAGAGTCTCAAGTACATCTTCACTCAGCCTAATCTCAACCTCAGACAGACTCGATGGGTCGAAATGATTCAAGAGTATAATTCGAGTATCGAGTATACTCCAGGCAAGGCCAATGTGATTGTTGACGCTTTGAGCAGGAAGGCTTATTGCAATAGTCTAATTCTCAAGCCTTATTAACCTGAGCTTTGTGAAGCTTTCCGCAAACTTAATCTGCAAGTTGTTCCTCAAGGTTTCCTCGCCAACCTTCAAGTCTCTCCTACCTTGGAAGACCAGATTCGCCAAGCTCAGCTTCTTGGTGCTATGGTGAAAAAGGTGAAGATTGGGATTGCCAAGAGTCAACCCAAGTACAAGTGCTACCGCCTTGATGAAAAGGATACTCCCTTCTTCGAGGATCGTATTGTTGTGCCTAAAGGTGACCTTTGTAAAGTGATCATGAACGAGGCTCACAATTCTCTCCTCTCCATCCACCCTGGGAGCACGAAGATGTATCAGGACCTCAAGCAGGCTTATTGGTGGACTCGAATGAAGTGCGAGATTGCTCAGTTCGTAAATGAATGTGATGTCTGCAGAATAGTGAAGGCAGAACACCAAAGGCCAGCTGGTTTCCTCCAACCTCTTGCCATTCCAGAATGAAGTTTGACCACATTGAGATGGACTTCGTGACTGGGTTTCCAAAGTCGAAACATGGCAATGATGCTATATTCGTTGTCATCGACAAACTCACTAAAGTGGCTCACTTTCTGCCTATCAAAGAGTCTATCACTGCAGCTCAATTGGCAGAGCTCTATACCTCTCGAATTTTCTCTCTGCATGGTATTCCACAAGTGATCTCTTCAGACCGTGGCAGCATCTTTACCTCCAAGTTTTGGGATTCTTTTCAGAAGGCCATGGGCACCAACATCCGCTTCAGCACAGCTTTCCATCCTCAAACTAGCGGTCAAGTCGAGCGTGTTAACCAGATTCTTGAAGATATGCTCAGGGCTTGTGTGATCTCCTTTGGCATGAAGTGGGAGGATTGTCTTCCATATGCTGAATTCTCCTACAACAACAGTTTTCAAGCAAGTTCGGGCAAGGCCCCATTTGAAATTCTGTAGGGCAGGAAGTGCCGTACCCCTCTCAACTGGTCTGAAACCGGTGAATGTCAACTTCTGGGAAATGACTTAATCACAGAGGTAGAGGAATGTGCAAAGTCATTCGAGATAACCTCAAAGCAGCCCAATCCCGCCAGAAGAGCTACTATGATAGTAAGCACCATGATTTGGCTTTCGAGATCGAAGATCATGTTTACCTCCGCGTCTCTCCTATGAAAGGTACTCGTCGCTTCGGTATCAAAGGGAAGCTTGCCCCTATATACGCGGGACCTTTCAAGATCGTCAACAAGAGAGGCGATCTCGCCTATCAACTCGAGCTTCCTTCAAACTTTGCAAATGTGCATGACGTGTTCCATGTCTCTCAGCTCCGCAAGTGCTTCAAGACTCCTGACCGCACCGTCAACTTCGAAGACATTGAGCTCCAAGAAGATCTCTCTTATCGTGAACACCCCGTTGCTATTCTTGAAGAGACTGAACGCAAAATTCGCAACAAGTCAATCAAATTCCTCAAAGTCAAGTGGTCACACCATTCCGACCATGAAGCCACCTGGGAACACGAGGATCACCTCCGTTCTGAGTACCCGGCATTCTTTCAGTCCTAGATCTCGGGATGAGATCCTTTCGTAGTGGTGGAGTGTTGTAACACCCCGGATATGATTTACCCAATATGTAATCCAACTCTTGCCATTTCCGGCCTTAAGTTATTTTATTTTCTCGGGTTCGGTTTTTTGTCTCCGTGTGCTGTTATCGTTGTCATGCATCTCATATCATGTCATCATGTGCATTGCATTCGCATATGTGTTCATCTCCGGTGGTAATTTCTACCTTTCTTTCGTGTGTGGGGATTAAAAATTTCTAGATTGGACTGAGACTTGCCAAGCGTCCTTGGTTTACCACCGTTAGACCGCCTGTCAAGTTTCGTACCATTTGGACTTCGTTTGATGCTCCAACTGTTAACCGAGGCACCGTGAAGGCCTCGTGTGTGTTGCAGCCCAACACCCCTCCATTTTGACCCAAAACCCACCAAACCCTCTCCATCATCTAGAGCGTTCGATCACGATCGCGTGGCCGAAAACCGCACCTCATTTGGACTCTCCTAGCTCCTCCTATGCCTATATAAAGACCCATCCGAAATTCTTGTTCTCCTCCCCCCCGAAACCCTAGTCTACGTCTTCCTCCGCGCACCGGACAACGTCCGCCGGCGCCGGACGTGTCCGACCCAGCCGCCGCCGCCACGTGGCGCTCACCGATTCGCCGCTTCCACCACGCCCACTTCGCCCGCCGCCGGCCCGGGGCAGCCCAGGCGGCGCCCTCCAAGCCCATCGGCCGTGCCGCCCGCAAGCCGCCTCTCGCCTGCCTCCGCCCAGCGCCGCCCCGCTCTCCCCGCCGCCTCGCCGGTGCTGGCCACCGTGCCGCCCGACGCCACCGCACCTCTCCACCGGCGCCGCCCCGCGCTGCTCGCTGACCCGCCGCCGCCTCGACCTCACCTCCGCTCGCCCGGATCCGGCCCTGGCGAGCTCCTTCGGCCGCTAGACGCTCCGGCCACCGTGCCCCCGTCGCTGGTGAACAGTACTCCGGTGATCTCCTAGAAGTCCGCACCGGCCGATCCGGATCCAGATCCAATCTGGAACCCTAACTTCTCGGGTTTACTTTTCCCCCTCCTAGTTATTCTTTTTTGCATTCTTGTTCATGTCGTAACTCCGCATCTGTAGCTCCGTTTTGGGTGTTTAGCATATCAAAATGTTTGCCTCAGAGAGTATATCATTTCATCTCATTGCATCATTTTCATTTGAGTTCATCTTGATGCCGGAAATGCTGTTGGAAGAATGCTATTTGAGATAATTGTCAGATCTGCTGCTCCAATTAGATATTTGTCATTTTTGCCATGATTATTGTGTGCATGATATGCCCCTGAGCTCTACATGAGTTTTGTTATATGTTTTGCCATCTATCCAGAGGTGCAACCCATGTATTTTTGTGATGTGTGTGGTGACTAGCACAAGCTTGCAAAGTGGTGCATTCGTTAATGCTGATTTCAGGGACTTAGCAATTCCACTAAGTCCTTGATCTGTTTATCTCAATATGCCATATGTTCATGTTGTTTCCTAGTGATCCGAGCCTCTTTTGAGGATGATCAGTAAGGATGATTTGTTAATCTTGTAGTGCTCTATCCATTCATGTCTTTGTTTGCAATTATGGTGCACCCTAGCTTGAGTCAATCGAGCTCTACTTTTGCTATTTCGTGAATCTGGGCAGACTGTCTACTTGTTAGCGATTTTGCCGAGGATGTTGTAGTTGATCCGTGCATGCTATGTTATTGTTCTTGCCATGTCTAGCTTGTATAATGTGTATTCTTGATGGGTGTATGTTCAGATTGTCATGACTTTCTCTGTAGTGAGTGCATCGAGCTTGTAAACATGCCTACTTGATATCTGATTTTGCATGCTCCGGTTTTCACTAAGTCTGAGATCTGATTATGTTTTTGCCATGTTCACATGCTTGCAAATGTATTTTCTGATCCCTTTTGGCTCAAGGTCACTAAGGGACTTTTGTTAAGCTCTTTGAGTAGCTCCATGCCATGCTTTACTTTGTCATGTTCAGGACCTGTAGCATATAGTTTTCATGCTCCAAAGTGTGCTACCTGATCTGAAATTCCAGACAAGTGTTAACTTCACTAATCTGAAATCTGTTTACCAAATGCATTTTTGCCATGCTTGTTTGAACCTGTTAATGGATGAATTGGCCGTAGCTCAGTGTTCATCTTTTGTTAAGCATCATGAATGGATCCCTGTCATGTATTTTTTTTGTCATATTTGGGTGCTGTAGCATGTTCATCTTGTTGCATTTAGATGGCTACTTGCTGTATATCGCAGACCGGTGCCATATTTGAATTGCTCGCCATTTCCAAACCGTGACTCCGATTCCGGCGTTCTTTATATCATTTTCAAGAGATTTCACCTCACCTTTCTAGTGGCACACTTGGATTTCCAAGTTGAGGCCAGGTTCATTCATTCCTTGTCAAATCTTGCATATGCATCACATATCGCATCCCGCAAAGCATACCATGTTTGCATCATGTTGTTTGAGCTTTGCACGTGGTTGATTGTGTTCCATTTGCTTGTTTGTCTTGTTTGGGTAGAGCCGGGAGACGAGTTCGCTAACGAGGAGCCCGTTGAGTTTTCTTTCGAGGATCCAGTCAACTCTGACAACTTTGCAGGCAAGATGATCATACGCTCGAAATCACTTCTATCTTTGCTTTGCTAGATGCTCGCTCTTTCGCTATGCCTATGCTACGATGCCTACCACTTGCTTATAGCGCCTCCCTATTTGCCATGTCAAACCTCTAACCACCATGTCCTAGCAAACTGTTGATTGGCTATGTTACCGCTTTGCTCAGCCCCTCTTATAGCGTTGCTAGTTGCAGGTGAATATTGGAGACCGTTCCTTGTTGGAACATTATTTACTTATTGGGATATCATTATATTATCTTGTTATCTTAATGCATCTATATACTTGGTTAAGGGTGGAAGGCTCGGCCTCTCTCCTAGTGTTTTGTTCCACTCTTGCCGCCCTAGTTTCCGTCATATCGGTGTTATGTTCCCGGATTTTGCGTTCCTTACGCGGTTGGGTGATAATGGGAACCCCTTGATAGTTCGCCTTGATTAAAGCTTTTGCAGCAATGCCCAACCTTGGTTTTACTATTTGCCACCTAGCCTCTTTTTCCCTTGGGTTTCTGGAGCCCAAGGGTCATCTTATTTAAACCCCCCCGGGCCAGTGCTCCTCTGAGTGTTGGTCCAACCGAGCGATGTCCGGGGCTACCAGGGGCAACTCTGGGCTGGCCTACTCGACGTCTTTCTCATCCGGTGTGCCCTGAGAACGAGATATGTGCAGCTCCTATCGGTATTTGTCGGCACATCTGGGTGCTGTTGCTAGATTTGTTTTAACTTGTCGAAGTGTCTTGTAGAACCGGGATACCGAGTCTGATCGGAATATCTCGGGAGAAGGTCTATTCCTTCGTTGACCGTGAGAGCTTGTCATGGGCTAAGTTGGGACTCCCCTACAGGGATTTCAACTTTTGAAAGCCATGCCCGCGGTTATGGGTAGATGGGAATTTGTTAATGTCCGGTTGTAGATAACTTAAACCTTAACTTAATTAAAATGAATCAACTGTGTGAGTTACCGTGAGGGTCTCTTCTCGGCGGATTCCGGGAAGTGAACACGGTGTTGGAGTAATGCTTGCCGCAGGTTATTCTCTAGTTATTCGTTCGTTCTTTGCTTTCTCTTCTCGCTCTCTCTTGCGAACAGGATAGCCACCATATATGCTAGTCGCTTGCTGCAGCTCCACATATTTTACCTTGCCTTACCTATAAGCTTAAATAGTCTTGATCGCGAGGGTGCGAGATTGCTGAGTCCCTGTGGCTCACAGATTACTTCCAAACCAGATGCTGGGCCTGATGACTCCGTTCCAGATGACGCGCTTGAGCTCAAGTGGGAGTCCGACGAGGACTCACGCCGTTACTATGTGTCTTTCCGTGATGATCAGTAGTGGTGCCCAGTTGGGGCGATCGGGACCGTGTCGCATGTTGGGTTTATCTTTTATTTTGGCGCCGTATTCGGGCCATGAGTGTTTGGTTGATGTAATGCTATTTATGTACTTTGATTGACGTGGCGAGTGTAAGCCATCTATGTATCTCCCCTTTTATTATCTATATTACATGGGATGTTGTGAAGATTGCCTAACTTGCGACATTGCTTTCAATGCGGTTATGCCTCTAAGTCGTGCCTCGACACGTGGGAGATATAGCCGCATCGAGGGAATTACAGTGGCAGAGCTTCGCCTTGTCCCCCTGAAGTTGCAAGATTTCGCCGGTTGCCTTCTTCTCCGAGGCAATGCTCTTCTTCAGCAGTATCACCAAGTCGGCGGTCAACTCCTCCTGCTGATTGAGCTCAGCGGGCATGTCGTCGAGGCTCTCCTTCAGCAGCTCCACCAAGCCATGGATGAACTCCTTCTGCTTATTGAGGTGCTTATTGAGATGATCGAGCATGCCGTCGAGGGTAACGACTCCAGCGCCGCATGATCGCCTCCGCGTCTAGGGCACTCCTAGGAGCCATCGCCTGCCCGTGAGAGATATTTCGAGGTCTCTGCATGGCGGCGAGCCCTCTTTTTTTCCGCAGCCTTGGTTGCCACTCCCTTGTTACGAGTAGTTCTCTACCTAGAGATCTGCACACCAGCCATGGCAAGGACAGACGAAGAAGGAGGACTTATGAGGAGGAAGGTTAGGTAGTTCCCCTTTTTATAACCTAAGTACTATCACTATTACTAAAACATGCCTAGTGGGAACACGTTCAGGTTTGGTACGTACTGGTAGGTGTGACCAGGCTTGAGCTTAATTGTAGCACTAGTACTTTCGAATGTGATGGGAACAAGGTAAAGATTAATTGATGGTTTTTGGGGGCACACCAGATGAGCACTCCGTACAACTAAAACCAACCCTCGAGTTTCCCCGAGGTGGCGCTGCAAAGGACTCTAGTTCGGACCAACACTCAGAGGAGCACTGGCCCCGGGGGGGGGGGGGGTTAAAATAAAGATGACCCTTGAGTCTGTAGAACCCAAGGGAAGGTATATGGTGGTAGGTAGGCGAATGGTAAAACCAAGGTTGGGCCTTGCTGGAGGAGTTTTATCCAAAGCAAACTGTCAAGGTGCTCCCATAACACCCAACCGCGTAAGGAACACAAAATCAAGGAACATAACACCGGTATGACGGAAACTAGGGCAGCAGGAGTGGAACAAAACACCAGGCATAAGGCCGAGCCTTCCACCCTTTACCTAGTATATAGATGCATTAAAGTAAATAAGAGATACTAATGATATCCCAACAATAACCATGTTCCAACATGGATTAAACTTCATCTTCACCTGCAACTAGGAACGCTATAAGAGGGGCTGAGCAAAGCGATAACATAGCCAAACAACGGTTTTCTAGGAAAGGTGGGTTAGAGGCTTGACATGCCATTATGGGAGGCATGATATAGCAAGTGGTAGGTATCGCGGCATGGCAATAGAGCGAACAACTAGCAAGCAAAGATAGAAGTGATTTTGAGGGTATGGTCATCTTGCCTGCAAAGTTCTCAGAGTTGACAAAATCTTGATCCTCGTTAGTGTACTCAACAGGTTCCTCGATCACGTACTCGTCTCCCGGCTCTAGCAAAAGCAAGAACACAAGCAAAGGACCAACAATCAATCACGGTGCAATGCACAATCAACATGATGCAAAACATGGCATGATATGCGAGATGTGATATGCAATGCATATGCATGCTCCGGAAGGAAAAGATTGATAAAGGCATCAACTTGGTAAACCAAGTGTGCCTCTAGAAAGATGAGCTGATTTCGGTCGAAATCGATATAAAGATCACCGAAAACGGAGGCACGGTTTGCAAATGGCAAGCAAAACAAGAATGACACGATTCTGCGATTAACAGCATGATGCCATCTAGAATGCAACAAGAAACTAAGCTACTGCACCCCAACATAGAAACAAAGCATACTTCAGTGATCTACTAAAGATGCTTGACAAAACATGAACACAGAGCTACGGCTAAATCAAACAAGAGAAGGTCAAACAAGCATGGCAAAAGTGCAAAAGATATCAGCTACACAGACTAGTGAAAATACTAACATCCCAGAAATAACATCAGGAAGCCATGTTTAGAGCAAGCAAACAAGATGCTACAGGAACATATCATAGCAAACAAAGGCATGTCATGATTCTACTAAAATCATAGAACAAAAGTCCCTTAGTGATCATGAGCCAAAAAGGCACAGAAGATATGATGGCACCCATGTAAACATAGCAAGTTTTATTAACAGTTTTCAGACTTAGCAGAAAACTGAGCATGGCATAAACAACATTATGAAGGCATCTTTCCGAGCTCAAATCACTCATCACAAGGACTTGCATGACAAGATAAGCATACTAACAACAAGAAGACATGTTCAAGAAGCTAACCATGGCAAGAGCAAGTTCATATCATGCATGGATCACTAACAACAACCACGGCAAAATTGATTAACATGTAAACAATCTGCCAGGAACATTTTATAGCAAAAGTAGAGCAAGATTAAGACATTCTAGGGCACTCTATAATTGCAAACATGGGCATTACTGGATAGATAATAACCATATGTCCAAAACATCCTTACTGAAGCAACTCAAAACAAGCATGGATCTCACTGTAGCATCATGTTTACATGGCATAAAAATAACAGCAGATAAATGACTTAGTAAAATCCTAAGTCCCTGAAATCAGCAATATCACGAAGGCTACTTTGCATGCTTGTGCTAGTCACCACATTGAATACCAAAATACATGGCAATCACCCCTGTAAAGATGGCAAGGCAAAGATGAAAGCACATGTAGAGCTCATGCCCATATGAAGCACACATCAAATGTGACAAAAATGACAAATCAACATAATCTGCTAAGTAACATGAGTGAACATTTTATAGCACTCTTGCATCAATGATTTGGGCATCAAGATGGACTCAAACAAGCATGCCACAATGGAATGAAATGAATAGCATCTCCCAATGAACATTTTCATATATAATATGCATGAAACGGAGCTACGGTCATGGAGTTATGGCATGATAAACAGGGGCATACAATTTAACACAGAAAAAGACAGCCAAAAATTCAACCTCCAAGTGGATCTAGGGTTTGACCCCGGGCACGAAAGCCAAGGCGGATCTGGATCTCCCCGGAGATGCGGCTCACCGGAGAAGGAGGAAGGTGGCCGGAGGAGGAGAAGACGGGCGGCGACGCTCCGGGCGAGGAGGCGAGGCGCGGACGGTAAGGCGGCGGAGGCGAGGTCGCCGGAGCGGGTAGGGGCGGCGAGGCGTGCGGAAGAGTGGGGCGGAGCCGGCAACGGGCTGTGCGGCTGCGCGGCGGCCGAAGCGGAGCGACGCGGCGACGGGTGCGGTCGGCGGCGTCAGACACAGGCGACGGGCGAGCGGTTCGAGGAGACAGGCGGCGCGCGGGTTCGGAGGGCCAGACACGGGCTCTCCAGGCTGCGGTGGGTGGCGGCGGCGCTTGACACGTGGTGGCACGCCAGTGGTGCGGGCGCGGTGGTGCGGGCGTGTCCGGCGGGTGCTCTGGTGAAGCCGCGGCCCCCTCTGTTTCCTTCTCCCTCTTCCCCCATCTGACTAGCGGGGCCTGCTAGTCAACCACTCAGTACAGTGCGAAGCGGTACGAGTGGTGGTGCCCCTAGGCTTTACGCCTTCGACGTCACCACCCAGTCTATTTCTTTAATTCTAATTCATTTGAATTTACAGAACACTTCAAATAGTTATAACTTTTCAACCATAAGTCCAAATGAATTGATTCTTTTTGCATTGTGTTCTTTGATAAGAAATCTAGCAGCTCACCAAAGATGAGATTTTTCTGAGCTGTCTAGAATTTCTGGTGATTTTCAGAAGTGTTCTTGATATTTTTTTGTGTTTAAAACTATTTTCAGAAGGTCAAGCTTGTCTTGAGGATCACCAGGAGGCTTGCGAACCTCATCTGCACTAAGGCAAGCCACATCAACATTTTCATGGTGCCATTTCAATATTTTTGATTTTCTTACTTGAATGAAATGATTAATCCATGCATTTAAATGATTATGGAGTTATTTATATTATGTTAAATATTGGTTAGTTGTTATGCTTAATTTACAGAGTGGGTGAAACTAGTTTAGTGGATAAAGCAAGATAAGATTTATTTGAGGTGATGTTAGAAATAATTTTGTTATGCATGTTAGCAATTATTTAAAGCTATGTTTTTGCCCTCTTAGATTGATAAAAATTTGTTACAAAATGTTCTGTTAAATACTTGTTTAATCATACTACTTGTCTTACAGAATGTTTGAACCCAACTTAGTGATAAAGAAAGTAAGAGTTGTTGATAGTGAAATCTTTTTGACAAGCATATGAGAAATTTATCGGAGTTACTTTCTTGCGTAAGAAATCAATAAAACTTGTTGCAAAATATTTTGGTTAAGTCGTGAGTTATTTGAGCAAGTAGAGTAATTTGAGTTGTTGGCGTTATGCTTGGTGTGTATAAGGATGACATCGGTCATTATTATCAATATATGATGCATGTGTTGTTTTGCATTTCATGGCATGCTATGACACCGGTCATTTTTAGTTTAAAGTTAAACCTGAATATAACTCAACTTGAATATATTGTTGACTAGGTCATGGTGCCGCTGAATCGAGTTTCTTTCCAGTGCAACCACATTTGCCTTTGTGGGAAGGCCTTGATTCGGTCCATTGACACGGCCTCTGGTCGGTGCCTCCATCTAGGGAAGGTTATGTCATGCTTGCCCTGGCCCGTTAAGCAGACATAATCTTGTGTGCTCATTGATGATATTATGGTACCGAGTCCCCGAGTGGGAGTGTCCCCGAGTGGGAGTGTTTTGACCATGACAGTGGTCGGGGTGTCTTTGGTAGACACGGGGCCACCCAGGACCAGCCCGTTGGGGATTTGGGTCGGAGTGGCCGGGAGAGTGCTGTGGAAATGGAGGGTTTTGACGGAATGCCGTTGGTCCACCCGAATGGGAGTGCGAGGCCATGGGTTCCATGGTGTGGGTACAATGTGCTACCTCTGTAGAGTGTGTAATCTATCGATAGCCGAGTCCACGGTTGCGGACACCTCGTAGTAGGTCCCACCATGAGTCAACGTTTAATAAAAATTGCACACTAGGCCATCGAGGCATTTGGGACCAAATGATGGTCGTGGTTGTGATCGTCGTAAGGATCACCAGTTATTCTTGAGAAAGACCACTTTGGTGGTGTATTTGTTATCTGACCACTTTGGTGGTGTGTTTGTGATCTAGAGATGATCACAGTTGGTAAGCTGTCCCGAGGGACGTTCGAGCATGATCACGGCATGTTGACATAAAGTGTTGCATTTTTAATAATTGGTTAAATATCATGATATTGTTTGCCATTATTATTATGCTTGTTGTGAGCTTGCAAGTACATTTAATGTACTGACCTGGCGTGTCATGCCAGATTTCAGGAAAGTATCGTTGGAGAGGAGCGCCGTTCGAGTCTAGATCGTGTCCACATCGGTGTCCCTGTGATATGGAGCTTCCGCCACGACGTTATTCCGCTACCACGTAGTTCTTTGGATCGAGGCCCCTTTATGTTCACTAAATAATGTACATATTGTTCAGCCGCACCGAGTGTGCCGCTTGGCCTCGACAGCTGTTGTAATGTAACTCTGTTCCGCTAGCATCAATAAAGCGGTTGTTATTCTGTACCAAGATGTTGTGTGTTGCCAGAAGACATGGTCTCTGGTCTGGCAATGCATGGTAAACCGGTCGTTCTGAGCCGGGGTGCCACAATGCTTGGTATCAGAGCCACGCTAACTATAGGCCACGCTAGACTACGACGCGCTAGATACGAGTTTTAGTTGAGTGCCGGTAGTAATTTGTGCTGATTATTGAGTTGCATGCATTCGGTTTATATGTTTTTATGCTAACCCGCTAATGGTTGTGGGTGTAGATGGCTCCGGTGCCGTATTCGTGCCAGTTGCAGCCGACGTCGTACACGTCGCCGCACCTCCTTCGCAATGTGTGGCGTCGGTTGTACCCTCTTGGAGACGACCCAATCTATCGTGTGTACCGGGAGCACCTAGCTGATTCAGTATATGAGTATCACGCAGTGGTCACTCTGCGCACTAGTTCAGGTTCCAGCTCTTACACTCGCACTTCTCAGAGCGGTTATGCCTCCACCGCTTCTCAGGCTGTCTAGTTTGCTGCATTCGAGGTCCTAGTCAAGCTTCGCTACAACGAGGTCCGAATGCAGAACCACCCAGGTTTCTACTACTACTCATCTCTGCACGACAATGATCGTGTCCGTTTCCCTCTCATTGATCCGGAGTCTGATAGTGTTGCTAGCCACCTTGCACGTTATATCACTGCTAGCTATCTCATGATCCACGAGCTGGCTCGAGAGCTGACTCGTACTCGTACTGCTTTAGCCACTACTTTGGTCACTTCTAGATCCGCCACTACTCCGTCTTCACTGGGGTTTACCCCTTATGTCCCAGTCAGTTCTAGCTCCCCTATTTCGCCGGTTACTCCCCCGAGTAGCACGGGTGTCTTGGCCGCGAACCCTCTCAGTACTCCTGCCGAGTGGGTCTCACGTCTTGCTACCCCTATAGCCCCGATGCTTCATCCTACCCCTGCCCCTGAGGGAGAGCCCTCGAGGCAGCGCCGTCGTGTTACCTTTAACCCGGAGGTTTCCGTTAACCACGTTAGTTCAGGATCCGAGACCACTTCAGGGGAGGACGCCGCAGCACCAGCAAAGCAGTAGTATCTTTGAGTATTCACAGTTGTCTGGATGATGTATGGATGTAGTCGTACAAGTCATGATGTTTCGTTGCATGTATGAGAGTAGTGAACCAGTCATGTTGTTTACTTTTCATGTATGAGTCTATGTATAATTATGTTGAGACTTTATTCGCCGTATTTTTTGCTCTTGCTTTCTTCCGGGATTTGTCGCTGGCTTTTCCCCAATTTTATTTTTGGGTGTTTCTCATCTCGATTGTGTTGTCTTGGGAAAATTCACAATAGGATGACGCGGGGAGGCAGCAGTAGCAACGTTCATGAGGGAACTCCTGTTCGTGGTTCCGCACGACAAGCAGGACATTCTCCCGAGCCATACGTTCAGCCGCCACCTCCACCGCCTGATCCTCCCTCCACCGAGCAAATTCTACGAATGTTTGAAGAAAAAAAGGAACAATGATCTGATTGAAATATTGAGAAGTGTTCAAGCTATGGTTGGACAGAATGGAAATCAGAATGGTCATCACTCAAAGTTGTCAGACTTTCACAGGACCAATCCACCCAGTTTTAGTCAGATTGTTGACCCAATGGATGGAGACGATTGGTTACGCACAATGGAGAAAAAGCTTGAGATTGCCCGTACTGAAGGAAATGATAAAGTTCCATTTGTAACACATTACCTTGAAGGCGCAGCTGCCATATGGTGTGAAAATACAAAGGCCATGTGGCTGTTTGATGAGGAAATCACCTGGGAGAAATTTAAGGATAAGTTCCGAAAATATCATATCCCTACTAGAGTTATGAAGGCCAAGCAGCGTGAATTTCTCGTGCTCGTCCAAGGAAATCAGTCTGTGGCTGAATATCTGCAAAAATTCAATCGTTTGGCCCGTTACTCTCTATATAACGTGGCCACCGAAGAAAGGAAGATTGACAGATTTCTTGGAGGTTTAAATCTGCAACTTCGGTGTGCTCTCAGTATGTTTGATTTCACGGATTTCCAAACTCTGGTGGACAAGGCGTTCATTGCTGAACGGGAGCACAAGCTTATATCCGATAATAGGCCTGCTAACGACAACAAGCGCAAGTTTGAGCCAAAGAAGGATGGGCCACCTGTGCAAAAGGCTCGTACCTGGCGGCAGACTCAGGTGGAATACAGGCAAATTTGGTAGCAGAATGTTAACAAGACCACCACTCAGGTCAAGAATATTGTGACCAATCCAATGCATGAGGAGCGTCAGCACAATAATTCTTGTTTCATTTGCGGGCAGCACGAACATTATGCCAAACAGTGCCCCAAGAAAAACAAGACGAATGCCCTAAGCCGGCCGCAAGTCAATTTTATGGAGTCGCAGCCAAACCAGCAAAACTTCACTGGGCACGTGCATCATATCTCCGCCGATGAAGCCCAAGAAAAGCCAGAGGTCGTCATTGGTATGTTTTCTGTTAATGACATACCTGCCATAATTTTATTTGACTCTAGGGCTTCCCATTCTTTTATTTCTCAGAGTTTTGCTGCCCAAAACAATTTTCCTTGCACAATTTTGGGAAAAAATATGCTGGTACAAACCCCGGGATCCATAATCAAGAGCAATCTGGTCTGTCGTGATCTGGAGATCAATATCAACAGGGTCCGCTTTCAAACATCTCTGATAATCCTTGAGTCTGCAAAGTTGGATATTATATTGGGTATGAATTGGTTGACCAAATATCAAGTTCTCATAAATTGCACAACCCGAGAAGTCAATCTGACCAGTCTGGATGGGCAGCTCACCAAATTCTATGCTCGCAAGAATTCACCCAAGCCAGAATTAGTGTGCACTGCTGTGGTTGAATTGGAATTTATTCATGTGGTCAGTGAGTACCCTGATGTGTTTCCAGAAGAACTGCCAGGCATGCACCAGATTGGGAACTGGAGTTTGCCATAGATCTTGTGCCCGAAACTGCACTGTTATACAAGAAGTATTACCGGATGCCCTCATCAGAATTAGTGGAGCTAAAGAAACAGCTTGACGAATTACTCCAGAAAGGTTATATTTGTCCCAGCTCTTCACCGTGGGGATCACTTGCAATTTTCGTGGGCAAAAAGGATGGTAGTCTCCATATGTGCATAGATTACCGCCAGCTAAATGAGGTCACCATCAAAAATAAATACCCGCTGCCAAGGATTGATGATCTGTTTGATCAGCTCAGTGGGGCTAAGGTATTCTCTAAAATCGATTTACGGACCGGATATCATCAGCTCAAGATAAAAAACGAAGATATTCCTAAGACCGCATTCACTACTCGGTACGGTCTTTATGAATATACTGTGATGTCCTTTGGTCGAACCAATGCCCCTGCTTTCTTCATGCATATGATGAACAAAGTATTTATGGACTTCCTCGACAAATTCATGGTAGTCTTCATCGATGACATCCTCATTTACTCCAAGGGTGAAGAAGAACACAAGGATCACCTCCGAGTAGTAGTACAACGGCTCCACGACCATCAGCTATACGCCAAGTTCAGTAAGTGCGAATTTTGGCTCAAGAAAGTTGGGTTTCTCTGACATGTACTATCCGCCGAAGGTATAGCCGTGGACCCGAGCAAAGTAAAGGATATGCTCGATTGGGTACCACCCACGACCGTGAGACAGATCCGGAGTTTCCTCGGATTAGCTGGATACTATCGTCGTTTTATTGAAGGGTTTTCCAAAATTGCTAAACCCATGATGGAGCTGCTCAAAAGGGATACAAAGTTTAAGTGGACAAAGGACTGTGAGAAGAGTTTTAATGAGATGAAGATACGACTGACAACCGCACCTGTATTGACTCTTCCACACATTTATCGCAGCTTTGATGTGTACTGCGATGCCTCCAGACAAGGTATTGGTTGCATGTTGATGCAAGACAGCAAGGTAGTAGCATATGCGTCGCGACAGCTACGACCTCATGAGGGAAATTATCCTACTCATGATTTGGAATTGGCTGCAGTGGTTCATGCATTAAAAATTTGGAGACACTACCTCACTGGAAAAAGGTGCCAAATTTTTACCGACCAGAAAAGCCTCAAGTACATTTTCACTCAGCCAGATTTAAATCTCCGTCAGCGAAGATGGTTAGAGTTGGTCAAGGATTATGACCTTGGAATAAATTACCATCCAGGCAAGGACAACGTCTTTGCTGATGCGCTCAGTCGAAAGCCCGTCAGCTTAAATATCATGTTAAAATCATTGCCCACGAAACTCCAAGAGGAGATCGCTCAACTCAACTTGGTCATCATAGAGGCTGACCTCGCTAATATTTTGGAAGTTACCCCCACACTTGAGATGGAGATCTGCAAGGCACAGCCAGCTGACACCAACCTACAAAGACGTGCCAAGGGCCAGATGGCAAAGCAGGCCTCCGACTTCTCCAAGGACGAATTCGGTACCCTCCGATTCCGTGGACGCATTTGTGTGCCAAATTAACCGGACTTGAAGAAGAAAATCCTGTCAGAAGCCCACGAATCTGCATATTCCATTCACCCGGGAGGTACGAAAATGTATGAGGACCTTAGACAAATATTCTGGTGGGATAGAATGAAGAAAGACATTGCCTATTTTGTAGCTTGTTGCAACATATGCAACAAGGTGAAAGCAGACCATCAGAAGCCAGCCGAACTTCTCCAACCGCTGCCAGTTTCACAGTGGAAATGGGATGACGTTTGCATGGATTTCATCACAGGATTGCCTAGGACTCAGAGAGGCATGGATGCAATCTGGGTTATAATAGACACCCTAACCAAGGTTGCTCATTTCATTCCGATCAGCACCAGATACAAAGCAAATGAACTTGCACAACTGTATGTATCCAGGATCATTAGTCTGCATGGAGTACCCCGAACTATCACTTCCGATCGAGGTTCTTTGTTTAACTCTACTTTTTGGTCCCATCTCCATCAAGCCTTGGGGACAACACTGAAATATAGTACTGCCTATCACCCTCAGACAGATGGACATACAGAGCGGGTAAACCAAATACTCGAAGATATGTTGAGAGCCTTTGTGCTAGCCAAAGGTGCTAAATGGGAAGACTGCTTGCCGTATGCCGAGTGCTCTTATAACAACAGTTTCCAGACCAGTCTAAAGATGTCACCATACGAAGCTCTGTATGGCCGTAAGTGCAGCACTCCTCTAAATTGGTCTCAGACTGGAGATAGTCGTATCTTCGGAACGGATCTCATGCTGGAAGCTGAGAAACAAGTTAGGGAAATCCGAGACAGACTGCAATTGGCCAAATCTCGACAGAAGAGTTATTATGATGCCAAACATCGGCAGGTCAGTTTTGAACTCAGAGAACACGCATACCTCCAAGTCACTCCTATGAAAGGAGTCAAGAGATTTCAGACTCGTGGAAAGCTGGCACCCAGATTCATTGGTCCATTCCCGATTATGTCTCGAGTGGGAACATTTGCATATCAACTGGAACTACCCCCGGAATTGGAAGACATACATAACGTGTTCCATGTTTCGCAATTGAGACGATGCATATCCCCGCCCGAGAAAAGAACTACAACGGCTGAGATAGAATTGGCAAAATATTTAACTTATGAAGAAAGACCATTCAAAATTTTGGATCAGATGTAAAGGGTCACTCGCAGTAAAGTCAGGAAATTTTACAAGGTTCAGTGGGAGCATCACACAGAGTCATAAGCAACTTGGGAGCAGGAAGAATTCCTTAGAGATCAGTATCCAGAGTGGTTTTCCCAAGCAACCGAATCTCGAGGACGAGATTCATTCTAAGTGGGGGAGGTTTGTGACAGCCTGGGTTTTGCCCTTTCTTATTTGCTTGGTTTTTCATTTGGATTTTTTTTGAAACATGGAGTTTCTGAATCTTTTCATATGGACTTAAACACTTGGGCATCCTTGGCTTTCACCCAAGTGCTTCACTTCCCTCCTAAATCATCATTTCACTTCTGACCCACCCAAAAATAATTTTTGGAATATTTTCTTAAATGAAAAATATTCATTTTCTTTCCAAAAACCCTAAGCCAGATCTGTTTGCTTCAAAGCAACCCCAATTTTTATGGCTCAGAAAAATCTGAGATAATTCAAAAATATTCTGTGAACCCTAGTGCACCTTCCCGAGCAAAAATATTTCATCGCTTTTTCGAATATTTTAGCTACAGAAAATCTTTTCTATTCTGGACAGAAATGGTGGTTTCTACAGTAACTACCAATTTACTTGCTCCATTTGACCTGAACTTTCTTGTGCATCTTTACCTTAGTAACTTATCACTAGCCTCCAAAGCACAGCTTCAAACTCCAAGCCATTTGACCACAGTAACATCACCAAGTTACTGACCAGAAACTTACTTGGTGTGTGAAAACTTCTCTACTGCATCTGGATCCAAACCAAATCATGGTAACACTCAAAACTACCATGAACAACATGCCAGAAATTGAGTTTTTGCTTAGATCAACCTGATGTCATAGTTCACGTGGTGACCGCGTTCGTCCAGGCGTGCTGGCATGCAGCCGACGCGCTCTGCGATGCGCCCAAGCCTCTGTTGCTCGCGTGCTCGCTTCCCCGCCTGCCCAACCATGCCAACCCTTGCCACCATCATCGTCTCAACATTCTTAACTCCTCCCTGGCGCTCGCCGACCCTGGAGCTCGCCGCAGCGAGCACGGGCAAGGTCCGGCCGGCCCAACAGTGCGGAGCGCACTGTGCTCGTCGCCATCCTCTTGATCCTGTGCTCGTCTCCGCCCGCCCACAGTGGCCGCGTGACCTCCGTCGCCTTCTCCCCCTCTCACTGACGCCGCTCGGCGCCGGGCACCGTGGACAGGTGTCCACTGGCGGAGCCCGGAGCACCCTTGCCGCTCGCCTATAAATAGAGCCCTCCCCAGCCTCCTCGAGCACCATCCAGCACTCACACACGCCCCACGATGGAGTACGAAGCCAGAGCCCAGCCGGGCAGGCCTCGGGCCGCCGTCCCCGAGCTCGAGCTCGCCGGCGATCCCCTCTAGTCGCCGCAGTAGCTCCAGCCCCTCCCAGGCCTGGTCGACCCCTCCAGGGCCTTCGCCTCTCTCCGGTGAGGCTGTCTCACCTGCTTGGAGCCCCTGGAGCGGCCTCTGCTCACCGTCTTCCTCAACTCCGGCGACCTCCATGTTCTGCCTCCGCTTGCAAGGTTGATTCCGACGCCGTCCGACCGCCCCTAGCTATGCTACGGGTACGGGCAGGTGCGCCTCAACCCCCTCTTGCCATCCCTCCCTCTCGTTTGGGCCAAGGAGCCCTTGTCGCCGGCGAGAGCTTCGGCGAAGCCGCGGCCCCCTCCGTTTCCTTCTCCCTCTTCCCCCACCTGACTAGCGGGGCCCGCTAGTCAGCCACTCAGTACGCGCGCGAAGCGGTATGAGTGGTGGCGCCCCTGGGCTTTACGCCTTCGACGTCACCACCCAGTCTATTTCTTTTATTTAAATTCATTTGAATTTACAGAACACTTCAAACAGTTATAACTTTTCAACCATAAGTCCAAATGAATTGATTCTTTTTGCATTGTGTTCTTTGATAAGAAATCTAGCATCTCAACAAAGATGAGATTTTTCTGAGCTGTCTAGAATTTCTGGTGATTTTCAGAAGTGTTCTTGTTATTTTTTTGTGTTTAAAACTATTTTTAGAAGGTGATGCTTCTCTTGAGGATCGCCAGGAGGCTTGTGAACCTCGTCTGCACTAAGGCAAGCCACAACAACATTTTCATGGTGCCATTTCAATATTTGTGATTTTCTTACTTGAATGAAATGATTAATCCATGCATTTAAATGATTATGGAGTTATTTATATTCTGTTAAATATTGGTTAGTTGTTATGCTTGATTTACAGAATAGGTGAAACTAGTTTAGTGGATAAAGCAAGATAAGATTTATTTGAGGTGATGTTAGAAATAATTTTGTTATGCATGTTAGCAATTATTTAAAGCTATGTTTTTGCCCTCTTAGATTGATAAAAATTTGTTAGAAAATGTTCTGTTAAATAGTTGTTTAATCATATTACTTGTCTTACAGAATGTTTGAACCCAACTTAGTGATAAAGAAAGTAAGAGTTGTTGATAGTGAAATCTTTTAGGCAAGCACATGAGAAATTTATCAGAGTTACTTTCTTGCGTAAGAAATCAATAAAACTTGTTGCAAAGTATTTTGGTTAAGTTGTGAGTTATTTGAGCTAGTAGAGTAATTTGAGTTGTTGGCGTTATGCTTGGTGTGTATAAGGATGACATCGATCATTTTTATCACTATATGATGCATGTGTTGTTTTGCATTTCATGGCATGCTATGACACCGGTCATTTTTAGTTTAAAGTTAAACCTGAATATAACTCAACTTGAATATGCCGTTGACTGGGTCATGGTGCCGCTGAATCGAGTTTCTTTCCAGTGCAACCACATTTGCCTTTGTGGGAAGGCCTTGATTCGGTCCATTGACACGGCCTCTGGTCGGTGCCTCCATCTAGGGAAGGTTATGTCATGCTTGCCCTGGCCCGGTAAGCAAACATAGTCTTGTGTGCTCATTGTTGATATTATGGTACCGAGTCTCCGAGTGGGAGTGTTTTAACCACGATGGTGGTCGGGGTGTCTTTGGTAGACACGGGGCCACCTAGGACCAGCCTGTTGGGGATTTGGGTCGCAGTGGCCGGGAGAGTGCTGTGGCAATGGAGGGGTTTTGACGGAATGCCGTTGGTCCACCCGAATGGGAGTGCGAGGCCATGGGTTCCGTGGTGTGGGTACAGTGTGCTACCTCTGGAGAGTGTGTAATCTATCGATAGCCGAGTCCATGGTTACGGACACCTCATAGTAGGTCCCACCATGAGTCAACATTTAATAAAAGTTGCACACTAAGCTTTGAACTTTTCATTATTGATGGATGGCAGAAAGGCCATCGAGGCATTTGGGACCAAATGATGGTCGTGGTTGTGATCGCCGTAAGGATCACGAGTTGTTCTTGAGAAAGACCACTTTGGTGGTGTGTTTGTGATTTGACCACTTTGGTGGTGTGTTTGTGATCTGACCACTTTGGTGGTGTGTTTGTGATCTAGAGATGATCACGGTTGATAAGCTGTCCCAAGGGACGTTCGAGCATGATCACAGCATGTTGACATATAGTGTTGCATTCTTAATAATTTGTTAAATATCATGATATTGTTTGCCATTATGATTATGCTTGTTGTGATCTTGCAAGTACATTCAAAGTACTAACCTGGCGTGTCATGCCAGATTTCAGGAAAGTATCATTGGAGAGGAGCGCTGTCCGAGTCTAGATCGTGTCCACGTCGGTGTCCCTGTGATATGGAGCTTCCGCCACGATGTTATTCCGCTTCCACGTAGTTGTTCGGATCAAGGCCCCTTTATGTTCACTAAATAATGTACATCTTGTTCAGCAGCACCGAGTGTGCCGCTTGGCCTCGACAGCTGTTATAATGTAACTCTGTTCTGCTAGCATCAATTAAGCGGTTGTTATTCTGTACCAAGATGTTGTGTGTTGCCAGAAGACATGGTCTCTAGGCTGGCAATGCATGGTAAACCGGTCGCTCTAAGCCGGGGTGCCACACACGCGTAGAGGAGTATGAGGGTTCGCTGTGGTGTGAGGCTGCCGTTGCCGCAGAATAACACGGGGTGTGGGTGAGTAGAGGGATGGCCTGGCCAGCGGTGGGAGTAGTAGGGGGCGGTGAGGCCTCCGCGGCATCGCAGCCGGCCACGGGAGGCAGGAGCACGAGGCACGACCGGTGCTCCTTTGGGCAGCTGGAGCAAGAAGACCAGACATTGAAGAAGCAGTACGGTCGTTGGATGGACATCGTACGGTCACTGGAGCTAGAATCATTCATATTGACTAAGTTGACAAAGACCTCCGTCCCCGTCAAATTAGTTGGCCCACAAGTCAGCCTCCCACTATTGTGGGTCCCAGCTAGCAGGGGGTATTCATTCTTTTGTGCGTAATAAGGAGGCACTTCCTTGCGTGCAAAGATATAGCTGGTTTGTCCGACCTGTCAGCGGTGGGAACATTTTTCGCGAAATACAGGGGCCCTTCTAGTGGGTCCCAGCTGTCAGGTGGAGGAATCATTATTATTTTGCGCGTAATAAGGAGGCATTTCCTTGCATGCGGCCATGGACCCAGCTGTCAGCCTCTCCACGCACGATCTACTTCCGATGGTGTCGTTCGTTGACCACGTTGACCACTCCGCGCCGAGCGCATCCAAGGTGGTGGACGACGACGAGGCCTCGGACAGCAACGAGCCGGAGATGGGAAGACGTGGGAGTAGAGTTGCAGACGGAGAGGTGTACGGGGGTTAACTGGTTCTGGTGCGGTGTGGTTCGGGAGTCGGTGGGGAAGAACAAGAGGTGTGGAGGGGTGGAGGCGGGAGCAGGTGATCCCGGCGGCGCTGGAGGAAGAAGACGAGACATTGAAGATGGATGGCGATCGTTGGATGTAAATCCAATGGCTAACAATGTCAGAATCATTTGTTGACTAAGTTGGCAACGACTTGCATTGGTTTCGACCTATAGGCCCACATTTCAGCCTCCGAAAATGTGGCACGTATTCAACCCATTTTTTCAGAATTTATAGTCTTTTTTTGCAGGGTAGAATTTACAGTCCATTTGATCTTTTTTTGAATTACGGTCCATTAGCTCGGCCGGGTGAACAAATAATGTAGTGTCCATGCGGCCCATTTATGTTTTTCCTAAAAAATTACAGGCCATTTGCATTTTCTCGAAATACACGATTTTGCTGGGCTTATTATAATTATAATGTTGGGGTGGGCGCAACAATGTTATCAAAAAATAAACAGGGGCTGAGCATTTTTTATATATATTTAAATAATAAGTGATTTATTATTAGATTGGTCCTTAAATCTTACCAAGCTTTTGTACACAATCACCAGGATTTTCATTAGCAAAAAAACATCCAGGATTTTATTGTTAAGAAATTATTTTTATAAGTTAATAAGATGTGGGATATTGTTTTCTTACATATGTAAGTATCTATTAAATATATGATGACAATAACAATAATATATAATAACATATAAAATAATATATATATATATATAATATAGTTAGAAGGGAAACATAAGTTGGACCAGGCATTCCTATTCTTATATAGAAAAATAGAACAGACCTCTTTGTTTTCTTCAAAAAAATACATAAATTGGGCTGCCAATGTTTCAGGAAAAATAAAAGCTCGGATGGGAGGTCCATAGGCCGGTCGATACATGAAGGCCCTCAAGAAAATACGAACAGGCCTATGGATCTCCCATCCAAGGTCGTGGGCTACGCATGTTAAAAAAGAAAGCCTAGATGGGGCAGCCCAAAACCCAACTAATAGTTGCTGCCCGAGTGATAATAAATGATACCTGCCAGCTCCCCGGCTTCGTTGTGAATTTATCTCCTATAGTAACTACGTTTAAGCACCTAAAAAATGTAACTATGTTGACAAAACCGTGGGCCCCAACGTTAGTATAGCAGTAGGAGGAAGTATTTTTTCGATGAGGCACTTGCTTGTGTACGACCATAGACCTGGCGGGTCCCGACTGTACGCCTCTCCACGTACAGTCCTCTCCAGGTTCCTCTTGTTTGTTCAGCATATTCACAATGGCAGACCGTGGTGTCGCGGCGAGCGCACAAAGGCGCAGGAGTAGATCCGACCACCTGAGGAAGTGCCTTATTAGTAACGAAACGACTGAACTAGCCTAGTGGCCGAGTGACACTACCCGACAGTTGTTCCGCCCGGGTTTGATTCCACCTGTGCAGAGAAAATATCTCCAAAAATTTTACCTCTGCCTTTATTGACATGTGGGTCCCAATTGTCATCTACGCACACCACGTCCAGCACTTGCCAAAACTTCGTCCCTCGTTTTCTCTGTTTTTCGCACACTCGACATTGTGTGGGCATCTTGAAAATAGCATATCTTTTTGACTGTGCATCATATGAAGATGTGCTATGCATGAATGTTGATCAGCATGATGTTAACTGGCTGGTAGTTCCAGTTTCAACCATGAATAAAACTTCCAGCATGATGTTAACACTGTTTGAAAAGGCCGTGTTAATATAAATGCTCTGCCTCTGAAATTTGTAGTTTCTTATCTGAAACTGAACTTGGAGTTTCTTATCTGAAACTGAAACTTGCAGTTTCTTCTCTGAGAATCACCTGTCAGCGACCGAAAGGCAGGGGAACCTCTCCTATCCATCATCTCCATTCCAAAATCACTATCTCGCCTCTCCCTCTTCTCCATTTCAAAACCACCCCCTCTCCTCTCCATCATCTCCATTCCAAAACCACCTTCTCGCCTCTCCCTCTTCTCTATTGCAAGCCACCGTCTCTCCTCCCATCTTCCAAAGCTAGCACCCGACCACTCAGAAGGACATCTATGGAGGGGATGCAGCAGCGAATCAGGCAGATCGCCAGTGGCGACCAGGCAAAGTTAGCCAGGTTGAAGGAGATCCTTACTTGGTTTGACAATGAGTGGGAGATTTCGAGGACGGTGAGGGCCATGTGGCAATGTATGCGAAAGAGCGAGACGACGGTGATGAGGGCGGTGATGTACTCCTCGGCGGCAGTCGCGCCGCAGTCCTTCGAGTTCATCGAGTATCTCCTCTAGGCGATGGAGCAGACAGATTCGCCCGAGGCGAAAGTTAGGCGGAGGTGGTGGGCATACTGGTCGAAGGTCGAGCACCCAGAGGATAATGAATCGATCGAGTACGGTGTGCCGTTCGTGAGGGTGCAAAGCCAGCCGGAGCCACATGAGTATTCGTCTCCCACCGCAAGAGGAGGCTAGATGGCGCGATGTCGCTTCCCCACCGTTCTCCACGGTTCCCTCGACGCTCGCCTCGTTTCAACCGCGTCGGTAGGTTTAAGGTAACTTCACACCAACCTAATCTTCCATCTGCTCATGCTTACAATCAGTGTGACAACTAATAAAAATCATGCTTACAATCAGTCTCCGAGTACTACGCCAATCACCCTAAAATAGCTCTGGACCTTTGGGTCAAAGTTGTGACACTATGTACAAATAAAGAAAAATAGATTGGTGCTTCTTTCATTAAAGAGTACACCCCTAAAAAACTGCCAATATAAGCTACTAGTATTTTTTAAGTCTAAGCTACTAGTATTTGGTTGGAGGATTTGCTGCCGAGAAAGATCCATCCACAGTGAGAGCCACACATCCCACTGATGGTGGTGGATGCCAATGCTTAGATGGAGCAGGGTTCGTGTTGGTAATTTTTACTTGGCACCTCACACTCTGCATATATGCCGGTTCCATCCGTACATTTGTGCAGTTCCACCAAAATGCAGCTGAATAACCCTGTTTGCACAGATAATGAAAAGGCGTGATTACATTATAGTGACACTAGTTGATGAAACATACACTAATAAACAAAAGAAAATATTACATCATACTAGAAATCGACCCAAGTCTCCCCGATACACCTTCTGCCAGTGATGAACATCAGTGTACATCGGTAGTACAAGGAGGGGCCTTGAGACATTCAAATCTCTATTTTTGTGCAGATAGACTAAAATTAAGCACCCAGTTTGCAGAAACGCTTAAACATCCACAATGGGACTAGTTGATGAAACATACATTAACAAAGAGAAGAACTTTCTTTATCTACATTGGAAATGAAATGATAGAGAGGACACTCGCTCTATTTTAACTATATTATTAATTCATTTTATCAGTGATGCTAGGGTCGAGCAGGTGGCAAACGAGGTGTACCGTGCGTCGCAAGGATGAAGGCTGGGGGTGCTTAGACTGGGATGCTGAAGCTAGCTCTTTCAGTCCCTATCTTCCCCCTGATGTTTCTGTGGTAGCATTTGGGTTGTAATCCAAACTTGGTCGAGCTGGTGCTGCGTCCCCCTACCTGCCTAGCTTATGTGGCGAACTTGTCTCCTGCTAGTACTCAGTCTGTTCTAGTAGTAGTTGCATAACTGCCCGTTTACACTGAGATGTTGTCAGATAATGGTTCTCTATGATTGAGTTTCTTTAATGAAATCAGAGGGAACCCCCTCTTTCAATATATAAAAAAACAGTGGCACTAGCGGTACCAAAACATTGCCTCAAATTATTAGTTCCACTAGATTGGTGCAAAATAATAACATTACTGCTTTATCATGGCAGTGCCAAAACAGTAGCACAAGAGCAGGATCAACATGCAGGATCTTTGGCAAATGGTCAGACCAAAAAGGAACATACCTCGTGATGGGAACCATATCTGCAGTCAAGGCCATCGTAGAAGGGATGACACTAGTCACCAACATGGATGATTCAATTCATGAGACCTTTTGGTGCAGTTCACCTAAAATGAAGCAATGTCCCATGAGCTAGCAGCTTCTTTTTTTTTTAAGAAAAGGGCTCCAGCCCTAGTTCCATTTCCATCAGAAAATGAAACCCATAGAGCTTCTTCTTCATTAGTTACAATAAAATTGAGCAACATCAAGGTTGGTCGTGAAGCTCCTGGAGAGTAGGCGGACCAGGATAGTTGCATCTCTAACGAAAAGAAGCAACTTATATTAATGGGAAATTTAGCAGGACATGAAAAAAGTGCCATTGATTCATATTATTGGAGGCATTACATTGAAAACAACATTGGTTTAACATATCCTTACTTTTAACAGTGTGACTGCTACATTTTACCAATGGCATTACATAAGAGTGGCTCAGGGCAACAAACATCAGAAGAGGATATCTTGGTTGGTCCCATTTTTGTTCGATATATAGCCACCTTATACTGTGCGAGGCTAGTAAATCTAGTGCTAGACTTACTCTGTTGACTTGTCCCCCAGTCCCCACTTTCTTTCCTTTTTCAACCAATAGATCGGGTTTATATTGAGTTTGTACTGCTACTTTTCGCCCCCATTATTTCCTCTTTCGACCAAGTCCTAGATTCAGGTAACAAATCTTCCCCCACCCCCACCCCCTTTCATCCTTGTTTGACCCAAGTACTACTAGATTCGAGTGCATGAACAAGTTTTACCTCTTAACAGTAAAAAATTAGGTGGTTTTGAACAGCCGATCGATCCTATCTACACGAGGGGGGCTGAGAAATAGTAAAAGATACAAATGCAGCGACGTCAGGAGCTCGGGAAGTAGAGCAAGGCCGGTTTCGAAGGAAGTTATAGCTGAGGGTCGTCGGGATGTCGCTATGTGGGCGGCGGAAGGCCGGATCTGCCCACACTACGGCAGCGAGGAAGAAGGGGTGGGACGCCCTCCCTCGCCAGCGATGCTTGGGAGAGAACGGCAAGGCACGCTGATCGGGACGTGCCGGCAGTGGGTAAGAGCCGTCACCGAGGACGACCGCGTGAACTTTGCACCTTCTCACCTTCCCTGGCAGAGAGGATCCGGCTGGATCTATGACCAGCGGTGAGTAGAGAGAGAGAGAGTGTGTGGCCACCGCTGTCGTGTTTAGATCTGGAGAGGACGAGACAGTGTGAAGAGAGCAACACTAGCAAGCAAGCGCGGAGGCTCCTGCCTATATAGTGGAGTACTAGTTTTCTTTTGTCTATCGGCCGGAGCCGGCTTGACCTCGGCAATGACTGTCGAGAAGTCTTCATGCACGTGCCCCGGAGGCGCAGTTGTCGTCTTTTTGATCTGAAGCACGGGATTATAACATATAACACGAAAAATGCCACATGACAAGAAATCATAACCTCACTGCCCAAAGGAGACAAGATGAATCCCGACGGACAAACTAGACGATGATCAAAGCTCAAATTAAAGATAAACTCATAGAATAGGGGTCCGTCGATAGATGTCCTAATTAACATAGCCGGCTTGACCTAGATGGCAGCCGAGTAGTCTTCGTGCATGTGCCACCGATGACTAGCCCAACTCAGTTGTCGCTGTTTAACCCTCGCAGTGATCCGAAGCACATGACACCTAATTTTGCGAGATGACAAGAAACCTTTTTTTAGATTTCTCACCAGAACTACAGCCATGTACAACACAGCCTGCACGATATGTAGACGATAGCCAATCCAATAGTGTCGGCTGGAGTCTGGTCACATGCATGGACGAACTGATCTTTCGTGTCTTGCAGGGATCGTCTAGGTACCAATGTATGTACTACTTCTATTAACTCACACGACTTGCGGGGCCGGGGAGTGTTCCTATGGTCGGTTCTCAATTGCGGTCCCACATGTGTGTGCAAACGCAATATGACGCGCGTTCCATTCAGAGAGCGGCGTGCCAGACCGACCGACCGTCTGGGGTGCGACGCGAACGCGACGGGCGTGTTGTATACTCCGTACATGTGTGCCGCCATTTTCTTGAGGCTTTGCTCCATGGCGCAATCCATGGATACAAAATTAGTATACTGTACTATTTAAAAGTCGAGGCTGGGGCTTTTCCCGCACAGTAGGCGGGGCAGTTCCGCCTAGTCGGTTCGACAGAGACGCGAGAAGATGAGGGACTAGGCTACTGCAAACGTAGGGATGTGTGATTTGATACTGAGTTACTGCTGGACAAGTGGGGCTTGGTGATTTGACTTGCCATTATCATTTTAATTGTGGCGCTACGACTGGCTTGAGTCTCCCGATTCCTGACAACCTCCATACAGGTGCCTCTCCCGATGCTCCACCATGTAGAGGCTGGCTCTTGCTTGAGAGCCCACTCCTCCACTTTTTCCTTGCCTCTTTCCCCCACATGTGCAAAAATGCCATGTAAAGCGGGCCACTATTGTACTTGATCCTACAGGTGCTAAGCCTGCCACATAGGCATAAAGTCTGATGTGGCAAGTTAATTAAGAAGAGATAGACTAGTTTGGTGACCCCAGGAAGAAATGGTGATAAACGCGTGTACCTAGATGAAGCAAACTTAGCAACATAAGACTAAGCACCTATGCATTGGGGACTTGAGAGGGTGCTTGGATACATTTTAGTCTCATGACTAAAATTAGTGGGACTAAAACTTGCTAGCCTCATCCATGCTTGGATCCAAGGACTAAAGAGGCTAAAATCAAGTTAAGCATTTATTATCCTCCAAACCATCCAATCCAGAACTCGCCTGTGTTAAAGGAGAGGAGTTAAATGAGGAGAGAGAGGACTAATCTACATTTTAGTAGGGGTACCCCTGACTAAAACATTTTAGTCTCAAGACTAGTTCTAGCCCATTTTTAGTTAGGGGTGCTTGGAACTTTAGCCTCTTAAAGAGACTATTTTTAGTCAGACTAAAATAAGTCCCTTGGATCCAAGCACCCTCTAAGTTGCTAAGCCATTTACTGCCCATAGCACCTCATCTAAGCACCATTTCATTGGAAGAGCCCACTCCTCGGCAAATGCAATAAATACTACGAAGGAAGAGATAGAGCGAAGTAAACAAAAAATACTCTTATAGCCAACCTTATAGCTAACCGTGTTGTATGAGTGACTAAGTGATGACTATGTATGACATGCCAACATCAGATAGCCTAACGCACCGTGTTTAATCTCCAAGGGCGTGGCCGCGTGAGCAAGGCAACGGTCGTGGTAGGCGCGACCATGATACGGGCTGCTGGCAGCCCTTGGATCTGAGATCAAACGGTCGCATGCTAAGTTGCTGAAAATTTGCAGAATAACCCTCTAGGATAGGATATTGACCCATAGGTCTAGAATCACGCCATGCAACTGTTCGATCTCAGATCCAAGGGCTCTCGGAAGCCCGTATCATGGGAGAATGGAAAGCTTTGTATCGCCTGTAATTTTCCCAACGCTTGACATGACATCAGAACCCATTTAATTGGGCGTCGAGTACACATGACATCTAATTGGGCCCCCATAGTACTGTGCATGAATCCATTTATCCACCAGGCAAGCCACTACCCTGCCATTCGCACGCCCCCACTCGACATTTTTACAATCGATAAACCGCTCCTAGTCGTCTCATCCTTTCACATTACGGCAGTTCCACTAATCCTAACCCTTCTCCCAAATCCATGGCGTCCCAAATCTCGATGATCGGCGGTGAGTACAAGGTTAGAACCATCACCGGCGATGAGTTCGACGTCATCTACACCCGTTCTTCCGCAACGGTGAAAGAATGTCTTGCTCTCTTCAAACGCATGTTCGAAAACTCAAATAATGAGTGGGTCGCTGGGCTAGATGTTGAGTACACCACAGTCCTGGGAAGCGAAAAGAATCTAATGGAGGCAGAGAAGAAGAAGCCCGCCGTGATCTAGGTTTGCATGCATGACTTATGCTTGGTCTACCACATATGCCATGCCGACATTGAGTGCCAGGATTTTAAGAATTTCCTCAAGGACGGTCGAGTCAAATTCGTTACTGTAGACTTTAGGAACAACAAGGAAATCCTGCGTCGGATATGCATCATTGTAGGCGACCCCTTCGACCTCCAGAAGAAACGGTCGGTGCCCTCCCGTGATCAGCCTTCAATGCTGACCCTAGCAGGAGCCGTGGTTCATCCTTCGTATGGTACACTGAAGAAACCTCCGTTCAGGTTTCATCATGCATGGGAGTGGAATGTACTAGATATAGACCACATCCACCATGCTGCTCTGGATGGCTACCTTTGTTTCAATATCTACAAGGGTTGGATGAAGAGCAAGAGCCAAGTGTGTGGTTCAAGCAAATATGTATCGGCCAAGAGGAAGAGGGACAAGGACGAAGTCAAGGACATGGATGAGGAGTCCGAGTAAGGTGGCGGTGTCATTGCTCATGGTGGTTCTAATGCAGTGTCTACCGGATTAGTTGCTTAGTTTAATTTCAGGCGTGCTTAGTTTTATTTGAGGGTGTGTTGTGCTGAGACCCCACCAGAACTATGATATGTTTCTTCTTGTTATATTTCGTACATTCCATCTTTTAGTTGGTATAGTACTACCGCTCGTTTCTTCACATTATATACATAAAATATATATGGCCAACATCATATAGCCAGCAGTTTAGTTGTCAAAGAATTTCAGGGTGCTTAGTTTTGTCAAAGAATTCCAGGGTGCTTAGTTTTATTTGAGGGGTGTGGTGTGCTGGAGACCATTAACTTATCATTGTGAGAATCGTCTTATTTTTATCATGTAACATGGTCAACGGGTTTGACGTGAAAATAACAATGTCTAATGGCATTTCTAATATATGCTACCTCCCCCAGATTTTCTTTACAGAGGCAACATAGAACTATATGAGTGCCCTCTTAAATTTTGGAATTATTCCGGGTTCGTTTGGCCTTTTTATAAATTAATTGAGTTTCTGGTCATTTAATGTGCATAATACAAATTTGAACCACAAGCACATGCTCCCGTGCACCAAAGTTGATTGAAAAATCACATGTGTGTCCTCGGGTGAATTTCTAGGTCACATGCAAGAAATGGGAATGAAATTCAAACATCTGGGCATCATGGTTCGGTCAAGAACATTGAGAAGCTTGGTTTTAAAATTCTTGTAAATCGAAAACACGCCTGAAAATCATGAAACTTGGCATGGTGTCATGTCATGGTACTACCATGCTGTGGTAAAAAAATTGCAGAATAGGAACAAGTTTTGGTGTAAGTTTCTTGCAAATCGGAGCTTCTCTCAAGAAGGCTCATGGTTTTGAGAGGGAACAATTTTTAAATACAAGCACATGCTCCAGTGCACCAAAGCTGGTTGAAAAATCACATGTGTGTCCTCGGGTAAATTTCTAGGTCCCATGCCAGAAATGGGAATGAAATTCAAACATCTGGGCGTCATGGCTCGGCTGGAAACATTGAGAAACTTGGTTTTTTAATTCCTGTAAATCCGAAACACGCATGAAAATCATGAAACTTGGCTTGGTGTCATGACATGGCACCAACATGCTGTGGTAATGTTGCTGTCCGGTTTGCGAAGGCGCACACACTAACAGTCAACAAAGTCATTTTGGAACAAGTGCTGTCATGTTACAATCAGAAACACAAGTATTATTGAAACCGTGGGCGTTCTATTTACCATTTACGTGCCGCCACACGTCCCCTATTTTTATTAGCTAGGAGGCGCCGTGCAGGGTAGCTATTTGAGTACGGGAGGCATGCGAGCCCTTTGACCTCCATCTGCCGTCCACCTCTCTCCCAAGGTCTCCATTTATGGCGCCCGAGCCTCTGTTTAATGGCGTGGCAATGTCTCACTCGACTGAGATTTAAGAGAGAAAAAAGAAAATCTGAAAAGAAAATTTTGCACTGATCTTGATGTAAGACCCGACGGACCTATATAGCATCTACTGCGACTTATAGCAAGACTGATGAATGTGCGGGCCGCACATGACACCAACATGACACGAGCTTCGTCTGCCTGGTGCGCATGCAGTCAGGTGAGTTGTCCAGGTATAGACACAACCAGGCCCTCATTGGTATCCGCGCCTCGACTTTGGCTGGTCATAGTGGAGAGTAGCATAGACTAGTTACTAGTCTATGTTACTAGTACCTTCATAGTGAGTAGTGTCATATATTATATGCATAATTTGGCGACGAGCACTCTCTATATGTACCACCTTTTTTCTTTAATTACATCTTGTTAGTTTTGCTCCATGGCGCAATCCATCGATACTACTACTGTACAAATGTATACATTTTTTAAAAGGCTAGAGGGCGGGGCAGTCTAGCTTGGTCCTTTTCACGAGAGGCGAGGGCCTTTGTGATTTGATGGCTCATAACTGTTGGAAGGTGGGGCCTTGTGATTTAACTGCTCTTATAAATGTGCCAACGACCTGAGGAGGAGCAAAGAACCGTGTCGTATAGTCAAGCTTTCCACTGGAGTACGACGGAGGAGCACGAAACATGGCAGCCCAGTGCCATATCCTCTACTCTCTACTCTTATTATATATTACTAGCAAGAGGCGTTATTCTATTGGCGATAAAGAATGATCTAATTTACTAGTCATCTCATTTTTAGCATTGTTCTCTATTCATGCCTCGCAGAGAAGGTGACACGTGCGGCCAAACACCCGAAGCAAAATAAGAAACACAGGAGCAAAAGAAGAAGAAGGATTATCGCCCCAAAAAAGAAGGAAGACGCACACACAAGTCTGGGGCGCTGGTCTCACTACATGAAGGGTTGCTGGCCGCGGAGTCGTAACTTCCTCTTCATCGCCTCCATGACCTCCATCTCCTTGCGCGTCTCCTCCGCCATCTTCATCATTGTGTCCATGACGCGGGATTTATCGATGCGAGCCTTCATCATCTGTTCCACGGCCGCATTACGTACCTTGACAACAGCCGGGTGCTTGATGCGGAGCTTCGCCAACTCCTCCTTCTGTTCCATGACGAGGTCCTGCAACATCTTCATCGAGGAACTACTATTCTCATGCAGCTTCTTCCAGCCGGCGTTCTCCTCGTTCAGCAGGTCGAGCTCGTGGCTGTAACACCCCGGATATGATTTACCCAATATGTAATCCAACTCTTGTCGTTTCCGGCCTTAAGTTATTTTATTTTCTCTGGTTCGGGTTTTTGTCTCCGTGTGTTGTTATCATTGTCATGCATCTCATATCATGTCATCATGTGCATTGCATTTGCATACGTGTTCGTCTCATGCATACGAGCATTTTCCCCGTTGTCCGTTTTGCATTCCGGTGCTCCGTTCTCCTCCGGTGGTCATTTCTACCTTTCTTTCGTGTGTGGGGATTAAACATTTCCGGATTGGACCGAGCCTTGCCAAGCGGCCTTGGTTTACCACCGGTAGACCTCCTGTCAAGTTTCGTACCATTTGGACTTCATTTGATGCTCCAACGGTTAACAGAGGGACCGTGAAGGCCTCGTGTGTGTTGCATCCCAACACCCCTCCATTTTGACCCAAAACCCACCAAACCCTCTCCATCATCTAGAGCGTTCGATCACGATCGCGTGGCCGAAAACCGCACCTCATTTGGACTTTCCTAGCTCCTCCTATGCCTATATAAAGACCCCATCCGAAATTCTTGTTCTCCTCCCCCCCCCCCTGAAACCCTAGTCTACGTCTTCCTCCGCGCCCGCCGCCGGCCCGGGGCAGCCCAGGCGGGGCCCTCCAAGCCCATCGGCCGCCCCGCTCTCCCCGCCGCCTCGCCGGTGCTGGCCACCGTGCCACCCGTCCGGCGCCACCGCACCTCTCCACCGGCGCCGCCCCGCGCTGCTCGCCGACCCGCCGCCGCCTTGACCTCGCCTCCCCTCGCCCGGATCCGGCCCCGGCGAGCTCCTCCGGCCGCTAGACGCTCCGGCCACCGTTCCCCCGTCCCCGGTGAACAGTACTTCGGTGATCTCCTTGAAGTACGCGCCGGCCGATCCGGATCCAGATCCAATCTGGAACCCTAACTTCTCGGGTTGACTTTTGCCCCTCCTAGTTATTCTTTTTTGCATTCTTGTTCATGTCGTAACTCTGCATCTGTAGCTCCATTTTGGGCGTTTAGCATATCAAAATGTTCGTCTCAGAGAGTATATCATTTCATCTCATTGAATCATTTTCATTTGAGTTCATCTTGATGCCAGAAATGATGTTGGAAGAATGCTATTTGAGATAATTGTCAGATTTGCTGCTCCAATTAGATATTTGTCATATTTGCCATGATTATTGTGTGCATGATATGCCCCTGAGCTCTACATGAGTTTTGTTATATGTTTTGCCATCTATCTAGAGGTGCAACCCATGTATTTGTTTGATGTGTGTGGTGACTAGCACAAGCTTGCAAAGTGGTGCATTCGTTAATGCTGATTTCAGGGACTTAGCAATTCCACTAAGTCCTTGATCTGTTTATCTCAATATGCCATATGTTCATGTTGTTTCCTAGTGATCCGAGCCTCTTTTGAGGATGATCAGTAAGGATGATTTGTTAATCTTGTAGTGCTCTATCCATTCATGTCTTTGTTTGCAATTATGGTGCACCCTAGCTTGAGTCAATCGAGCTCTACTTTTGCTATTTCATGAATTTGGGCAGACTGTCTACTTGTTAGCGATTTTGCCGAGGATGTTGTAGTTGATCCGTGCATGCTATGTTATTGTTCTTGCCATGTCTAGCTTGTATAATGTGTATTCTTGATGGGTGTATATTTAGATTGTCATGACTTTCTCTGTAGTGAGTGCATCGAGCTCGTAAACATGCCTACTTGATATCTGATTTTGCATGCTCCAGTTTTCACTAAGTCTGAGATCTGATTATGTTTTTGCCATGTTCACATGCTTGCAAATGTATTTTCTGATCCCTTTTGGCTCAAGGTCACTAAGGGACTTTTGTTAAGATCTTTGAGTAGCTCCATGCCATGATTTACTTTGTCATGTTCAGGACCTGTAGCATATAGTTTTCATGCTCCAAAGTGTGCTACCTGATCTGAAATTCCAGACAAGTGTTAATTTCACGAAGTCTGAAATCTGTTTACCAAATGCATTTTTGCCATGCTTGTTTGAACCTGTTAATGGATGAATTGGCCGTAGCTCAGTGTTCATCTTTTGTTAAGCATCATGAATGGATCCCTGCCATGTATTTTGTTGTCATATTTGGGTGCCGTAGCATGTTCATCTTGTTGCATTTAGATGGCTACTTGCTGTATATCGGAGACCGGTGCCATATTTGAATTGCTCGCCATTTCCAAATCGTGACTCCGATTCCGGCGTTCTTTATATCGTTTTCAAGCGATTTCACCTCACCTTTCTAGTGGCACACTTGGATTTCCAAGTTGAGGCCAGGTTCATTCATTCCGTGTCAAATCTTGCATATGCATCACATATCGCATCCCACATAGCATACCATGTTTGCATCATGCTGTTTGAGCTTTGCACGTGGTTGATTGTGTTCTGTTTGCTTGTTTGTCTTGTTTGGGTAGAGCCGGGAGACGAGTTCGCTAACGAGGAGCCCGTTGAGTTTGCTTTCGAGGATCCAGTCAACTCTGACAACTTTGCAGGCAAGATGATCATATGCTCGAAAACACTTCTATCTTTGCTTTGCTAGATGCTCGCTCTTTCGCTATGCCTATGCTACGATGCCTACCACTTGCTTATAACGCCTCCCTATTTGCCATGTCAAACCTCTAACCACCATGTCCTACTAAACTGTTGATTGGCTATGTTACCGCTTTGCTCAGCCCCTCTTATAGCGTTGCTAGTTGCAGGTGAATATTGGAGACCGTTCCTTGTTGGAACATTATTTACTTGTTGGGATATCATTATATTATCTTGTTATCTTAATGCATCTATATACTTGGTTAAGGGTGGAAGGCTCGGCCTCTCGCCTAGTGTTTTGTTCCACTCTTGCTGCCCTAGTTTCCGTCATATCGGTGTTATGTTTCTGGATTTTGCGTTCCTTACACGGTTGGGTGATAATGGGAACTCCTTGATAGTTCGCCTTGATTAAAGCTTTTCCAGCAATGCCCAACCTTGGTTTTACCATTTGCCACCTAGCCTCTTTTTCCCTTGGGTTTCCGGAGCCCATGGGTCATCTTATTTAACCCCCCCGGGCTAGTGCTCCTCTGAGTGTTGGTCCAATCGAGCGATGTCCGGGGCTACCAGGGGCAACTCTGGGCTGGCCTACCCGATGTCTTGCTCATCCGGTGTGCCCTAAGAATGAGATATGTGCAGCTCCTATCGGGATTTGTCAGCCCATCTGGGTGGTGGTGCTGGATTTGTTTTAACTGTCGAATTGTCTTGTAGAACTGGGATACCGAGTCTGATCGGAGAAGGTCTATTCCTTCGTTGACCGTGAGAGCTTGTCATGGGCTAAGTCGGGACTCCCCTCCAGGGATTTGAACTTTCGAAAGCCGTGCCCGCGGTTATGGGCAAATAGGAATTTGTTAATGTCCGGTTGTAGATAACTTGAACCTTAACTTAATTAAAATGAATCAACTGTGTGAGTTACCGTGAGGGTCTCTTCTCGGCGGAGTCCGGGAAGTGAACACGGTGTTGGAGTAATGCTTGCCGCAGGTTATTCTCTAGTTATTTGTTCGCGCTTTGCTTTCTCTTCCCGCTCTCTCTTGCGAACAGGATAGCCACCATATATGCTAGTCGCTTGCTGCAGCTCCACCTATTTTACCTTGCCTTACCTATAAGCTTAAATAGTCTTGATCGCGAGGGTGCGAGATTGCTGAGTCCCTGTGGCTCACAGATTACTTCCAAACCAGGTGAAGGGCCCGATGACTCCGTTCCAGATGACGCGCTTGAGCTCAAGTGGGAGTTCGACGAGGACTCACGCCGTTACTATGAGTCTTTCCCTGATGATCAGTAGTGGTGCCCAGTTGGGGCGATCGGGACCGTGTCGCATGTTGGGTTTATCTCTTATTTTGGCGCCGTAGTCGGGCCGTGAGTGTTTGGTTGATGTAATGCTATTTATGTACTTTGATTGACATGGCGAGTGTAAGCCATCTATGTATCTCCCCTTTTATTATCTATATTACATGGGATGTTGTGAAGATTGCCTAACTTGCGACATTGCTTTCAATGCGGTTATGCCTCTAAGTCGTGACTCGACACGTGGGAGATATAGCTGCATCGAGGGCGTTACAAGTTGGTAATTAGAGCCATCCCCGACCTTAGGAGCCCCCATTGCTTGATCGTTTTTAGCAGCCGTTGTTGAGTCTAGAAAAATGTTTTGAGTCATTTAGGAATTATATATCGGAGAGTTTAGGAATTATTTTTACTCCCCAGTCTCCTCATCGCTCTGGTAAGGCATCCTGACGTAGAGTTTTAACTATTCTCTTCTCAAATTTCACAAAAAAAAATTTAGGATCACGCGGGTATCTTGGAATCGTTCCGATGGTTTTGTGACGAGAACATTGTTCTTGGTGCCTCTTGTCTTTAGGGGTTGTCGCAGTGTCCCGAGGAGTTGAGCTCCGAGGTGTTGTCGTCACAATTTTATCATTGCAGTTCTGGAATACCTGAGTTTAGTATGCCGACATCGAAAATCTCTTTTATACAGTTCGTTGGTGAGATAACCTCGACGCCACCCAGTACTGGGGCGGGAGTTCGGGAGTATTGCCATAACTTGTATAACGGAGGTTTTTCGAAGGTTGAGGTAGATGGTTTCCGAAGTTTTTCTCGGTTATGTGTTGAAGGATGGATATAGCTGGATGTAGGATTTGCTAGATTTGGGTGAGATATTATGCTTCCCCTGTATCCCCAACACCTGATTGCATAACCGGAAAGGTTCGGAAGCTTCATAGGTGGGAATTCTTGTAGCTCTAGTTCTTCTTCCACGGATATTTGGTTTGAGATTGGGATTTCTTACCGAGTATTCGTTCTCTATCCGTACCTTGTTGATTTATTCCTCTACCTAAATTCTAAGTGGCTTCTCAATTTATGGATATGTGACCATTTCAAGTGGAATGCATTCGTTCATTTTGTTCGGATGTGAAGACCATATGTTGCAATTTTCATTCCATTGGATTTAGCTTCATTTTATCTGTCAATGTGCTAACGGTTGTCACCCTCTTCAGGATGGATCTCGCTAAGAGCAGCAATCAGAATTAGAATCAAGATCCGCCACCACCTCCACCTCCTCCAGAGGCATGGCAAGCTGTGATGGCCGCAACCAATGCAAACACATAGTTGATCATGCAAATTCTTCAAGAGCGCAATCAAGCGAACCAAGGCAACCAAGGCAACAACCAGAATCACTTTTCTACACTCAACCAGTTCCTTGCTAACGGGCCAAAGACTTTCAGCAATTGTGTTGAGGCAACTGATGCTGATGATTGGCTCGTGGATCTGCGCAAGCATTTCGAGTGCAGTAATGTCAGGCCTGAGGACTTCGTCAAGTTCGCTTCCTTCCAAATCAAAGACCAAGCTGCAGAATGTTTCCAGCAGTACATGGATTCCAGAGGAGGCCGTGTGATTACCTGGGATGAATTCCGTCAAGACTTCAAAGCTCATCATATCCCCCAGAGTGTGGTTGAAAGCAAGCGAGAGGAATTCCGCAACCTGAAGCAAGGCTCTTTGTCTGTCTATGACTACAACAAGTTGTTCCAGAAGCTCGCCGCTTTGCTAAGCGGGACGTCCCTGATGAGAAGAGCATGATATACCAGTTCAGGGGTGGTCTCAGAGAAGAAATCCAGCCAGCTCTTGTTCTCTTTGAGCCCTTGAGATACGATGAGTTCTACAACATGGCATTGAAGCAAGAGGCCGTTCAACTGAGGTGTGATGCTTCCAAGAAGCGAGTCAGAGATGCTACTCCTTCTTCCTCTACTCAAGTGGACAAGCAGCAGAAGTATTGGCTTCCTCCTCCTCCGTTCCGTCAGCCATATCAGAAGAGCAAAGGTGGTAGTGGATCTTCCCATTCACCCAACCCTGGCTTTCAGAACAAGACTTCGTCTCAAGCTCCAAGATCGAGTGCCCCGTATCACCATCCGCTTTCAAAGGTCACGTGCAACAAGTGCCAACAGAAGGGCCACTATGCCAACAAATGCTTCAATCAGAGGCGTCTCCCTCCTCCTCCTCCTGTGAGATCGGCAAGTACAGCTGTGGTCAAGCATAACCCCAAGTCCGCCAAGGTCAACTTGCTGAATGCAGCTCAGGCAAAGGACTCGCCAGATGTGATTATGGGTAACCTTCCTGTTAATGACATTCCCGCAAGAGTTCTTTTTGACACTGGTGCATCTTTATCATTTTTATCAAAGCCTTTTGCATCCATGCATGTTGTGCATACTATTGATTTGCCTAAGCCGATAGCGGTTTCTTCTCCGGGTTTGTTCATGAACACCAAAATGTTGGCTCCGGATGTTACTATCACGTTGGGCGATTACAAGTTTTTTTCTTCTCCAATGGTTCTTGGCAACTCGGATATTGATCTTATTCTCGTGATGGATTGGCTTTCTAAGCACAAGGCGCATCTTGATTGTGCAGCCAGGCAGATTCAATTGACTCATTCGCCTGAGGATGTGATTGTCTTCGCCGCTCGTGATGATACCATCCGTCTGTTTTCTCTCAATGAGAAGGGTGAACTGGATGCCATCTCGCAAATTCCAGTCGTTTGCGAATATCAAGACGTCTTTCCAGAAGAGCTTCCAGGAATGCCTCCGCACCGGCCAGTTGAATTCGTCATCGATCTTGAGCCTGGCACGGAACCAGTGTGCAAGCGTCCTTACAAGCTCGGACCTGAAGAGTTGAAGGAGCTAAAGAAGCAACTCGATATTCAAGAGAGAATGGGTCTCAACCGACCTAGTTCTTCTCCGTGGGGTTGTGGTGTTCTTTTTGTGAAGAAGAAGGATGGAACGGACCGACTTTGTGTCGATTACCGTCCATTGAACAAGAAGACTATCAAGAACAAATACCCACTTCCCAACATCAACGAGCTGTTCGAACAACTCAAAGGTGCCCAAGTATTCTCCAAGCTTGATCTCCGTATGGGTTATCATCAAATTCGAATCCGTGAGCAAGATATTCCCAAGACGGCTTTCAGGACAAGCTATGGTTCATATGAATACACTGTCATGTCTTTTGGCCTCGTCAACGCTCCTCCGACTTTCTCTCGCATGATGAACTTCATCTTCAATGCCTACACCAATGACTTTGTTTTGGTCTATCTCGACGACATTCTAGTCTTTTCGAAGAACAAGGAAGATCATGCCAAGCACTTGCGTTTGTTACTCGATAAGCTCAGGGCACACCAGTTCTACGCCAAGTTCTCCAAGTGCGAATTTTGGCTCGATGAGGTTCTTTATCTTGGTCATATCATCTCTGCCAAGGGCATTGCGGTGAATCCTGAGAAGGTGTCTGCAATTGTGAATTGGGAACCACCTCAGAACGTGAAGCAACTCCGTAGCTTCCTCCGTCTTGCAAGCTACTGCCGAAGATTCATTGAAAACTTTTCTAAGATCGCGAAGCCTCTCTCAAATGTTCTCCAGAAGCACGTCAAGTACGTTTGGTCTCCGGAATGTGACATTGCTTTCAACACTTTGAAAGAGAAATTGGTCACTGCTCCAGTTCTGACTCCTCCTGATGATTCCAAACCATACGAGGTCTTTTGCGATGCCTCTCTCCAAGGTCTCGGTGCAGTGTTGATGCAAGAGAAGAAAGTTGTGGCTTATACCTCTCGCCAGTTGAAGCCCAACGAGAAGAACTACCCCACTCATGACCTCAAGTTGGCGGCAGTTGTGCATGCTCTTTTGACTTGGAGACATCTTTTATTGGGAAGAAAAGTGGACATTTTCACTTACCACAAGAGTCTCAAGTACATCTTCACTCAGCCTAATCTCAACCTCAGACAGACTCGATGGGTCGAAATGATTCAAGAGTATAATCCGAGTATCGAGTATACTCCAGGCAAGGCCAATGTGATTGTTGATGCTTTGAGCAGGAAGGCTTATTGCAATAGTCTGATTCTCAAGCCTTATCAACCTGAGCTTTGTGAAGCTTTCCACAAACTTAATCTGCAAGTTGTTCCTCAAGGTTTCCTCTCCAACCTTCAAGTCTCTCCTACCTTGGAAGACCAGATTTGCCAAGCTCAGCTTCTTGGTGCTATGGTGAAAAAGGTGAAGATTGGGATTGCCAAGAGTCAACCCAAGTACAAGTGCTACCGCCTTGATGAAAAGGATACTCTCTTCTTCGATGATCGTATTGTTGTGCCTAAAGGTGACCTTTGTAAAGTGATCATGAACGAGGCTCACAATTCTCTCCTCTCCATCCACCCTGGGAGCACGAAGATGTATCAGGACCTCAAGCATGCTTATTGGTGGACTCGAATGAAGCGCGAGATTGCTCAGTTCGTTAATGAATGTGATGTCTGCAGAAGAGTGAAGGCAGAACACCAAAGGCCATCTGGTTTCCTCCAACCTCTTGCCATTCCAGAATGAAGTTTGACCACATTGAGATGGACTTCGTGACTGGGTTTCCAAAGTCCAAACGTGGCAATGATGCTATATTCGTTGTCATCGACAAACTCACTAAAGTGGCTCACTTTCTGCCTATCAAAGAGTCTATCACTGCAGCTCAATTGGCGGAGCTCTATACCTCTCGAATTGTCTCTCTACATGGTATTCCACAAGTGATCTCTTCAGACCGTGGCAGCATCTTTACCTCCAAGTTTTGGGATTCTTTTCAGAAGGCCATGGGCACCAACATCCGCTTCAGCACAGCTTTCCATCCTCAAACTAGCGGTCAAGTCGAGCGTGTCAACCAGATTCTTGAAGATATGCTCAGGGCTTGTGTGATCTCCTTCGGCATGAAGTGGGAGGATTGTCTTCCATATGCTGAATTCTCCTACAACAACAGTTTTCAAGCAAGTTCGGGCAAGGCCCCATTTGAAATTCTGTAGGGCAGGAAGTGCCGTACCCCTCTCAACTGGTCTGAAACCGGTGAACGTCAACTTTTGGGAAATGACTTAATCACAGAGGCAGAGGAAATGTGCAAAGTCATTCGAGATAACCTCAAAGCAGCCCAATCCCGCCAGAAGAGCTACTATGATAGTAAGCACCATGATTTGGCTTTCGAGATCGAAGATCATGTTTACCTCCGCGTCTCTCCTATGAAAGGTACTCGTCGCTTCGGTATCAAAGGGAAGCTTGCCCCTAGATACGTGGGACCTTTCAAGATCGTCAACAAGAGAGGCGATCTCGCCTATCAACTCGAGCTTCCTTCAAACTTTGCAAATGTGCATGACGTGTTCCATGTCTCTCAGCTCCGCAAGTGCTTCAGGACTCCTGACCGCACCGTCAACTTCGAAGACATTGAGCTCCAAGAAGATCTCTCTTATCATGAACACCCCATTGCTATTCTTGAAGAGACTGAACGCAAAATTCGCAACAAGTCAATCAAATTCCTCAAAGTCAAGTGGTCACACCATTCCGACCGTGAAGCCACCTGGGAACACGAGGATCACCTCCGTTCTGAGTACCCGGTGTTCTTTCAGTCCTAGATCTCGGGATGAGATCCTTTCGTAGTGGTGGAGTGTTGTAACACCCCGGATATGATTTACCCAATATGTAATCCAACTCTTGCCGTTTCCGGCCTTAAGTTATTTTATTTTCTCGGGTTCGGTTTTTTGTCTCCGTGTGCTGTTATCGTTGTCATGCATCTCATATCGTGTCATCATGTGCATTGCATTTGCATACGTGTTCGTCTCATGCATTCGAGCATTTTCCCCGTTGTCCGTTTCGCATTCCGGCGCTCCGTTCTCCTCCGGTGGTCATTTCTACCTTTCTTTCGTGTGTGGGGATTAAAAATTTCCAGATTGGACCGAGACTTGCCAAGCGGCCTTGGTTTACCACCGTTAGACCGCCTGTCAAGTTTCGTACCATTTGGACTTCGTTTGATGCTCCAACGGTTAACCGAGGGACCGTGAAGGCCTCGTGTGTGTTGCAGATCAACACCCCTCCATTTTGACCCAAAACCCACCAAACCCTCTCCATCAGCTAGAGCGTTCGATCACGATCACGTGGCCGAAAACCGCACCTCATTTGGACTCTCCTAGCTCCTCCTATGCCTATATAAAGACCCATCCGAAATTCTTGTTCTCCTCCCCCCCCGAAACCCTAGTCTACGTCTTCCTCCGCGCGCCGGACAACGTCCGCCGGCGCCGGAAATGTCCGACCCAGCCGCCGCCGCCACGTGGCGCTCACCGATTCGCCGCTGCCACTGCGCCCACTTCGCCCGCCGCCGGCCCGGGGCAGCCCAGGCGGGGCCCTCCAAGCCCATCGGCCGTGCCGCCCGCAAGCCGCCTCTCGCCTGCCTCCGCCCAGCGCCACCCCGCTCTCCCCGCCGCCTCGCCGGTGCTAGCCACCGCGCCGCCCGTCCGGCGCCACCGCACCTCTCCACCGGCGCCGCCCCGCGCTGCTCGCCGCCTCGACCTCGCCTCCCCTCGCCCGGATCCGGCCCCGGCGAGCTCCTCCGGCCGCTAGACGCTCCGGCCACCGTGCCCCCGTCGCCGGTGAACAGTACTCCGGTGATCTCCTAGAAGTCCGCACCGGCCGATCCGGATCCAGATCCAATCTGGAACCCTAACTTCTCGGGTTGACTTTTCCCCCTCCTAGTTATTCTTTTTTGCATTCTTGTTCATGCCGTAACTCCGCATTTGTAGCTCCGTTTTGGGCGTTTAGCATATCAAAATGTTTGTCTCAGAGAGTATATCATTTCATCTCATTGCATCATTTTCATTTGAGTTCATCTTGATGCCGGAAATGCTGTTGGAAGAATGCTATTTGAGATAATTGTCAGATTTGCTGCTCCAATTAGATATTTGTCATTTTTGCCATGATTATTGTGTGCATGATATGCCCCTGAGCTCTACATGAGTTTTGTTATATGTTTTGCCATCTATCCAGAGGTGCAACCCATGTATTTTTGTGATGTGTGTGGTGACTAGCACAAGCTTGCAAAGTGGTGCATTCGTTAATGCTGATTTCAGGGACTTAGCAATTCCACTAAGTCCTTGATCTGTTTATCTCAATATGCCATATGTTCATGTTGTTTCCTAGTGATCCGAGCCTCTTTTGAGGATGATCAGTAAGGATGATTTGTTAATCTTGTAGTGCTCTATCCATTCATGTCTTTGTTTGCAATTATGGTGCACCCTAGCTTGAGTCAACCGAGCTCTACTTTTGCTATTTCGTGAATCTGGGCAGACTGTCTACTTGTTAGCGATTTCGCCGAGGATGTTGTAGTTGATCCGTGCATGCTATGTTATTGTTCTTACAATGTCTAGCTTGTATAATGTGTATTCTTGATGGGTGTATGTTTAGATTGTCATGACTTTCTCTGTAGTGAGTGCATCGAGCTTGTAAACATGCCTACTTGATATCTGATTTTGCATGCTCCAGTTTTCACTAAGTCTGAGATCTGATTATGTTTTTGACATGTTCACATGCTTGCAAATGTATTTTCTGATCCCTTTTGGCTCAAGGTCACTAAGGGACTTTTGTTAAGCTCTTTGAGTAGCTCCATGCCATGCTTTACTTTGTCATGTTCAGGACCTGTAGCATATAGTTTTCATGCTCCAAAGTGTGCTACCTGATCTGAAATTCCAGACAAGTGTTAACTTCACTAAGTCTGAAATCTGTTTACCAAATGCATTTTTGCCATGCTTGTTTGAACCTATTAATGGATGAATTGGCCGTAGCTCAGTGTTCATCTTTTGTTAAGCATCATGAATGGATCCCTGCCATGTATTTTTTTTGTCATATTTGGGTGCTATAGCATGTTCATCTTGTTGCATTTAGATGGCTACTTGCTGTATATCGCAGACCGGTGCCATATTTGAATTGCTCGCCATTTCCAAACCGTGACTCCGATTCCGGCGTTCTTTATATCGTTTTCAAGCGATTTCACCTCACCTTTCCAGTGGCACACTTGGATTTCCAAGTTGAGGTCAGGTTCATTCATTCCTTGTCAAATCTTGCATATGCATCACATATCGCATCCCGCAAAGCATACCATGTTTGCATCATGTTGTTTGAGCTTTGCACATGGTTGATTGTGTTCCGTTTGCTTGTTTGTCTTGTTTGGGTAGAGCCGGGAGACGAGTTCACTAACAAGGAGCCCGTTGAGTTTGCTTTCGAGGATCCAGTCAACTCTGACAACTTTACAGGCAAGATGATCATACGCTCGAAAATCACTTCTATCTTTGCTTTGCTAGATGCTCGCTCTTTCGCTATGCCTATGCTACGATGCCTACCACTTGCTTATCATGCCTCCCTATTTGCCATGTCAAACCTCTAACCACCATGTCCTAGCAAACTGTTGATTGGCTGTGTTACCGCTTTGCTCAGCCCCTCTTATAGCGTTGCTAGTTGCAGGTGAATATTGGAGACCGTTCCTTGTTGGAACATTATTTACTTGTTGGGATATCATTATATTATCTTGTTATCTTAATTCATCTATATACTTGGTTAAGGGTGGAAGGCTCGGCCTCTCGCCTAGTGTTTTGTTCCACTCTTGCCGCCCTAGTTTCCGTCATATCGGTGTTATGTTCCCGGATTTTGCGTTGCTTACGCGGTTGGGTGATAATGGGAACCCCTTGATAGATCGCCTTGATTTAAGCTTTTCCAGCAATGCCCAACCTTGGTTTTACCATTTGCCACCTAGGCTCTTTTTCCCTTGGGTTTCTGGAGCCCAAGGGTCATCTTATTTAAACCCCCCCGGGCCAGTGCTCCTCTGAGTGTTGGTCCAACTGAGCGATGTCCGGGGCTACCAGGGGCAACTCTGGGCTGGCCTACCCAACGTCTTTCTCATCCGGTGTGCCCTGAGAACGAGATATGTGCAGCTCCTATCGGGATTTGTCGGCACATCTGGGTGGTGTTGCTGGATTTGTTTTAACTTGTCAAAGTGTCTTGTAGAACCGGGATACCGAGTCTGATCGGAATATCTTGGGAGAAGGTCTATCCTTCGTTGACCGTGAGAGCTTGTCATGGGCTAAGTTGGGACTCCCCTACAGGGATTTCAACTTTTGAAAGCCATGCCCGCGGTTGTGGGTAGATGGGAATTTGTTAATGTCCGATTGTAGATAACTTGAACCTTAACTTAATTAAACTGAATCAGCTGTGTGAGTTACCATGAGGGTCTCTTCTCGGCGGAGTCCGAGAAGTGAACACGGTGTTGGAGTAATGCTTGCCGCAGGTTATTCTCTAGTTATTCATTCGTGCTTTGCTTTCTCTTCTCGCTCTCTCTTGCGAACAGGATAGCCACCATATATGCTAGTCGCTTGCTGCAGCTCCACATATTTTACCTTGCCTTACCTATAAGCTTAAATAGTCTTGATCGCGAGGGTGCGAGATTGCTGAGTCCCTGTGGCTCACAGAATACTTCCAAAACAGATGCTGGGCCTGATGACTCTGTTCCAGATGACGCGCTTGAGCTCAAGTGGGAGTTCGACGAGGACTCACGCCGTTACTATGTGTCTTTCCGTGATGATCAGTAGTGGTGCCCAGTTGGGGCGATCGGGACCGTGTCGCATGTTGGGTTTATCTTTTATTTTGGCGCCGTATTCGGGCCATGAGTGTTTGGTTGATGTAATGCTATTTATGTACTTTGATTGACGTGGCGAGTGTAAGCCATCTATGTATCTCCCCTTTTATTATCTATATTACATGGGATGTTGTGAAGATTGCCTAACTTGCGACATTGCTTTCAATGCGGTTATGCCTCTAAGTCGTGCCTCGACACGTGGGAGATATAGCCGCATCGAGGGCATTACAGTGGCAGAGCTTCGCCTTGTCCTCCTGAAGTTGCAAGATTTCGCCGGTTGCCTTCTTCTCCAAGGCAATGCTCTTCTTCGGCAGTATCACCAAGTCGGCGGTCAACTCCTCCTGCTGATTGAGCTCAGCGGGCATGTCGTCGAGGCTCTCCTTCAGCAGCTCCACCAAGCCATGGATGAACTCCTTCTGCTTATTGAGGTGCTTATTGAGATGATCGAGCATGCCGTCGAGGGTAACGACTCTAGCGCCGCATGATCGCCTCCGCGTCTAGGGCACTCCTAGGAGCCATCGCCTGCCCGTGAGAAATATTTCGAGGTCTCTGCGTGGCGGCGAGCCCTCTTTTTTTCTGCAGCCTTGGTTGCCACTCCCTTGTTACGAGTAGTTCTCTACCTAGAGCTCTGCACACCATCCATGGCAAGGACAGACGAAGAAGGAGGACTTATGAGGAGGAAGGTTAGGTAGTTCCCCTTTTTATAACCTAAGTACTAGCACTATTACTAAAACATGCCTAGTGGGAACACGTTCAGGTTTGGTACGTACTGGTAAGTGTGAGCAGGCTTGAGCTTAATTGTAGCACTAGTACTTTCGAATGTGATGGGAACAAGGTAAAGATTAATTGATGGTTTTTGGGGGCACACCGGATGAGCACTCCGTACAACTAAAACCAACCCTCGAGTTTCCCCGAGGTGGCGCTGCAAAGGACTCTAGTTCGGACCAACACTCAGAGGAGCACTGGCCCCGGGGGGGGGGGGTTAAAATAAAGATGACCCTTGAGTCTGTAGAACCCAAGGGAAGGTATATGGTGGTAGGTAGGCGAATGGTAAAACCAAGGTTGGGCCTTGCTGGAGGAGTTTTATTCAAAGCGAACTATCAAGGTGCTCCCATAACACCCAACCGCGTACGGAATACAAAATCAAGGAACATAACACCAGTATGACGGAAACTAGGGCAGCAGGAGTGGAACAAAACACCAGGCATAAGGCCGAGCCTTCCACCCTTTACCTAGTATATAGATGCATTAAAGTAAATAAGAGATACTAATGATATCCCAACAATAACCATGTTCCAACATGGATCAAACTTCATCTTCACCTGCAACTAGCAATGCTATAAGAGGGGCTGAGCAAAGCGATAACATAGCCAAACAACGGTTTTCTAGGAAAGGTGGGTTAGAGGCTTGACATGGAATTATGGGAGGCATGATATAGCAAGTGGTAGGTATCGCGGCATGGCAATAGAGTGAACAACTAGCAAGCAAAGATAGAAGTAATTTTGAGGGTATGGTCATCTTGCCTGCAAAGTTCTTAGAGTTGACGAAATCTTGATCCTCGTTAGTGTACTCAACAGGTTCCTCGATCACGTACTCGTCTCCCGGCTCTAGCAAAAGCAAGAAGACAAGCAAAGGACCAACAATCAATCACGGTGCAATGCACAATCAACATGATGCAAAACATGGCATGATATGCGAGATGTGATATGCAATGCATATGCATGCTCCGGAAGGAAAAGATTGATAAAGGCATCAACTTGGTAAACCAAGTGTGCCGCTAGAAAGATGAGCTGATTTCGGTCGAAATCGATATAAAGATCACCGAAAACGGAGGCACGGTTTGCAAATGGCAAGCAAAACAAGAATGGCACGATTCTGCGATTAACAGCACGATGCCATCTAGAATGCAACAAGAAACTAAGCTACTGCACCCCAACATAGAAACAAAGCATACTTCAGTGATCTACTAAAGATGCTTGACAAAACATGAACACAGAGCTACGGCTAAATCAAACAAGAGAAGGTTCAAACAAGCATGGCAAAAGTGCAAAAGATATCAGCTACACAGACTAGTGAAAATACTAACATCCCAGAAATAACATCAGGAAGCCATGTTTAGAGCAAGCAAACAATATGCTACAGGAACATATCATAGCAAACAAAGGCATGGCATGATTCTACTAAAAGCATAGAACAAAAGTCCCTTAGTGATCATGAGCCAAAAAGGCACAGAAGATATGATGGCACCCATGTAAACATAGCAAGTTTTATTAACAGTTTTCAGACTTAGCAGAAAACTGAGCATGGCATAAACAACATTATGAAGGCATCTTTCCCAGCTCAAATCACTCATCACAAGGACTTGCATGACAAGATAAGCATACTAACAACAAGAAGACATGTTCAAGAAGCTAACCATGGCAAGAGCAAGTTCATATCATGCATGGATCACTAACAACAACCACGGCAAAATTGATTAACATGTAAACAATCTGCCAGGAACATTTTATAGCAAAAGTAGAGCAAGATTAAGACATGCTAGGGCACTCTATAATTGCAAACATGGGCATTACTGGATAGATAATAACCATATGTCCAAAACATCCTTACTAAAGCAACTGAAAACAAGCATGGATCTCACTGTAGCATCATGTTTACATGGCATAAAAATAACAGCAGATAAATGACTTAGTAAAATCCTAAGTCCCTGAAATCAGCAATATCACGAAGGCTACTTTGCATGCTTGTGCTAGTCACCACATTGAACACCAAAATACATGGCAATCACCCCTGTAAAGATGGCAAGGCATAGATCAAAGCACATGTAGAGCTCATGCCCATATGAAGCACACATCAAATGTGACAAAAATGACAAATCAACATAATCTGCTAAGTAACATGAGTGAACATTTTATAGCACCCTTGCATCAATGATTTGGGCATCAAGATGGACTCAAACAAGCATGCCACAATGGAATGAAATGAATAGCATCTCCCAATGAACATTTTCATATATAATATGCATGAAACGGAGCTACGGTCATGGAGTTATGGCATGATAAACAGGGGCATACAATTTAACACAGAAAAAGACAGCCAAAAATTCAACCTCCAAGTGGATCTAGGGTTTGACCCCGGGCACGGAAGCCAAGGCGGATCTGGATCTCGCCGGAGATGCGGCTCACCGGAGAAGGAGGAAGGTGGCCGGAGGAGGAGAAGACGGGCGACGGCGCTCCGGGCGAGGAGGCGAGGCGCGGACGGTGAGGCGGTGGAGGCGAGGTCGCCGGAGCGGGTAGGGGCGGCGAGGCGTGCGGAAGAGTGGGGCAGAGCCGGCGATGGGCTGTGCGGCTGCGCGGCGGCCGAAGCGGAGCGAGGCGGCGACGGGTGCGGTCGGCGGCGTCAGAGACGGGCGACGGGCGAGCGGTTCGAGGAGACAAGCGGCGTGCGGGTTCGGAGGGCCAGACACGGGCTCTCCAGGCTGCGGCGGGTGGCGGCGGCGCTTGACACGTGGTGGCACGCCAGTGGTGCGGGCGCGGTGGTGCGGGCGTGTCCGGCGGGTGCTCTGGCGAAGCCGCGGCCCCCTCTGTTTCCTTCTCCCTCTTCCCCCACCTGACTAGCGGGGCCTGCTAGTCAGCCACTCAGTACATGCGCGAAGCGGTACGAGTGGTGGTGCCCGTGGGCTTTACGCCTTTGACGTCACCACCCAGTCTATTTCTTTAATTCTAATTCATTTGAATTTATAGAACACTTCAAATAGTTATAACTTTTCAACCATAAGTCCAAATGAATTGATTCTTTTTGCACTGTGTTCTTTGATAAGAAATCTAGCAGCTCACCAAAGATGAGATTTTTCTGAGCTGTCTAGAATTTCTGGTGATTTTCAGAAGTGTTCTTGATATTTTTTTGTGTTTAAAACTATTTTCAGAAGGTCAAGCTTGTCTTGAGGATCACCAGGAGGCTTGCAAACCTCATCTGCACTAAGGCAAGCCACATCAACATTTTCATGGTGCTATTTCAATATTTGTGATTTTCTTACTTGAATGAAATGATTAATCCATGCATTTAAATGATTATGGAGTTATTTATATTATGTTAAATATTGGTTAGTTGTCATGCTTAATTTACAGAATGGGTGAAACTAGTTTAGTGGATAAAGCAAGATAAGATTTATTTGAGGTGATGTTAGAAATAATTTTGTTATGCATGTTAGCAATTATTTAAAGCTATGTTTTTGCCCTCTTAGATTGATAAAAATTTGTTACAAAATGTTCTGTTAAATACTTGTTTAATCATACTACTTGTCTTACAGAATGTTTGAACCCAACTTAGTGATAAAGAAAGTAAGAGTTGTTGATAGTGAAATCTTTTTGACAAGCATATGAGAAATTTATCGGAGTTACTTTCTTGCGTAAGAAATCAATAAAACTTGTTGCAAAATATTTTCGTTAAGTCGTGAGTTATTTGAGCAAGTAGAGTAATTTGAGTTGTTGGCGTTATGCTTGGTGTGTATAAGGATGACATCGGTCATTTTTATCAATATATGATGCATTTGTTGTTTTGCATTTCATGGCATGCTATGACACCGATCATTTTTAGTTTAAAGTTAAACCTGAATATAACTCAACTTGAATATATTGTTGACTAGGTCATGGTGCCGCCGAATCGAGTTTCTTTCCAGTGCAACCACATTTGCCTTTGTGGGAAGGCCTTGATTCGGTCCATTGACACGGCCTCTGGTCGGTGCCTCCATCTTGGGAAGGTTATGTCGTGCTTGCCCTGGCCCGTTAAGCAGACATAATCTTGTGTGCTCGTTGATGAGATTATGGTACCGAGTCCCCGAGTGGGAGTGTTTTGACCACGATGGTGGTCGGGGTGTCTTTGGTAGACACGGGGCCACCCAGGACCAGCCCGTTGGGGATTTGGGTCGGAGTGGCCGGGAGAGTGCTGTGGAAATGGAGGGGTTTTGACGGAATGCCGTTGGTCCACCCGAATGGGAGTGCGAGTCCATGGGTTCCATGGTGTGGGTACAATGTGCTACCTCTGCAGAGTGTGTAATCTATCGATAGTCGAGTCCACGGTTACGGACACCTCGTAGTAGGTCCCACCATGAGTCAACGTTTAATAAAAATTGCACACTAGGCCATCGAGGCATTTGGGACCAAATGATGGTCGTGGTTGTGATCGTCGTAAGGATCACCAGTTATTCTTGAGAAAGACCACTTTGGTGGTGTATTTGTTATCTGACCACTTTGGTGGTGTGTTTGTGATCTAGAGATGATCACAGTTGGTAAGCTGTCCCGAGGGACGTTCGAGCATGATCACGGCATGTTGACATATAGTGTTGCATTTTTAGTAATTGGTTAAATATCATGATATTGTTTGCCATTATTATTATGCTTGTTGTGAGCTTGCAAGTACATTCAATGTACTGACCTGGCGTGTCATGCCAGATTTCAGGAAAGTATCGTTCGACAGGAGCGCCGTTTGAGTCTAGATCGTGTCCACATCGGTGTCCCTGTGATATGGAGCTTTCGCCATGATGTTATCCCGCTTCCACGTAGTTGTTCGGATCAAGGCCCCTTTATGTTCACTAAATAATGTACATCTTGTTCAGCCGCACCGAGTGTGCCGCTTGGCCTCGACAGCTGTTGTAATGTAACTCTGTTTCGCTAGCATCAACAAAGCGGTTGTTATTCTGTACCAAGATGTTGTGTGTTGCCAGAAGACATGGTCTCTAGGCTGGCAATGCATGGTAAACCGGTCGCTCTGAGCCGGGGTGCCACACACGCGTAGAGGAGTATGAGGGTTCGCTGTGGTGTGACCATCAGCTATACGCCAAATTTTTACCGACTAGAAAAGCTTCAAGTACATTTTCACTCAGCCATATTTAAATCTCCGTCAGCGAAGATGGTTAGAGTTGGTCAAGGATTATGACCTTGGAATAAATTACCATCCAGGCAAGGACAACGTCGTTGCTGATGCGCTCAGTCGAAAGCCCGTCAGCTTAAATGTCATGTTAAAATCATTGCCCACGAAACTCCAAGAGGAGATCGCTCAACTCAACTTGGTCATCATAGAGGCTGACCTCGCTAATATTTTGGAAGTTACCCCCACACTTGAGATGGAGATCTGCAAGGCACAGCCAGCTGACACCAACCTACAAAGACGTGCCAAGGGCCAGATGGCAAAGCAGGCCTCCGACTTCTCCAAGGACGAATTTGGTACCCTCCGATTCCGTGGACGCATTTGTGTGCCAAATCAACCGGACTTGAAGAAGAAAATCCTGTCAGAAGCCCACGAATCTGCATATTCCATTCACCCGGGAGGTACGAAAATGTATGAGGGCCTTAGACAAATATTCTGGTGGGATAGAATGAAGAAAGACATTGCCTATTTTGTAGCTTGTTGTGACATATGCAACAAGGTGAAAGCAGACCATTAGAAGCCAGCCGAACTTCTCCAACCGCTGCCAGTTTCACAGTGGAAATGGGATGACGTTTGCATGGATTTCATCACAGGATTGCCTAGGACTCAGCGAGGCAAGGATGCAATCTGGGTTATAATAGACACCCTAACCAAGGTTGCTCATTTCATTCCGATCAGCACCAGATATAGAGCAAATGAACTTGCACAACTATATGTATCCAGGATCATTAGTCTGCATGGAGTACCCTGAACTATCACTTCCGATCGAGGTTCTTTGTTTAACTCTACTTTTTGGTCCCGTCTCCATCAAGCCTTGGGGACAACACTGAAATATAGTACTGCCTATCACCCTCAGACGGATGGACATACAGAGCGGGCAAACCAAATACTCGAAGATATGTTGAGAGCCTGTGTGCTAGCCAAAGGTGCTAAATGGGAAGACTGCTTGCCGTATGCCGAGTGCTCTTATAACAACAGTTTCCAGACCAGTCTAAAGATGTCACCATACAAAGCTCTGTATGGCCGTAAGTGCCGCACTCCTCTAAATTGGTCTCAGACTGGAGATAGTCGTATCTTCGGAACGGGTCTCATGCTGGAAGCTGAGAAACAAGTTAGGGAAATCCGAGACAGACTGCAATTGGCCAAATCTCGACAGAAGAGTTATTATGATGCCAAACATCGGCAGGTCAGTTTTGAACCCGGAGAACACGCATACCTCCAAGTCACTCCTATGAAAGGAGTCAAGAGATTTCAGACTCGTGGAAAGCTGGCACCCAGATTCATTGGTCCATTCCCGATTATGTCTCGAGTGGGAACAGTTGCATATCAACTGGAACTACCCCCGGAATTGGCAGACATACATAACGTGTTCCATGTTTCGCAATTGAGACGATGCATATCCCCGCCCGAGAAAAGAACTACAACGGCTGAGATAGAATTGGCAAAATATTTAACTTATGAAGAAAGACCATTCAAAATTTTGGATCAGATGAAAAGGGTCACTTGCAGTAAAGTCAGAAAATTTTACAAGGTTCAGTGGGAGCATCACACAGAGTCAGAAGCAACTTGGGAGGAGGAAGAATTCCTTAGAGATCAGTATCCAGAGTGGTTTTCCCAAGCAACCGAATCTCGAAGACGAGATTCATTCTAAGTGGGGGAGGTTTGTGACAGCCTGGGTTTTTCCCTTTCTTATTTGCTTGATTTTTCATTTGGATTTTTTTTTAAACATGGAGTTTCTGAATCTTTTCATATGGACTTAAACACTTGGGCATCCTTGGCTTTCACCCAAGTGCTTCACTTCCCTCCTAAATCATCATTTCACTTCTGACCCACCCAAAAATAATTTTTGGAATATTTTTCTTAAATGAAAAATATTCATTTTCTTTCCAAAAACCCTAAGCCAGATCTGTTTGCTTCAAAGCAACCCCAATTTTTATGGCTCAGAAAAATCTGAGATAATTCACAAATATTCTGTGAACCCTAGTGCACCTTCCTGAGCAAAAATATTTCATCACTTTTTCGAATATTTTAGCTACAGAAAATCTTTTCTATTCTGGAGAAAAATGGTGGTTTCTACAGTAACTACCATTTTACTTGCTCCATTTGACCTGAACTTTCTTGTGCATCTTTACCTTAGTAACTTATCAGTAGCCTCCAAAGCACAGCTTCAAACTCCAAGCCATTTGACCACAGTAACATCACCAAGTTACTGACCAGAAACTTACTTGGTGTGTGAAAACTTCTCTACTGCATCTGGATCCAAACAAATCATGGTAACACTCAAAACTAGCATGAACTACATGCCATACATTGAGTTTTTGCTTAGATCGACCTGATGTCATAGTTCACGTGGTGACCGCGTTCGTCCAGGCGTGCTGGCATGCAGCCGACGCGCTCTGCGATGCGCCCAAGCCTCTATTGCTCGCGTGCTCACTTCCCCGCCTGCCCAACCATGCCAACCCTCGCCACCATCATCGTCTCAACATTCTTAACTCCTCCCTAGCGCTCGCCGACGCCGGAGCTCGCCGCAGCGAGCACAGGCAAGGTCCGGCCAGCCCAACAGTGCGGAGCGCACTGTGCTCGTCGCCATCCTCTTGATCCTGTGCTCGTCTCCGCCCGCCCACAGTGGCCGCGTGACCTCCTTCGCCTTCTCCCCCTCTCACTGACGCCGCTCGTCGCCGGGCACCGTGGACAGGTGTCCACTGGCGGAGCCCGGAGCACCCTTGCCGCTCGCCTATAAATAGAGCCCTCCCCAGCCTCCTCGAGCACCATCCAGCACTCACACACACCCCACGATGGAGTACGAAGCCGGAGCCCGGCCGGGCAGGCCTCGGGCCGCCGTCCCCGAGCTCGAGCTCGCCGGCGATCCCCTCTGGTCGCCGCAGTAGCTCCAGCCCCTCCCAGGCCTGGGCGATCCCTCCAGGGCCTTCGCCTCTCTCCGGTGAGGCCGTCTCACCTGCTTGGAGCCCCTGGAGCGACCTCTGCTCACCGTCTTCCTCAACTTCGGCGACCTCCATGTTCTGCCTCCGCTTGCGAGGTTGATTCCAACGCCGTCCGACCGCCCCTAGCTATGCTACGGGTACGGGCAGGTGCGCCTCAACCCCCTCTTGCCATCCCTCCCTCTCGTTTGGGCCAAGGAGCCCTTGTCGCCGGCGAGAGCTCCGGAAAACCCGCGGCCCCCTTTGTTTCCTTCTCCCTCTTCCCCCACCTGACTAGCGGGGCCCGCTAGTCAGCCACTCAGTACGCGCGCGAAGCGGTATGAGTGGTGGCGCCCCTGGGCTTTACGCCTTCGACGTCACCCCCCAGTCTATTTCTTTTATTTAAATTCATTTGAATTTACAGAACACTTCAAACAATTATAACTTTTCAACCATAAGTCCAAATGAATTGATTCTTTTTGCATTGTGTTCTTTGATAAGAAATCTAGCATCTCAACAAAGATGAGATTTTTCTGAGCTGTCTAGAATTTCTGGTGATTTTCAGAAGTGTTCTTGTTATTTTTTTGTGTTTAAAACTATTTTTAGAAGGTGATGCTTCTCTTGAGGATCGCCAGGAGGCTTGTGAACCTCGTCTGCACTAAGGCAAGCCACAACAACATTTTCATGGTGCCATTTCAATATTTGTGATTTTCTTACTTGAATGAAATGATTAATCCATGCATTTAAATGATTATGGAGTTATTTATATTCTGTTAAATATTGGTTAGTTGTTATGCTTGATTTACAGAAGAGGTGAAACTAGTTTAGTGGATAAAGCAAGATAAGATTTATTTGAGGTGATGTTAGAAATAATTTTATTATGCATGTTAGCAATTATTTAAAGCTATGTTTTTGCCCTCTTAGATTGATAAAAATTTGTTAGAAAATGTTCTGTTAAATAGTTGTTTAATCATATTACTTGTCTTACAGAATGTTTGAACCCAACTTAGTGATAAAGAAAGTAAGAGTTGTTGATAGTGAAATCTTTTAGGCAAGCACATGAGAAATTTATCGCAGTTACTTTCTTGCGTAAGAAATCAATAAAACTTGTTGCAAAATATTTTGGTTAAGTTGTGAGTTATTTGAGCTAGTAGAGTAATTTGAGTTGTTGGCGTTATGCTTGGTGTGTATAAGGATGACATCGGTCATTTTTATCACTATATGATGCATGTGTTGTTTTGCATTTCATGGCATGCTATGACACCGGTCATTTTTAGTTTAAAGTTAAACCTGAATATAACTCAACTTGAATATACCGTTGACTGGGTCATGGTGCTGCTGAATCAAGTTTCTTTCCAGTGCAACCACATTTGCCTTTGTGGGAAGGCCTTGATTCGGTCCATTGACACGGCCTCTGGTCGGTGCCTCCATCTAGGGAAGGTTATGTCATGCTTGCCCTGGCCCGGTAAGCAGACATAGTCTTGTGTGCTCATTGTTGAGATTATGGTACCGCGTCCCCGAGTGGGAGTGTTTTGACCACGATGGTGGTCGGGGTGTCTTTGGTAGACACGGGGCCACCTAGGACCAGCCTGTTGGGGATTTGGGTCGCAGTGGCCGGGAGAGTGCTGTGGCAATGGAGGGGTTTTGACGGAATGCCATTGGTCCACCCGAATGGGAGTACGAGGCCGTGGGTTCCGTGGTGTGGGTACAGTGTGCTACCTCTGCAGACTGTGTAATCTATCGATAGCTGAGTCCATGGTTACGGACACCTCATAGTAGGTCCCACCATGAGTCAACATTTAATAAAAGTTGCACACTAAGCTTTGAACTTTTCATTATTGATGGATGGCAGAAAGGCCATCGAGGCATTTGGGACCAAATGATGGTCGTGGTTGTGATCGCCGTAAGTATCACGAGTTGTTCTTGAGAAAGACCACTTTGGTGGTGTGTTTGTGATCTGACCACTTTGGTGGTGTGTTTGTGATCTAGAGATGATCACGGTTGATAAGCTGTCCCGAGGGACGTTCGAGCATGATCACAGCATGTTGACATATAGTGTTGAATTTTTAATAATTTGTTAAATATCATGATATTGTTTGCCATTATGATTATGCTTGTTGTGATCTTGCAAGTACATTCAATGTACTAACCTGGCGTGTCATGCCAGATTTCAGGAAAGTATTGTTGGAGAGGAGCGCTGTCCGAGTCTAGATCGTGTCCACTTCGGTGTCCCTGTGATATGGAGCTTTCGCCACGATGTTATTCCGCTTCCATGTAGTTGTTCGGATCAAGGCCCCTTTATGTTCACTAAATAATGTACATCTTGTTCAGCCGCACCGAGTGTGCCGCTTGGCCTCGACAGCTGTTGTAATGTAACTCTGTTCCGCTAGCATCAACAAAGCGGTTGTTATTCTGTACCAAGATGTTGTGTGTTGCCAGAAGACATGGTCTCTAGGCTGGCAATGCATGGTAAACCGGTCGCTCTGAGCCGGGGTGCCACACACGCATAGAGGAGAATGAGGGTTCGCTGTGGTGTGAGGCCGCCATTGCCGCAGAATAACACGGGGTGTGGGTGAGTAGAGGGATGGCCTGGCCAGCGGTGGGAGTAGTAGGGGGCGGTGAGGCCTCCGCGGCATCGCAGCCGGCCACGGGAGGCAGGAGCACGAGGCACGACTGGTGCTGCTTTGGGCGGCAGGAGCAAGAAGACCAGATGTTGAAGAAGCAGTACGGTCATTGGATGGACATCGTACGGTCACTGGAGCTAGAATCATTCATATTGACTAAGTTGACAAAGACCTCCGTCCCCGTCAAATTAGTTGGCCCACAAGTCAGCCTCCCACTATTGTGGGTCCCAGCTAGCAGGGGGTATTCATTCTTTTGTGCGTAATAAGGAGGCACTTCCTTGCGTGCAAAGATATAGCTGGTGGGTCCGACCTGTCAGCGGTGGGAACATTTTTCGCGAAATACAGGGGCCCTTCTGGTGGGTCCCAGCTGTCAAGTGGAGGAATCATTATTATTTTGCGCGTAATAAGGAGGCATTTCCTTGCATGCGGCCATGGACCCAGGTGTCAGCCTCTCCACGCACAGTCTACTTTCGATGGTGTCGTTCGTTGACCACGTTGACCACTCCGCGCCGAGCGCATCCAAGGTGGTGGACGACGACGAGGCCTCGGACAGCAACGAGCCGGAGATGGGAAGACGCGGGAGTAGAGTTGCAGACGGAGAGGTGTACGGGGGTTAACTGGTTCTGGTGCGGTGTGGTTCGGCAGTCGGTGGGGAAGAACAAGAGGTGTGGAGGGGTGGAGGCGGGAGCAGGTGATCCCGGCGGCGCTGGAGGAAGAAGACGAGACATTGAAGATGGATGGCGATCGTTGGATGTAAATCCAATGGCTAACAATGTCAGAATCATTTGTTGACTAAGTTGACAACGACTTGCATTGGTTTCGACCTATAGGCCCACATTTCAGCCTCCGAAAATGTGGCACGTATTCAACCCATTTTTTCAGAATTTACAGTCTTTTTTTTGCGGGGTAGAATTTACAGTCCATTTGATCTTTTTTTGAATTACAGTCCATTAGCTGGGCCGGGTGAACAAATAATGTAGTGTCCATGCGGCCCATTTATGTTTTTCCTAAAAAATTACAGGCCATTTGCACTTTGTCGAAATACACGATTTTGCTGGGCTTATTATAATTATAATGTTGGGGTGGGCGCAACAATGTTATCGAAAAATAAACAGGGGCTGAGCATTTTTTTATATATATTTAAATAATAAGTGATTTATTATTATATTGGTCCTTAATCTTACCAAGGTTTTGTACACAATCACCAGGATTTTCATTAGCAAAAAAACATCCAGGATTTTATTGTTAAGAAATTATTTTTATAAGTTAATAAGATGTGGGATATTGTTTTCTTACATATGTAAGTATCTGTTAAATATATGATGACAATAACAATAATATATAATAATATATAAAATAATATATATATATATAATATAGTTAGAAGGGAAACATAAGTTGGACCAGGCATTCCTATTCTTATATAGAAAAATAGAACAAACCTTTGTGTTTTCTTCAAAAAAAATACATAAATTGGGCTGCCAATGTTTCAAGAAAAATAAAACCTCGGATGGGAGGTCCATAGGCCGGTCGATACATGAAGGCCCTCAAGAAAATACGAACAGGCCTATGGACCTCCCATCCAAGGTCGTGGGCTATGCATGTTAAAAAAGAAAGCCTAGACAGGGCAGCCCAAAACCCAACTAATAGTTGCTGCCCGAGTGATAATAAATGATACCTGCCAGCTCCCCGGCTTCGTTGTGAATTTATCTCCTATAGTAACTACGTTTAAGCACCTAAAAAAATATAACTATGTTGACAAAACCGTGGGCCCCAACGTTAGTATAGCATTAGGAGGAAGTATTTTTTCGATGAGGCACTTGCTTGTGTACGGCCATAGACCTGGTGGGTCCCGACTGTCCGCCTCTCCACGTACACTCCTCTCCAGATTCCTCTCGTTTGTTCAGCATATTCACAATGGCAGACCATGGTGTCGCGGCGAGCACACAAAGGCGTAGGAGTAGATCCGACCACCTGAGGAAGTGCCTTATTAGTAACGAAACGACTGAACTAGCCTAGTGGCCGAGTGACACTACCCGACAGCTGTTCCGCCCGGGTTCGATTCCACCTGTGTAGAGAAAATATCTCCAAATTTTTTGCCTCTGCCTTTATTGACATGTGGGTCCCAATTGTCATCTACGCACACCACGTCCAGCACTTGCCAAAACTTCGTCCCTCGTTTTCTCTGTTTTTCGCACACTCGACATTGTGTGGGCATCTTGAAAATAGCATATCTTTTTGACTGTGCATCATATGAAGATGTGCTATGCATGAATGTTGATCAGCATGATGTTAACTGGCTGGTAGTTCCAGTTTCGACCATGAATAAAACTTCCAGCATGATGTTAACACTGTTTGAAAAGGCCGTGTTAATATAAATGCTCTGCCTATGAAATTTGCAGTTTCTTATCTGAAACTAAACTTGGAGTTTCTTATCTGAAACTGAAACTTGCAGTTTCTTCTCTGAGAATCACCTGTCAGCGACCGAAAGGCAGGGGAACCTCTCCTATCCATCATCTCCATTCCAAAATCACTGTCTCGCCTCTCCCTCTTCTCCATTTCAAAACCACCCCCTCTCCTCTTCATCATCTCCATTCCAAAACCACCTTCTCGCCTCTCCCTCTTCTCTATTGCAAGCCACCGTCTCTCCTCCCATCTTCCAAAGCTAGCACCCGACCACTCAGAAGGACATCTATGGAGGGGATGCAGCAGTGAATCAGGCAGATCGCCAGTGGCGACCAGGCAAAGTTAGCCAGGTTGAAGGAGATCCTTACTTGGTTTGACAATGAGTGGGAGATTTCGAGGACGGTGAGGGCCATGTGGCAATGTATGCGAAAGAGCGAGACGACGGTGATGAGGGCGGCGGTGTACTCCTCGGCGGCAGTCGCGCCGCAGTCCTTCGAGTTCATCGAGTATCTCCTCTGGGCGATGGAGCAGATAGATTCGCCCGAGGCGAAAGTTAGGCGGAGGTGGTGGGCGTACTGGTCGAAGGTCAAGCACCCAGAGGATAATAAATCGATCGAGTACGGTGTGCCGTTCGTGAGGGTGCAAAGCCAGCCGGAGCCACATGAGTATTCGTCTCCCACCGCAAGAGGAGGCTAGATGGCGCGATGTCGCTTCCCCACCGTTCTCCACGGTTCCCTCGACGCTCGCCTCGTTTCAACCGCGTCGGTAGGTTTAAGGTAAGCTTCACACTAACCTAATCTTCCATCTGCTCATGCTTACAATCAGTGTGACAACTAATAAAAATCATGCTTACAATCAGTCTCCGAGTACTACGCCAATCACCCTAAAATAGCTCTGGACCTTTGGGTCAAAGTTGTGACACTGTGTACAAATAAAGAAAAATAGATTGGTGCTTCTTTCATTAAAGAGTACACCCCTAAAAAACTGCCAATATAAGCTACTAGTATTTTTTAAGTCTAAGCTACTAGTATTTGGTTAGAGGATTTGCTGCCGAGAAAGATCCATCCACAGTGAGCGCCACACATCCCACTGATGGTGGTGGATGCCAATGCTTAGATGGAGCAGGGTTCGTGTTGGTAATTTTTACTTGGCACCTCACACTCTGCATATATGCCGGTTCCATCCGTACATTTGTGCAGTTCCACCAAAATGCAGCTGAATAACCCTGTTTGCATAGATAATGAAAAGGCGTGATTACATTATAGTGACACTAGTTGATGAAACATACACTAATAAACAAAAGAAAATATTACATCATACTGGAAATCGACCCAAGTCTCCCCGATACACCTTCTGCCAGTGATGAACATCAGTGTACATCGGTAGTACAAGGAGGGGCCTTGAGACATTCAAATCTCTATTTTTGTGCAGATAGACTAAAATTAAGCACCCAGTTTGCAGAAACGCTTAAACATTCACAATGGGACTAGTTGATGAAACATACATTAACAAAGAGAAGAACTTTCTTTATCTACATTGTAAATGAAATGATAGAGAGGACACTCGCTCTATTTTAACTATATTATTAATTCATTTTATCAGTGATGCTAGGGTCGAGCAGGTGGCAAACGAGGTGTACCGTGCGTCGCAAGGAGGAAGGCTGGGGGTGCTTAGACTGGGATGCTGAAGCTAGCTCTTTCAGTCCCTATCTTCCCCCTGATGTTTCTGTGGTAGCATTTGGGTTGTAATCCAAACTTGGTCGAGCTGGTGCTGCGTCCCCCTACCTGCCTAGCTTATGTGGCGAACTTGTCTCCTGCTAGTACTCAGTCTGTTCTAGTAGTAGTTGCATAACTGCCTGTTTACACTGAGATGTTGTCAGATAATGGTTCTCTATGGTTGAGTTTCTTTAATGAAATCAGAGGGAACCCCCTCTTTCGATATATAAAAAAATAGTGGCACTAGCGGTACCAAAACATTGCCTCAAATTAATAGTTCCACTAGATTAAGGTGCAAAATAACAACATTACTGCTTTATCATGGCAGTGCCAAAACAGTAGCACAAGAGCAGGATCAACATGCAGGATCTTTGGCAAATGGTCAGACCAAAAAGGAACATACCTCGTGATGGGAACCATATCTGCAGTCAAGGCCATCGTAGAAGGGATGACACTAGTCACCAACATGGATGATTCAATTCATGAGACCTTTTGGTGCAGTTCACCTAAAATGAAGCAATGTCCCATGAGCTAGCAGCTTCTTTTTTTAAGAAAAGGGCTCCAGCCCTGGTTCCATTTCCATCAGAAAACGAAACCCATAGAGCTTCTTCTTCATTAGTTACAATAAAATTGAGCAACATCAAGGTTGGTCGTGAAGCTCCTGGAGAGTAGGCGGACCAGGATAGTTGCATCTCTAACGAAAAGAAGCAACTTATCTTAATGGGAAATTTAGCAGGACATGAAAAAAGTGCCATTGATTCATATTATTGGAGGCATTACATTGAAAACAACATTGGTTTAACATATCCTTACTTTTAACAGTGTGACTGCTACATTTTACCAGTGGCATTACATAAGAGTGGCTCAGGGCAACAAACATCAGAAGAGGATATCTTGGTTTGTCCCATTTTTGTTCGGTATATAGCAACCTTATACTGTGCGAGGCTAGTAAATCTAGTGCTGGACTTACTCTGTTGACTTGTTCCCCAGTCCCCACTTTCTTTCCTTTTTCAACCAATAGATCGGGTTTATATTGAGTTTGTACTGCTACTTTTCGCCCCCATTATTTCCTCTTTCGACCAAGTCCTAGATTCAGGTAACAAATCTTCCCCCACCCCCACCCCCTTTCATCCTTGTTTGACCCAAGTACTACTAGATTCGAGTGCATGAACAAGTTTTACCTCTTAACAGTAAAAAATTAGGTGGTTTTGAACAGCCGATCGATCCTATCTACACGAGGGGGGCTGAGAAATAGTAAAAGATACAAATGCAGCGACGTCAGGAGCTCGGGAAGTAGAGCAAGGCCGGTTCGAAGGAAGTTATAGCTGAGGGTCATCGGGATGTTGCTAGGTGGGCGGCGGAAGGCCGGATCTGCCCACACTACGGCAGCGAGGAAGAAGGGGTGGGACGCCCTCCCTCGCCAGCGATGCTTGGGAGAGAACGGCAAGGCACGCTGATCAGGACGTGCCGGCAGTGGGTAAGAGCCGTCACCGAGGACGACCGCATGAACTTTGCACCTTCTCACCTTCCCTGGCAGAGAGGATCCGGCTGGATCTATGACCAGTGGTGAGTAGAGAGAGAGAGAGTGTGGCCACCGCTGTCGTGTTTAGATCTGGAGAGGACGAGACAGTGTGAAGAGAGCAACACTAGCAAGCAAGCACGGAGGCTCCTGCCTATATAGTGGAGTACTAGTTTTCTTTTGTCTATCGGTCGGAGCCGGCTTGACCTCGGCAATGACTGTCGAGAAGTCTTCATGCACATGCCCCGAAGGCGCAGTTGTCATCATTTTGATCTGAAGCACGGGATTATAACATATAACACGAAAAATGACACATGACAAGAAATCATAACCTCACTGCCCAAAGGAGACAAGATGAATCCCGACGGACAAACTAGACGAGGATCAAAGCTCAAATTAAAGATAAACTCATAGAAAAGGGGTCCGTCGATAGATGTCCTAATTAACATAGCCGGCTTGACCTAGATGGCAGCCGAGTAGTCTTCGTGCATGTGCCCCCGATGACTAGCCCAACTCAGTTGTCGCTGTTTAACCCTCGCAGTGATTCGAATCACATGACACCTAATTTTGCGAGATGACAAGAAACCTTTTTTTAGATTTCTCACTAGAACTACAGCCATGTACAACACAGCCTGCATGATATGTAGACGATAGCCAATCCAATAGTGTCGGCTGGAGTCTGGTCACATGCATGGACGAACTGATCTTTCGTGTCTTGCAGGGATCGTCTAGGTACCAACGTATGTACTACTTCTATTAACTCACACGACTTGCAGGGCCGGGGAGTGTTCCTATGGTCGGTTCTCAATTGCGGTCCCACATGTGTGTGCAAACGCAATATGACACGCGTTCCATTCGGAGAGCGGCGTGCCAGACCGACCGACCGTCTGGGGTGCGACGCGAACGCGACGGGTGTGTTGTATACTCCGTACATGTGTGCCGCCATTTTCTTGAGGCTTTGTTCCATGGCGCAATCCATGGATACAAAATTAGTATACTGTACTATTTAAAAGTCGAGGCTGGGGCTTTTCCCGCATAGTAGGCGGGGCAGTTCCGCCTAGTCGGTTCGAGAGAGACGCGAGAAGATGAGGGAGTAGGCTGCTGCAAACGTGGGGATGTGTGATTTGACAGTGAGTTACTGCTGGACAGGTGGGGCTTGGTGATTTGACTTGCCATTATCATTTTAACTGCGGCGCTACGACCGGCTTGAGTCTCCCGATTCCTGACCACCTCCATACAGGTGCCTCTCCCGATGCTCCACATGTAGAGGCTGGCTCTTGCTTGAGAGCCCACTCCTCCACTTTTTCCTTGCCTCTTTCCCCCACATGTGCAAAAATGCCATGTAAAGCGGGCTTATAGCCCACTATTGTACTTGATCCTACAGGTGCTAAGCCTGCCACATAGGCATAAAGTCTGATGTGGCAAGTTAATTAAGAAGAGATAGACTAGTTTGGTGACCCCAGGAAGAAATGGTGATAAACGCGTGTACCTAGATGAAGCAAACTTAGCAACATAAGACTAAGCACCTATGCATTGGGGACTTGAGAGGGTGCTTGGATACGTTTTAGTCTCATGACTAAAAGTAGTGGGACTAAAACTTGCTAGCCTCATCCATGCTTGGATCCAAGGACTAAAGAGGCTAAAATCATCCAATCCATTTGTTATCTACATTTTAGTAGGGGTACCCCTGACTAAAACATTTTAGTCTCGTCTGTGTTATTATCCTCCAAACCATCCAATCCAGAACTCGTCTGTGTTAAAGGAGAGGAGTTAAATGAGGAGAGAGAGGACTAATCTACATTTTAGTAGGGGTACCCCTGACTAAAACATTTTAGTCTCAAGACTAGTTCTAGCCCCTTTTTAGTTAGGGGTGCTTGGAACTTTAGCCTCTTAAAGAGACTACTTTTAGTCAGACTAAAATAAGTCCCTTGGATCCAAGCACCCTCTGAGTTGCTAAGCCATTTAATGCCCATAGCACCTCATCTAAGCACCATTTCATTGGAAGAGCTCACTCCTCGGCAAATGCAATAAATACTATGAAGGAAGAGATAGAGCGAAGTAAACAAAAAGTACTCTTATAGCCAACCTTATAGCTAACCATGTTGTATGAGTGACTAAGTGATGACTATGTATGACATGCCAACATCAGATAGGCTAACGCACCGTGTTTAATCTCCAAGGGCGCGACCGCTTGAGCAAGGCAACGGTCGTGGTAGGCGCGACCATGATATGGGCTGCTGGCAGCCCTTGGATCTGAGATCAAACGGTCGCATGCTAAGTTGCTGAAAATTTACAGAATAACCCTCTAGGATAGGATATTGACCCATAGGTCTAGAATCACGCCATGCAACTGTTCGATCTCAGATCCAAGGGCTCTCGGAAGCACGTATCATGGGAGAATGGAAAGCTTTGTATCGCCTGTAATTTTCCCGACGCTTGACATGACATCGGAACCCATTTAATTGGGCATCGAGTAGACATGACATCTAATTGGGCCCCCATAGTACTGCGCATGAATCCATTTATCCACCAGGCAAGCCACTACCCTGCCATTCGCACGCCCCCACTCGACATTTTTACAATCGATAAACCGCTCCTAGTCGTCTCATCCTTTCACATTACGATAGTTCCACTAATCCTAACCCTTCTCCCAAATCCATGGCGTCCCAAATCTCGATGATCGGCGGTGAGTACAAGGTTAGAACCATCACCGGCGATGAGTTCGACGTCATCTACACCCGTTCTTCCGCAATGGTGAAAGAATGGCTTGCTCTCTTCAAACGGATGTTCGAAAACTCAAATAATGAGTGGGTCGCTGGGCTAGATGTTGAGTACACCACAGTCCTGGGAAGCGAAAAGAATCTAATGGAGGCAGAGAAGAAGAAGCCCGCCGTGATCTAGGTTTGCGTGCATGACTTATGCTTGGTCTACCACATATGCCATGCCGACATTGAGTGCCAGGATTTTAAGAATTTCCTCAAGGACGGCCGAGTCAAATTCGTTACTGTAGACCATAGGAACGAGAAGGAAATCCTGCGTCGGATAGGCATCGTTGTAGGCGACCCCTTCGACCTCCAGAAGAAACGGCCGGTGCCCTCCCGTGATCAGCCTTCAATGCTGACCCTAGCAGGAGCCGTGGTTCATCCTTCATATGGTACACTGAAGAAACCTCCGTTCAGGTTTCATCATGCATGGGAGTGGAATGCACTAGATATAGACCACATCCACCACGCTGCTCCGGATGGCTACCTTTGTTTCAATATCTACAAGGGTTGGATGAAGAGCAAGAGCCAAGTGTGTGGTTCAAGCAAATATGTATCGGCCAAGAGGAAGAGGGACAAGGACGAAGTCAAGGACATGGATGAGGAGTCCGAGTAAGGTGGCGGTGTCGTTGCTCATGGTGGTTCTAATGCAGTGTCTACCGGATTAGTTGCTTAGTTTAATTTCAGGCGTGCTTAGTTTTATTTGAGGGTGTGTTGTGCTGAGACCCCAGCAGAACTATGATATGTTTCTTCTTGTTATATTTTGTACATTTCATCTTTTAGTTGGTATAGTACTACCACTCGTTTCTTCACATTATATACATATAATATATATGGCCAACATCATATAGCCAACAGTTTAGTTGTCAAAGAATTTCAGGGTGCTTAGTTTTGTCAAAGAATTCTAGGGTGCTTAGTTTTATTTGAGGGGTGTGGTGTGCTGGAGACCATTAACTTATCATTGTGAAAATCGTCTTATTTTTATCATGTAACATGGTCAACGGGTTTGACGTGAAAATAACAATGTCTAATGGCATTTCTAATATACGCTGCCTCCCCCAGATTTTCTTTACAGAGGCAACATAGAACTATATGAGTGCCCTCTTAAATTTTGGAATTATTCCGGGTTCGTTTGGCCTTTTTATGAATTAATTGAGTTTCTGGTCATTTAATGTGCATAATACAAATTTGAACCACAAGCACATGCTCCCGTGCACCAAAGTTGATTGAAAAATCACATGTGTGTCCTCGGGTGAATTTCTAGGTCACATGCAAGAAATGGGAATGAAATTCAAACATCTGGGCATCATGGTTCGGCCGAGAACATTGAGAAGCTTGGTTTAAAAATTCTTGTAAATCGAAAACACGCCTGAAAATCATGAAACTTGGCATGGTGTCATGTCATGGTACTACCATGCTGTGGTAAAAAAATTGCAGAATAGGAACAAGTTTTGGTGTAAGTTTCTTGCAAACCGGAGCTTCTCTCAAGAATGCTCGTGGTTTTGAGAGGGAACGTGTCACCTTTGTGTGCATAATTCAAATTTTAAATACAAGCACATGCTCCAGTGCACCAAAGCTGGTTGAAAAATCACATGTGTGTCCTCAGGTAAATTTCTAGGTCCCATGCCAGAAATGGGAATGAAATTCAAACATCTGGGCGTCATGGCTCGGCTGGAAACATTGAGAAACTTGGTTTTTTAATTCCTGTAAATCCAAAACACGCATGAAAATCATGAAACTTGGCTTGGTGTCATGACATGGCACCAACATGCTGTGGTAATGTTGCTGTCCGGTTTGCGAAGGCGCACACATTAACAGTCAACAAAGTCATTTTGGAACAAGTGCTGTCATGTTACAATCAGAAACACAAGTATTATTGAAACCGTGGGCGTTCTATTTACCATTTACGTGCCGCCACGCGTCCCCTATTTTTATTAGCTAGGAGGCGCCGTGCAGGGTAGCTATTTGAGTACGGGAGGCATGCGAGCCCTTTGACCTCCATCTGCCGTCCACCTCTCTCCCAAGGTCTCCATTAATGGCGCCCGAGCCTCTGTTTAATGGCGTGGCAATGTCTCACTCGACTGAGATTTAAGAGAGAAAAAAGAAAATCTGAAAATAAAATTTTGCACTGATCTTGATGTAAGACCCGACGGACCTATATAGCATCTACTGCGACTTATAGCAAGACTGATGAATGTGTGGGCCGCACACGACACCAACATGACACGAGCTTCGTCTGCCTGGTGCGCATGCAGTCATGTGAGTTGTCCAGGTATAGACACAACCATGCCCTCGTTGGTATCCGCACCTCGACTTTGGCTGGTCATAGTGGAGAGTAGCATAGACTAGTTACTAGTCTATGTTACTAGTACCTTCATAGTGAGTAGTGTCATATATTATATGCATAATTTGGTGACGAGCGCTCTCTATATGTACCACCTTTTTTCTTTAATTACATCTTGTTAGTTTTGCTCCATGGCGCAATCCATCGATACTACTACTGTACAAATGTATACATTTTTTAATAGGCTAGAGGGCGGGGCAGTCTAGCTTGGTCCTTTTCACGAGAGGCGAGGGCCTTTGTGATTTGATGGCTCATAACTGTTGCAAGGCGGGGCCTTGTGATTTAACTGCTCGTATAAATGTGCCAACGACCTGAGGAGGAGCAAAGAACCGTGTGGTATAGTCAAGCTTTCCACTGGAGTACGACGGAGGAGCACGAAACATGGCAGCCCAGTGTCATATCCTCTACTCTCTACTCTTATTATATATTACTAGCAAGAGGCGTTATTCTATTGGCGATAAAGAATGATCTAATTTACTAGTCATCTCATTTTTAGCATTGTTCTATTCATGCCTCGCAGAGAAGGTGACACGTGCGGCCAAACACCCGAAGCAAAATAAGAAACACAGGAGCAAAAGAAGAAGGAGGATTATCGCCCCAAAAAAGAAGGAAGACGCACACACAAGTCTGGGGCGCTGGTCTTACTACATGAAGGGTTGCTGGCCGCGGAGTCGTAACTTCCTCTTCATCGCCTCCACGACCTCCATCTCCTTGCGCGTCTCCTCCGCCATCTTCATCATTGTGTCCATGACACGGGATTTATCGATGCGAGCCTTCATCATCTGTTCCACGGCCGCATTACGTACCTTGACAACAGCCGGGTGCTCTATGCGGAGCTTCGCCAACTCCTCCTTCTGTTCCATGACGAGGTCCTGCAACATCTTCATCGAGGAACTACTATTCTCATGCAGCTTCTTCCAGCCGGCTTTCTCCTCTTTCAGCAGGTCGAGCTCGTGGCTGTTACACCCTGGATATGATTTACCCAGTATGTAATCCAACTCTTGCCGTTTCCGACCTTAAGTTATTTTATTTTCTCTGGTTCGGGTTTTTGTCTCCGTGTGTTGTTATCATTGTCATGCATATCATATCATGCCATCATGTGCATTGCATTTGCATACGTGTTTGTCTCATGCATTCGAGCATTTTCCCCGTTGTCAGTTTTGCATTCCGGCGCTCCGTTCTCCTCCGGTGGTCATTTCTACCTTTCTTTCGTGTGTGGGGATTAAACATTTCCGGATTGGACCAAGACTTGCCAAGCGGCCTTGGTTTACCACCGGTAGACCGCCTGTCAAGTTTCGTACCATTTGGACTTCATTTGATGCTCCAACGGTTAACCGAGGGACCGTGAAGGCCTCGTGTGTGTTGCAGCCCAACACCCCTCCATTTTGACCCAAAACCCACCAAACCCTCTCCATCATCTAGAGCGTTCGATCACGATCGCGTGGCCGAAAACCGCACCTCATTTGGACTTTCCTAGCTCCTCCTATGCCTATATAAAGACCCCATCCGAAATTCTTGTTCTCC